>NW_008349231.1:0-13303 GCF_000622305.1 Nannospalax galili | reverse complement strand
CTTCACATAGATGGAACTGGTAAAAGAAATGAGCCAGGGGCCCCTCCCAAGCCCAGGTGACCTCTGAGGAACAGATCCTCTAATGACCATAAGAGTAAAAGTAAATTGGCTTATCTGGGCAGACTGTATGGTCTTAAACCTATAACCAAAGATTAAAGTGATCAATGTAATTTTTTAAGAGTCCATGTGTATAACTAAAGGCTACATAACAAAAAACAATGCCCGACAGGAGATACCTTCCTTTGAGTTGTTGGCCAGGGTGACCCAAGGGACTCCCAAACAGTAACCCAGCATAGAATTGGGACAATGAACATCAGACCCTAATATTTTCTAAAGGAATACTGGCAACTGATTGCTGCTAGATGAGGAAGATCTGAGCTCCCTAAAACAAGGAACTCTAGATAGGCTGACAAGATTCAGTGGATGGACGAGCACTGGGAAATGGCTGGGGGCACCAACAACACAGTGGACAATAACAGGGATGACAAAGTATACGGGTCCATGGAGGGGGGAAAGTTTATGGGGGCTGTCATTTGGGATGTGGGTATGTAGATGAATAAGATTGTTTGTGATGTTCTGTATGAAAAACACAAAAAATCAACAAATAAAAAATTTGTTATATTTGAGGAAGAAGCATAAAAATTTGCTTCATGTTAATTAGTAGAGGTGAAAAATACTACCATTAAAATCTACCTGATGACCTTATATCCATGCTCAGGTGCCAAGGATCTCAGAAAGTAACCGACTCTGACTAGTAATACTCAGGTACATAGAGATTAGAGATGCATATGCAAACATCTAAGTGTTGGTAGCATTAAAAATGATATTGTTTTCTGTATGAAACAATATATTTTAAAATGAAATGCAGATGTTTCTTAAAGGTTAAAACCTCATTCAATTTTATGTCTTATGGGCTTTATACAGAGTTCAATATTGTATAACTGTATTAATTCAACTGTGAACCTAAAAATTTACAGCCAATTTTGAAAGAGATATATCTTAGCTCAGAAAATTGTTATTGAATATGTCAATGCTGTTGTAATGAAATGCTTCTTAAGTATGTGGTTATTAAATAAATAATTACTTGGGAAAAAGATCAAGCCATATAGCTTCCAAAATAAAATTAATCTTAATAACTTTCAATGTATTTTTAAAATAAAACCTAGGAGCTTGCTTAATATGTTTTACAACTTAGTACTATTATCCTGGATGTTATGTAAATAAAACTGGAGTGGGACAAAATTGCAAAAAAAGCATGACATTAAATAAAAGATACAGCAATAGCAGTTTAGCAGAATGTGTGGTTTATTTAGAAAATATTTAGGAGCCACAACTGCCAGGATTTAATAGTGGATTCGGCATGGTTATTGTCATAACACAAAAGTCAGTTGGACTTTGAGATCATAGTAGGAATTTTACAAAAAGATATTATAACTTCTATATGTAAAATGAGGCTTATTCAGCAGTCTTCCAAGACTGTAATATACCTGGACTGGATCTGCCATAATACTTATGTCACAATCTAAGAAAGAAGGTTAGAAACTGTGTCAGTAAAATCTAGAGCAAGGAATTGTTGTTTATGGGCAACTACTGTGGGAGACAAGTCAGCCACGAAGACTGAGTTAGGGCATTTCTTCCTGAGACTGTTATTTAGGATGGGTATCTATTCCAAGTGGTGTTCACAAAACAACCAGAGGGATTGACTAAGGAGGTATTTTTCTTCATCTTGTGCCACCCATCCACACCTCCCAAATTTCTAAATGAAGCTGACTCCTAATCTAAAACACGAAGTGAACTTCTATGCTACTTAATCTTCAGGAATGCAGTATCTAGAGGATGGTTATGAAAACATCTAAAGGCACAGAGGGCTTGCCCATAGGTGAGTGAGCTGTGAACTCTCCTCAAGGGAACCAGTGCTTTGGGGAAAGATAAGAACATGAGCAGAAGTTATCCTTTCATAACAACAAAAATCCATCCATGTGCCTGGATAGAATATAAGGAGTGTGTGAAGACTGAAACTGAGAATAGAAAAATGGAAAAAAACAAAATTCTACATTAATGAAGAAAATGGAATCTATAAAAGAAATATAGGGCTGGAGAGATGGCTTGTTCAGCAGCCTTCCAAGACCGTAATACACTGGCTGTTCTTGCAGAAGACCCAGATTCGAATTCCAGCACCCACAAGGCAGTGAAAAACCATTTGTAATTCAAGTTCCAGGGGATCTGACCCCCTCTTCTGTCCTCCACAGGCACTGGATTACACAGATGCACTTATACACATGCAGGTATAACTCTCATACACATAAAAAATAAATAAATAAATAATTTTTAAAATTCATTTTAAAAAGCCTTATTTTTAAAGAACTATATACAAATGTACTTTTCTGAGAATGAAAGTAGATTTTTATGGGGATAGAGAGATGGCTCAGCAGTTAAGAGCACTGCCTGCTCTGGCAGAGTACCCAGATTCAGTTCCTAGCACCAACATCATGGCTAACAACCTCAGTAACTCCAGTTCCTGGGGATCCAACACCCTCTTCTGATCTCTGCAGGCATTGCATAACACAGGTACACTTACATACAGGCCGGCACTACATTCATACACAAAATAAAAATAATAAATATAATATTTTTAAAAGCACAATTTATATGTTACACACTTGGCAATGAGTAGGTTGAATTATTATAAAAGGAGAAAATATTGACCTTTATCTAGTTTTACTTTCCTGGAAAACCTTTCTCAAAAAAGGAAGATGCCTTATCCTTTTAAACCTGCTGACCACAGGGAAAATAGTAACGGCTGTGCAGTGTAGCAGGGGCCTCAAAAAGCAAGCACCAACAAAAGAAGTCATCGGAGAATAACACTGGTAAGTACATTAGGAAAGCACTAGTTTTTTTTTAAAAATAGAGATAAAATTATTTATCCAGAAACTCTCCTGTCACAGTATAATCCATGATACAGCATTTAATGTTTCCAAAATCTTATCAAATAAATGTGCTTTTAAAAGTGTCGGGTAATGTATCAGGTACCGAGTTCTCCTATTTGAGCACCAGGCAGTAATTGAGATTCTTGGATTACCATCAGTTTTCAGTCACCAATATCTCTGGTGTTGAGAATGTTATTCAGCTGTCTATAGCAGTTACAATCAACATAAAGGATTTTAAGAGACTTTGAAGAAAAATTTTATATCCTGAATTCTAATATACAATGAGGAAAAAGTTGTATTGAGTAAAATCTAGAAAGGTAAATTGGGAATTATGTGGGCGGTCATATGGAGAAGCCATAATGTAATCACCATGTCTGATATGCACAACAGCCAAAGAAATAACTTAAATGGATCTTCCTGCCCTTAGAATATTGAGCTTGCCATCATATTATGTGAAGGAGGGAGTCAGAAAGTCAACTCCATTAAACAGAGGGGCATATGGAGGCCCAGGGACTTTGAATCTCATACAAAACCAGAAGCAGAAAATATCAACATGCATAACAATCTAGCTTTTTTGTACACATTTTTGTCCCTAAAACACTAGGTAGGAAGTCAACATTTGGGTAAAAGCAGTCCCAGTCTTCATCTGAGAATGCTATAGGCTCACTTGGTTCTTGGGTACGTTTGTGGAGGAATACAGACTTTACTATAACCACAGCACAACTACTACACACTAGCTGTGTGATACTTGGATGTTCATTCATCTCTCTCTGCCCCACTGTGGCCCTCTGCAGAATGGGATAATAATACCTACCTTATAGATGCTAGTTTAAGAATGATGAATAAATGCATGTAAAACTGAAAAATATTTATCAAGGGGCTCGAGTGGTGACTAGAGTGCATACTGCTTGTACAGAGGACTAGAGTTCTGCTCCCAGAACCCATGTCAGGTGGCTCACAAACACCCAGAATTCCAATTGTAGGGTACCTGACACCCTCTTCTAACCTCCATGGGCATTTGCACTCATGGGTACATACCTCCTCCCACACAGACATACATTTATACATAACTATTAGGAAAATAAAATATTTTTTAAATTATCCGGGACACAGCTCAAACAAAATAAATTATTATTAACATTTCTCCTCTCAAAATTCAAGGTCAATAGGGAAACAGTCATCCCATCATATGATTTCTGAAATATCACCTGTTGATATATTTCTGTGTCTCTAAATGCTGCTCTTGTTTCTGAAAAATAAACACAAAAGTCTAAATAACAGGCTGGTGAGTGAAATAAGAGTGTCTGAATTTTAAACACCACCATTTTCCCATTTTTATAGACCACAGCCATATGTGACTGCTGATAAGTCATTATTCAGACCCTTACCTTCTCCCACAAAGCTTTCTTTCCAAATGCCTGAAATTTTGCTTTCTAGAAAGCTCCAAAGAATTATTATATGGGCTCCTGGAACAGCACTCTGTTCTCATGTTGATAGAGATTTGAACTCAGTCCATGATAGTTTTCCAACTTGAATTATGATAAAAATATAACAGAAACTCAGACCCTTAAGGCTATGAAGCATGTTTCATGTTTAGCTGTGGCTCAGCACAGTTCCTGGAACTCAACAGTACTCAGCACACATGCTACATGAGTGGATGGATAAGGAAATGGATTTTTCGATGGATAAGGATGTAAATTAATGGGTTTGAGAGGAAAAAGTTTCAAATACTTCCAAACCTAATTGCTTTACAAACTCATTTGGTCTTGCCTAACTCTGGTTTGTGTCCTGAAATTCTCTTTTTGAAAATACCTATACCACCAACATTAGTTTCATCCAAGAAACTGATTACCTTTTGTTCTTTTCTACTTCCACTCAAAGTTATTGCACCACTGACTCCAACATCTTCAAAATGAAACATCACAGACACAGACACAGTCCCCTCCCCCCTGCCTTCACAGGAGTAATCCTGAACAACAATAATAAGAAGTAACTAAAACTTTGCAGGTTTCATCTGGCCTCATTCATGAATGACAGGATTCAAACACTTCATACTCCGCCTTTTGCATCTGTGCTGACTTACAAATGGCTCACTCTGTAAGTAGGAGATGGCCATGATGTCTTCTCAACATCTTGCTCAAATTTGAGATCAACATGGTTTGGCCACTGTGACTAAGCTGAAGCAGAAGTTGGCTGTCATCCACACCTCATTGCTGATCTGCACTGCCTGTCTCCCTAGACACTTCCTCACCTGAGGCTTTCTTCCAATTACTGGTCTCTGAACTTTATAAAACATATTCTATCATGATACTCATCTTGTCCCAAAGCTAAAGTGATTTAAATAAATAGTATAACAGTATTTTTCCACTTATCAATTACTTTGCTAACCTAGGTCAGGGCCCAAAAATGGATGGTAGAAGATGGCTTTCCACACATCCAGAAAGAAGGCTATTTCTTCTGTATTTTGATATTTATCAGTTCCTGCCCTGAGCTATGTGCTAACTAACACCATAGGATATAATGCTGAAAATGAGTTCTCTGGAGTTCAGAGATATCCAGATAGGAAGAAAATCCCTAAGGGATTAATTTAAAAGTTGATGTTTGTTTCATCATTGAGAATAGAAATACAATTTTTTAATTTCACAGAACAAATTTCCCAGGACTGGAGGTGGTAATGTTATAATGCATATGATTAATTATTCAGATTCCCAAAAGATTTTATCACTTAGAGTTGCTAAATATTTAAACAAGTGGACTCTTATCCAAATGTAATATTAATACTGCACAAATTATTCAAATTTATCGTGTTTTAAAAATGTTTGTTACATCCTACTTATTTTTGTGTGGGGGCACATGCATGCATGACATGTAGACATCAGAAGACAACTTGTTAGAATTGGTTCTCTCTCTACCATGAGGGTCCAGGTGATTGAACTCAAGTTTTCAGGCTTGGTAGCAAATGCCTTTACCCAAGCCATCTCCCCAGGTTTTACCATGTATTTAATGAAGGCTTATGACTAAGCCCTTAATCTTTAATGTATTGTTAACCTCATTCAATGTTTTCACATGTATTCAATAATTACATATCAGACACCATAGTCAGCACAAGGAATACAACAATGAACAACAAAAATCAGTGTTTATTTACATAAATCAAATGGTAATTCTTTACTATTCATACAGCCACTATTGTCACCTAGAAAAAATAAGCTTGTATTGACATTTTCCATTCTGCACATGGATGCTGTGGATCAGAAGGTAGGTCAGTTACAGAAGAGTAGAAATGTTGTTGGACTAATGTCACCCAACAAATCAATGACAGTAATGTACTAGGTATGTTTTGTATGTATATATAACATATATTAGGTGAATGTCTGATTAAGCTGTATTTTACTACGTGGGTAATCTGAATTCCCACAGCCTCATCCCCATTTACAGAGAAGCTTTAACAAATTAAATGTTCTCTTATAGTCACATTGGGTTCTATCTCATTTTGTCTGTCAAACATCTTAATTCCACTCTTTTGAAAATTATTTTCTTAAGATTACTTATTCAAAGTTGAATTATATTAAAATAACTAGTATAAGATTGATAAAAAAAATGAAGACCAATGAAAATGGAAGACACATAATACATTTGACAGAAGGCAATGCATTTAGAAATGTTATGCACAAAATTACAATATTGAAAGACTTGATGGCTCATTTCTCTAATCCTAGCACTTGGGATCCTGAGGCAGGAAGACTGCAGCAAGGCTGGGTACAGCAGGGCAGACACAGTGAGTTCTAGACCAGTATAAGCTACAGAGTCAGACTCTGTGGGGACCTAAAGGCCCTACCTTGCATAGGTCAGAAAGGAATTTACTGGGGGCATGGCCTGGCTTGCTTTGAAAGTCTGAAGAATATTTCCGCACTGCTGAGGAGTGCAAGATCAGCATGTGACCATCCTTAAGATACACCCTCAGGGAGGGAGGGGGGAGTTCCAGGTGCTTTTACAAGCTCTGTAATACCTGCAATAAATAGACTCCCCATTGCGTCTGAGTGTCCCCAGAACTGGGGGCAGCGTGGGCTGGCGAACAGTGTGCTTACTCATCCCCAATCATCACTGCACCTGAGGTCTCTGGTTCGAACCCCCGGCAGCTGGCACCCAGCGTGGTGCTCAAAGGAAGGTGAAAAGAAGAAAAGAAAGAAGAAAAAAAGAAGGAAAACAGATTGGGGCCAATCGAGAGGTTCGGGGTAAGAAAGACCATAAATATGGGTAATGCAACTTTTAAGTTTGAGGACCTGGCACTTAAAGCACTTAGAGATATGCTTAAAAGCAGGGGATTGGATTTGTCAGATCCCATAGCTCAAAATGTTTGGGCAGAGGCAATTCATTTGACTCCCTGGCTACTTAGGACTAATGCTTTCACTGGAGATACATGGGAATCATGGAAAGATTTTGAGGAATAATGCAGAAATGCAACAGAAGTGAAATCAAAAGCAGCCAAAGTAACAAGCAGAACCTCGGGCATGCCGTGGCCAGATTCAGAGCTTCCAAGGCAGAAGGGCAGGGCAGAGTGGAGTGCACAGTGTCCACAGTGAAAGCCGCCCACCCACCCACCTTGAACTAATGCGTGAGTGGGTCAGGGGTCTGCACGAAAGCCAGGCGGGGACCGCCCCCTGGCCGGAGGCCAGTGGCCATGGCTGCTGGATGCATTAAAAAAAAATACCTTCAGAGGTGCGCTGCAACAGGCTCTGGGACAGCTGAAAAGGCCTGGGGAAGGTGGATCAGTGAGGAGCCCCACCCCTTCAGTTCCATGGGTGGCCAGGGAAGAACCACACCCCCGAGTGCTACAGCCCTGCCATCAGCAGCACTTGCCAAATCCTGGGCCAAGGGAGTCCTTAGTAAAGCCTACAATGTTTTCACTGACTGGGGCAGATGTTAAGAAACCAAAAAGCAGCTCAATTCAAGGAACTCATGGCCATTGCTTTCTGACAGTATTCAGACTCGTATGCTCCTTAAAGAGAGAGAAGACTATTTTCTTACAGCATCTTCGGGAGCACCAAGGATTTCCTGGGCTTTTATCCGAAGGCAATGCAGAGGCAGACAAGATGGCTTACAGGTACTGTCTCTGAAAAAGCCAGGGGTAAACTCCAGGGGACTCAAGCCCAATTCCTTGTGGCAAATGGATGTCACACACTATGCTCCTTTTGGAAAGTGTAAGTATATTTTTGTGTCCATCGACACAGTGGTTGGGCTACCACTCATACAGGAGAGAAGTCTAAACATGCTCAGTCTCATTTTCTCCAGTGCTTTGCTACATTGGGACTGCCCCCAATGAATTAAAACTGATAATGGACTATGTTTTGTGAGTAAAAATTTACAAGATTTATTTTCACTTTGGGGAATTCAACACAATACAGGAATTCCCTACAATCCCTAAGGTCAAACCATTATAGAACGCAACCATCAAAACCTAAAACTTCAATTACAAAAAAAAGGGGGGAATAAGCCCCCACCAACATTTGGGTATGGCCTTATTCACTATTAATGTTCTTAATTTTCAAAAAAATCCGTTGGAATCCCGTTTTCAGAAGCATTGGGGATGACAGGAGCAGAGACCTGAGGTACGGGTAAGATGGAAGGATCCCATCACCAGGCAATGGAAAGGACCAGATCCATTGCTAAACATGGGTCAAGGCTTTGGGTGTGTCTACCCTACAGGAGATTCAAACCTCATATGGGTGCCCGCGAAAAACTTTAAGTGGGTAGGCCAGGATCCAACTCAGTAGCATGACGGTCCCTGGACAATACTTCATGAGACAAAATTCCTCCCTTTATTTGTATCCATCTGAGGTAAAGGAGTCAGTTCCTTGGCTTCATTGCCAGTCAGAGTCTTTGACAACAGGCTGATTGGCTAAAAGGTACATGGTCTCAGAAGCATTTCAACTTGTCCTATGCCATGACTTGCTTTGTATGTCTTGATAATGCTTATCTTTAAGTGTCTCTACCAGATAATTTGGTGACAGAGGGCCCTTGGAACTGCCATGGCCCACCTCCTCATGATTACGGACTCCCCCAGAACCCCCTCCAGTTGCCCACACTTGGCTAACCAAGTTAGGCAGAGACTAAGATTGTCACGGTCTGGCATTACCCACGCAGCTGCCCTCAATCATGACGCATTTTTAGCCAAAGACGGGTAAGATGCCCCATGACAAGGACTCCTAAGAGAGGACATGCACATGGCCAGGTGCATGATTCAATGACAGGCAAGGCTTGATCAGAGGTGACACAACCGAAGACAGGAAAAAATCCATAAAATTAGAGGAAAGAGATAGCTATCTCTCCTCAAGGAGCCACCTATGAGGTGGGTAATCCATGAAATAAAGTCAGTCCAGCCTTAAATAAAAATAAAAAAGGGGATATGTGGGGACTAAAGGCCCCAGCTTGCATAGGTCCGAAAGGAAGTTACTGGGGGCGCAGCCTGGCTTGCTTTGAAAGTCTGAAGAATACTTCCACACTGCTGAGGAGTGCATGATCAGCTCATGACCATCCTTATGATACACCCTCAGGGTGGGTGGGGGGAGTTCCAGGTGCCTTTATAAGCTCTGTAATACGTGCAGTAAATGAGTCCCTGCTTGACTAGACTCCCTGTTGCGTCTGAGTGTCCCCAGTACTGGGGGCAGCATGGGCTGGTGAATGGCGTGTTTTTACTCATCCCCAATCATCACCACTCGGGGGTCACTGGTTCGAACCCCCAGCAAGATTCAATCTCAAGAGTGCAGAAAATTGGGTAGGAGGCAGAGAGGGTATGTGCAGATGGGAAGGGTATCTAAGTACCATCAAACTATGTTGTGTGAAAGTAGCAAAAATTCAATAAAAATAAATGTTTAAAAAATCAAAGCAAATATATACATACGTATATTCTTCATTTAATTTTAAATTTAATTAAAACTAGCAACTTTCACCTTATTGAATTGGCCAGTCATATGAAGTTAGGGTAACAAATATGACAGATCAAGTATCCATTTTGCTTGTAATTGTATTGTAGAACTCTATAATTCACAATATTTTGATCAGCACTAATAAGAAAAGTAATTGCCACATAGTAGCTAGCTCCACAAATGAATTCAGGAACTATTTTTTATTGTTTGAGAGTTTCATACATGCATAAAACATATTGTGTTCAGCTCTACCCCAGAACTCCCTCCTGTCTTACTTCTCTCATCTTACCACTACCTTTCAGTGTCATATATTCTGTGTTTAACCCACTGAGCCCATTTAGTACAGCCTATGCATGCATGGGTAAGGCCATCCCCTGAACCATAAGCAATCTTCCAGGGGCCACACAGATGAAGAAAACCTACTATACCTCTCCAGAAAGCCATCAATTGCAAATAGCTCCTTAGCTAGGAATGTGGCCATATGATCCTCTCCTGAATTGGAATTTTGACTGATTTGATCCTGTACAGATCTTGTGCACACAGCCACAGCCTTGAGAGGTTTTTTTTGCAACATCCCTGTCATGTCTAGAAGACACTATTTCAGAAGCCCTCTGCAAGCTGACTCTTATAATCTTTCTGTCCTCTTATCCACAATGATCCCTGAGTCTTGAGAGGTTTGATAAAGAAATCTCATTTGGATCTGAGCACTCCAGCCTCTAATTCTCTGCACTCTGCCCAGTTGTAAATCTCTGTATTAATTGCCACCTACTACAAAAATAAGCTTCTTTGATGATAGGTGAGAACCTTTTAAATCTAATGCTCTAAAGATAAACATTTACTATATTCATTTATAAAATCATAGTAGTAGATTCTCCCCTAAGGCTGAGGACCTACCCCACACAGGTTCTTGGCCAGGTTCCCACCTGTTGAGAAGGACTTAAATCCAATCATAAAACCATTGGTTACCCCTATAACATCCATGTCACTATTGCACCCATGGGCACATCTTGTCAGACCATTCATCATTGTAGCTTATGGGTTCACAGCTGGGTAAGATTGTTAAGGAGTTTCTCCCTTAGGAGCCTGCATAGCACTTTCTGACACTGTGAAAGCTAAACAGCAGGGAGGAAGCCCCAGGTTATCCCAGCTTGATTTCTTCATTTCCATTGACCAAAGTGTATGGTATCTTCAGCAACTGGGGCTTATCTTTAAGTACTAGTGGGTAACCAAGAGCAACAGTAATAGTCTATATTATAGGATCCCCTAACCAACAACTTGAAGAGCAGTAACACATACCTGTCACTGGGCTTGTTGTTTGATACCCTATGGCATCTGTTGGAAGCATCATCCCCCTGCATAGTATGTTTCCATATGATTTTTCCAAAAACCTTTAGAGTTAGTTATCCCTTCCCAGAACCCCTTCTCTGCCCTATCCTCTCATCCCAGAACCCACTTAAACCACTGAGTCTGGTAGATTTTGTCAGTGAGCAATATCACCAGCCAAAGATCACCACAAAGTATGGAAGCCTGACATCACCAAATGAAATAACTAATACTCTACTAAACAATTCCAAGGGATTAGATATCCATAAATTGCCTGACAAATAATTCATAATAATTGTTCTAAAATTTTCTCTGAGCTACAAGGAACAGAGATAAAGAAAGAAATCAGGAAAAAATTGAAAAACAAAACTTAGAAGGCCAAGAAAAAGATACTTAAAGCATTAAAATGGATTAATTAGAAAATAATGACGTTGAAGAATACAATAATTAACATATACATTAGAGGTGTAACAAGCATAAATGATAATACCTACTCAGCAAAGTAGAAGATAGGTTATCTATATTACCTCAGTTTCATCAGAGCAAGAAAAAGATGAAAGAAATGAAGGAAGCCTATAACATCCATCAGTTGCCATCCAGAATTGGAATATAGACTACAATAACTTCAGAAGAATAGAGAAAATAGTGGATAAGAAAGATTAGCTAAGGAAAGTAGTGGTGGAAATCTTACCATATCCAAGGAAAAATTCTGTTGGAGAAACAGAATTCTCCAACCAATTCAAGTAACACGCATTATGATCAAACTGTCTAAAATTAAAAAATAAGTAGAATTTTTAAAACAGCAAGAAAAAAGAAGCATCACATACAAGGGAACCTGAGAAAAATCACAAGCAGATTTGTCAGCTGACATTTGAAAGTCAGATGAGACTGGAAAAATATATTGCTAGTACTGAAATAAAATAACTGCCAAACAACAATACTTCAACTGGCAAAGTTGTTCTTCAAAAGTGGGGAAATACAATGACTTTTTCAGATAAATAAAAACTAAACGTGTTCATCCAATTAGATTTACCTTAGAATAATTCTTCAGGATTAAACAAAAGTTACTTAATTCATAACAGGAAGAAAATCAAAGTAAAACACTAGTAAATCCATAGACAAATTCAAAATAATTAAGAATTATATTAGCAGCATGTAAATCACTTATAACTTTATTATAAGTGTTATAAGCAGAAACAAAGAAAACAGCCATAATTAAACTAATTATTATATTTCTTTTTGTTTTACTTCTTTTTTTTCTGTCTTTATGAGACAGGGTTTCCCTTTAGTGCCAGCTGTTCTGGACTCACTATGGAGACCAGGCTGATCTCTATCTCACAGAAATCCACCTGCCTCTGCCTCTTGAGTGCTTGGATTAAAGGTGTGTGCCACTATATTCTGCAAGTTGTTTTACTTTATTTTTAATTGACACATAATTGCATAAATTTATGGAGAGTGCTAAATGTCCCTGAATCTCAAAGAGTGATGTGCCAGAAATTTTAAAACATGAAGAAACTTGCCTTTGTCCACTGCATGCTATCATTCCTTCTAAGATGTGTCATTGTTGCTGAATCAACATACATTGTTCAAAAATTATGGAGTACTGGGGCTTTGAGCATCAGTGCTCAGCTAAAGAAAGCTATTGTGGGGGCTGGAGAGATGGCTCAGAGGTTATGAACACTTGTTGTTGTTGCAAAAGACCTGGGTTCAAATACCAGCACCTATATGGCAGCACCTATATGACTCCAGTCCCAGGGGGTCTGACAGGCTCTTCTCTCCTCTGTGAGCACTGCATGACACGGGTGCATTTACCTACAAGGAGGCAATACATACACACACATAAAATAAAAATAATAAAAATTTTTCAAAAAATTTTTAAAAGTTATGGAGTACGAAGCTGGGGAGAAGGCTCAGCAGTTTCAGCAGTTAAGAGCACTGGCTGCTCTTGCAGAGTACCCGGGTTTATTTCCAGCATCCACATAGCAGCTAACAACCACCTGTAACTCCAGTATGAGGGAATCCAACATCCTCTTCTGACCTCTGTGAGCACTGCATGACATAGGTGCACTTACATACATGGAGGCAACATGCTCATTTTATTATAAATAAAATAATAAATAGTAAATA
>NW_008349230.1:74549-74794 GCF_000622305.1 Nannospalax galili | reverse complement strand
CATGGGTGCACTTACATACATGCAGGCGACACACTCATACACTGAAAAATAGTAAGAGCTGGGCACGGTGGCACACATCTTTAATCTTAGCACTGGGGGGGGGGGCACAGGCAGGCGGATCTCTGTGAGTTCAAGGCCAGCCTGGTCTACGTCTCCAGTTCAGGCCAGATGGGGATATAGGGAAACACTGTCTCAAAAAGACATAATAAATAAATAAATACATTTTAAAATATAATTTTTTGAAA
>NW_008349230.1:65859-68232 GCF_000622305.1 Nannospalax galili | reverse complement strand
CAAGCCATTGTGGAAAGGTCACATAAAACCTTAAAAGGCCAACTAAAAAGATAGGCTCAAACAACATAGTCCCCCAATATTCAATTAACATTAGCCTTGTTTATCCTTAGTGTACTTAATGTATATCGAGGGTCTGAGGCCCCCCCCCATCACCTGACACTGGGCCCAGACACACCCCATACCCACCCATCATGGTTAAATGGAGGGACCCCCTTGATGACATCTGGAAAGGGCCAGATCCATTGCTGACCACAGGGAGGGGATTTGCTTGTGTTTTCCAACAGGATTAACCAAAGCCTATCTGGGTTCCAGCCAGAAATATCCTGCACCTCCCTACCCACAAAAGAGATGGCTTGCATGACCCTGTCAGAGACAAAGAAAAGGAAGAGGTGGAAACGACACCCAAAACCACATCGGATCACATGGAAAGAGATCCCTGATCTAGTGGAGACTGCTCGCCACAGACGACCCCCCCGAGCTTCTTTCTCTGTCATCCTCATGGCTCTTTTTACCCTGCTTAACAGCAACACTTCAGCCAGTCCCACTCTCCCTAATACTATGTTCTGGAGATTTTATGTCAGAGAAACATTTCAAGGAAAAAAATCAGATAATCGGAACTGCAGACTGCCCCCTAGTGGGCTGTCAAAAACCCATAGAAATCATAATATACCCAAATGCTAGCAGATATGGAACTAACGAATATGTTTGCTTCCCTTTTTGACAAAGAGATCCATCATGCCTCAAGGAAGTTGATACCTATGGGGGCTGCCACTATTTAAATCCCTGTAGGTTGGAACAAGGATACACTGGGGGATATCAGGGCATAATAGGACAGAGAAGACCCATCTACCTAAAGGATAATAAGTATCTCTATGGGAACCATGAATATTCCCTAATATATATTGCAGATCCCTCAGATCCATGGACAATCGCTGGAGTATTGGAGTAATAACAGAATTCTTCTCCGGTGCATTTTCTAGGTACCCCACAGCTGACTTTCATATCTCTCCACAGCTTGTACCTGCAGCTAAGCCCATGCTAACTCATCATAATATTATTCTACAGAAAAAACAGAGGACCAGATAAGATCAACCATGTCAATGGTTGGAGCCAATACATTCAATATGTTGCTAACTTTCTTCCCTTCACCACCCACCCCAATGCCTCTAACTGCTTCTTTTGTGCATCCAGCAATAGACCTTTACTGACAGCAGTACCAGTTAATACCACCCTTCTTTACCCAGAAACAAAAAAAGAATTCACTGATTCTCATCTAATGGATAGTCCCTTATTCAAACAACTGGCTAACTATTCGATTTGCATTTCCAGCAAGAGTAAGCCTACTCATTACAAATGCCTCACTAAAATTACTCTCTCCAAGACAGCATGCATTGCCCCTCCTCTTTTTCTATGGTGCAAAGGAAAAGCCCAACACTGTGTTAATTCCTCTTTGTCCACCTTTTGTATACCGGTAATGATTACACCCCAGGTGTATCTACTTGAGAAAGAGGAAGCTACCCTCCTCCTTCACAGCCGCCAGCGGAGAGAAATCTTCATCCCTTTGCTAGTAGGGCTCGGACTTGCCCTCTCCCTGGGTGCTGGAGGCGTTGCTACTGCTGCAATTGTACAAACCCAGCACCTGGCGGGAGATTTTCGAGACAAGCTGGACCAGGCAATGGCATCCACGACTGACAGCCTCGAATCTCTCCAATGACAAATGAACTCTCTTGCTGGGGTTGTGCTCCAAAACAGAAGAGCACTGAACTTAATAACTACTGAACATGGGGGGACATGTGTGGTGTTGGGAGAGAAATGCTGTTTTTTTGTAAATGAATCAAATGTTGTTGAAACCAATGTTAACACTCAAAAATCTTCGTAATGATCTATTTTCAAGATTTCAACCCACCGAACAATTAGGTTGGTTTAGTAATCCCTTGTTTTCATGGCTCCTACCCTTTTTTGGCCCCCTGGTCATGCTGTGTGTCATTTTGATGCTTGCTCCCTGTTTCATACAGTTTCTTTGCGGACAAATTACTACCAAACAGGTCATGGTCAATTATCAAACTTTGGATTCTCCCGAGATAGATGAGTTGGCTCTTAAGGCTTGTGATGACACTTCTCCATTTTAAATCAAACAGGGGGAGATGTTGGGAAACCCTGCTGTTAGGGTTGCAATTTCTCCTTGTCTGGATAGCCCTGAGAGGCTCGGCGCCAAATGGAAAAACTCCCCTTTTCAGCAG
The DNA here is from genome assembly GCF_000622305.1 of Nannospalax galili. Lineage (NCBI taxonomy): Eukaryota > Metazoa > Chordata > Mammalia > Rodentia > Spalacidae > Nannospalax > Nannospalax galili. The sequence goes on along the minus strand of NW_008349230.1, from coordinate 65,992 downwards.
GGGGCCTACTGCTCTCTCCCTGACTCACTTTGAAAGTGCCGCCAAGTGAAGATGCCTGGCCTTATCTGAAACATGGTCTTTAGTATAGTTACCTGAAGTAAAAACTACCCGCAGGTTTTTTCTATATGATAAT
>NW_008349230.1:62444-65538 GCF_000622305.1 Nannospalax galili | reverse complement strand
ATCAGGCATTGCCTGATAGTCTGGAAGATAGGAGCCCACTGCCACATGTAAATATAGCATACTATGAGAACCTATCAACTGAGGCTCTCGCTACTGCCTCCACACTATAAATTCTCTAGTTCTCCCACTGAATAAACGGAGCTGTTTCACTGTGTCTGGGGCTGTATCATTGCTGTTTCACTGTGCCTGGGACCAGCTTCCCCGGAAGGGCTTTCTTCTGTCAGTGCTCACTGGCCGTCCTGACCCCGTTCATTGCTTCTGCTCTCCCTGCTCTCATGGGCCGGTGGCCAACGACCCGCGAAGAGAGGGAGAGACTCCCGCAGGAGACCATTCTCGGTTTTGGAGAACGGCACGATTCTTGGCTCCTACTCTTGGGAGATGACTAGTGTGGCTCCCTGAGTACCCTCTGGTGTTGCTACTATGAGATGTCACTGGGAGTGGAGGACAGAGCAGGGATTCTACAGCAGGCTAGGTGTGAGATAGACCTCAGCAGTCTAAGCCTGCTTGTCCCGCTGAGGCATTGCAGGCACATGGAACTCCTGTTCATTTCTTCATTTCCCTTCCCTTTAAGGCAAGTCTGTCCAGTCTGTCCTCCATGTGGGCTGGGCAGTAGGGGCAGGGCCTGGTCTGTGGCCAGGGGTCTTTTGGAGCAGGGATTCTACAGCAGGCTAGGTGTGAGATAGACCTCAGCAGTCTAAGCCTGCTTGTCCCGCTGAGGCATTGCAGGCACATGGAACTCCTGTTCATTTCTTCATTTCCCTTCCCTTTAAGGCAAGTCTGTCCAGTCTGTCCTCCATGTGGGCTGGGCAGTAGGGGCAGGGCCTGGTCTGTGGCCAGGGGTCTTTTGTTGGCTCTAGGCAGACAGAAGTGGGGTCACTTTTGGATTTTAGTGCTGGCCTTTGCTTGGGAGAAAGCAAAGACCGGGGGCCCCCCCAGCAGATAGGGAAACTGTTTTGACACCTCCTCTAATGAGATCTACTGTTCCTGTTTGCCTCACGCCTCTGGGCTACTCTGGGAAGGTTCACATGACAGGGGTCTGGACCGGCTTATAGCCCCCTGACTGAGAGCTTTGATATCACAAGCCTTATGGATAGTGGGGACATGGAGTGACTACTGGACACCATCCAGGAGGTAGCTGGATGTCTCTAGATCCTGGAGGAATGCTCCAGTCTGGGGTGTGGGATACTGGCTGGCTGTGCAGAGCCATGAGAGGGGTCCACTGTGTGCTGTGCTGGACTGAGGGGCTACTGGGGAATCTATCAATATCCAGATCATAGCACAGGCTAGGAGAGGAAAGCCAGAGTTTCTGTCCTGGGTAGGCCGTGGAATCCCCATCCATCACATGCAGAGGACTCTGGGGAAGGAGGGGGGCTACAGGACCACCTTTATTCACTGGTGTGTACGGGGCTCGTCCTTTGCTTTGGTCCCTGGTGTTTCTGGCCAAGGGGGAGAGCTCCTGGATTCTGGGGGACACAGTGAAGAGAGGGTCTGGCAGAGTGTTGCTTTCTTCCGGGAGGTTGGTAGAATTTCTCTCGAAGACTCCCATTACTCTGTCTCGACAGCCAGAGAAGTAAACTGTGGTCTGTTGACTCTGGTGCCTGCTTGGTGGCTGCCTCTTATTCTTGCCCTCAGTGGGCCCATGTGGCCTCTCTGTGGCAGTACACTGCTTGAGGTCTCTTTCCAGGGTCCCCTGCCGAGGGACAGAGCCACTCCAGTCACAGGCCTTGTGAGTGGCTTAGAGGACACTGGTCCCATCAATGCCTTCGTGTTGAAAAGACTTGACGGCAAGAGCAGCATGTGCTCGTTCCACATCAAGGGCAGCAAGAAGTCCCACCTTCCGAACTCTGTCCATGTCCAGAGCTGGAGCTGAACTGTTGTTTTGTCTGGGTGGGAGACCGTTTGAAAATACTTCCTCTCTGTCATCTATCTTTTGAGTGCACTTTTATTCTTGGTACCAGAGCGCATTACGGTGACGACGACGGAGGAAGCAAAATGCCTCTAGACCCTCCCTGTTCTCCTCCTGTCTTCCTGCTTTCCGGGGATGCGCGGTCCCAGGCCCTCTGCTCTGTTGTTTGCTGCAGGAGTTCCGTTTGGGGCTCCTCTTGCAAGGGCGGAAACTTACCCCCAGGTGATTGTGGGACTCTGTGCCAGGTGTGGGGGCGCATCCATTTTGTGGAGGCTCTTAGTCCTTGGCCCCAGCCTTGGAGACCTGCTGGGTCCTAGCAGAGTGGTATGAGGCCTACGGAGGAAAGGATGGGGGCTTCAAGTCCTAGTCCTGCCAGGGCCGTGCCTGCTAGGGACAGAGGAGACATGTCTCCAGGGTCATCTGGTCACTAGGTGGGTCCTGCCCTTGCGCTATGAGGCACCAGTGGTCTGTTGGAAATGCTGTGTGTCCTAATTCACGCTCTGGCCAGATGCTCATCTTCTGGCTCCGCTGCCGATTCGTGGGGGTGGGTGTTGCCGTGGGACTTGTCCCGTGGGACTCACTCCTCAGAGGGCAGCCCAGGCACCTTCAGCCTTTTCTGTGTGGGTGGGTTCTGTCTGCCTTTTTGGGCTCTAGGTGAGGTAGAGGCCCTGGGACCTTGAGAGCCCAGGGGCTGCACTGCCATAGCCTTGTGCGGGAGGCCTGGATACTACTCACCTGCTCTCATGCTTGTGGTGTGGGGATGAGAGGCAAAGAGCCACTGTCCAGTGCGGGCAGGGACAGGACAGACAGCCTGAGAAGGCTTGGCCTGGTTTGGCTGGCAGTCACCCAGCCTTTTTTTTTCCCTCTGATCTCCCAAGTGCCTTATTTTATGCCAAGTGCTGTAATTGACAATTGGTCTGATAGCAGCACCGAGCTTACCTCCTTCATCCACATTTACTGCGGTCTTGGTTTGGTTGGTGGGAAAGGTTAGCCCAGTCCAGGCTGCCCAGATGGCCTGTGGGGATGGCTTTCCTTAGGTCTAGAAAGGTGGGTGTCTGCCCTCACAGCCAGCCCCCACCCCCAGTGGTGTTTTGAAGTGTGTGTGGTGAGCTGTGTGGTCAGTACTGGTGAGAAGTCTGGGTTGTGACCACCATCCCCAAGGTATGGAGAGGTCAGGCGCCTGGAGGT
>NW_008349230.1:51689-62148 GCF_000622305.1 Nannospalax galili | reverse complement strand
CTCCCTCCCTCTCCTCTCTCTCCTGTTTCTCTCTCAAAACAACATGTTATTACCTAAGTGTTAAGAGAGACTAGAATTCAGATTGAGTCTCACTGCTCTGAAATCACAGGCATAGCAGGCCTGAGTTCATTCTGAATGCTCCAGGGAGAATTCTCTCTGTACTTTTCTAGCAAGCAATAGCTACTTATATTCCTTGACTTATGGCCCCCTTCTCTGCCCCTCAGAGCTAGAAATGGCAGGTCATGTCCTCATGATGCCTCACTGATACTTTTAAGTGCTGCTCCTTTCCCACATTAGAGGGCCCTGTAATTATACTGGGCCCATCCATCCAGTTCAAGGTAGCATCTTTATTTTAAGAGGAGCTGACTGGCAACCTTCCTTCCGTCTTGCCATATAACTGTATGTACGTGCTATGGAGAGCGGAGCAACGGAGGCCTGTTTGTGTGATGGAGGCAGCCATCGTTCTGCCTACCAAAGCTCTTGTGAGATGGTTTTGCTTTCTTTTGAATCTGCTAACCTGCCTTTTTCTGGTAGCAGCTGTTCTTGGATAATGAGATACTCCAGCATATTAGTTCATGTTCTCTGTTCCTCTTCAGACATGCCCCTCAGTGGGCAGTGGTACCACTGCTGTCAAGTTCACAGTTGAACTTGGTGGGCATAGGCACTTATGTGGTAACTGCATTTATCCTGAGTTTCAGGAAGCCCTAAGCTCAGGTCCAAAGATCATGCCAGTGCTTGCCTTATCTATTGATGCAGAAAGAAAGCAATCGAATGGCTCCTGGTGGGCCCCTTTGTGCTCAGCCTGTTGTGTGTAGGTCCTGTTCTCCGAACTTTGGTGAAAAGCTGGCCATGCTCTTCTAATCTTACAGGGTTTGAGCAGCCAACTTTCATCCGTTGAAAGGAAAAGCTGGCTTTTGAGTTGTAGAGCCTGCCATTCTTAGAGGACCTAGGACAGGATTTCAGATGCAGGTGGATCCTGGTTGGATCCCAGCAGGCATACTCTTGGAGTTTCTGGGTCCTGTGAGCAGACTTGTCCATCTCTGAGGCCCATACCTGCTGCTTACGTTTGCATTTGTCTTACCAGGTTCGAGCCCACCAGCTGGTCTTGCCGCCCTGTGACATGGCGATCAAAGCTGTAGCTGACTTCGCCCACAACATTCAGGACACTTCTGACCTGGATGCTATAGCTAAAGATGTTTTCCAGCATTCACAGGTAACAATATAGATTGGCAGCCTCACGCTTTTTGCAAGTGTGTGGCCAGGTTGGGGGTGCAAGCTGGTAGGGTGTGTGAGCATGCTGCTTGACTGTTGGGAAGAAGCTGTTGGCCCTGGGCTGGAGGCCGAGGCTGCCCAGTGTGTCTTCCACACTGTGATCTTACCCACTTGACCTGCCTTGCCCACCTCGCTTGTGGCCCGAATGGGAGAGGGATTAATGTGTAATGCTGGAGTCTCTGCTGCTCCTAAGTGCTCTGTGTTAAGATCTGTCTGCCAGAGTTCTCAGAAGGTATGGGTATTGTGGATCCCTCATTTCACTTCCTGTTGGGAAGTAAGGCACATAATGAAGTCAGTCTAGTGGGGTAGGTGAGTTGAGGTGCTCCTGCTCTGCCTCAAGAGACCACGCCATGGGTAGGCACATCACATCCCTTGTCTGTGGGCTGCCATTCATTCCACCTGCTGCAGGGTGGTTTGAACCCCTTGGGAGTCCGTGCTCAGTCCTGCTGCCAGCCGAGAATTCTGCTTTCTGTCCACATAGCTTTAAAATGACTAATTTTGGCTTAATTCTTCAGTTGTAATCTCATGAGTTCTCCCCTAGGTGTTCATGTCAGTACTCATTCTTACTTGACCGAAAGGCTACAAATGTACATATGTGCTACATGTGTGCTGTGTTATAAAAATATATTCATACATGTAACCAATGATATAACTAAGGTTTTCCTCCATCTGTTTCAGTCTAGAACAGATGACAAAGTAATTCGATTTAGGAGAGCAATTGGATATCACTCAGCAACTAGTAAGTGCATGCTGTTCCATCCACATTACTTAGGTGAGCAAACAAGGCCTCTCTGTGATCAGTATTGCCCATGCGTTAGTCCACAGCTTCAAATCTCATAGGTTTAATTCTTTGAAAGTGTGATGTTCTGCACTCAGACAAGTAAGTATGGCCTACTTCCCTAGTGGTCCCTGGGAGAAAACTGACGGACTTCTTAGGGAAGAGCAGGAGCCGTGGAGACACAGTGGGCAGATCACTGCAGAGCAGAAGCTGTGGTGTCCGAGCTCCCCGAGGACACAGGAAGCAGCAGAGGATCCGCAGTGACTCCTCTTCTGTCGCTGCTGTTTCTCTTCCTTTTCTTCCTCCTACTTATCCCTTTTTTCTTTTTAACTTTTTCTTTTTAAATGTTATGCGTATGAGTATATTGCTTGCATTTAGGTAGGTACACCCATGTTACACAGTGCCCTCAGAGATGGGAAGAGGGCATCGGATCCCCTGGAACCGGAGTTATGGACAGTTGTTAGCTGCTGTGTGGGTGCTGGGAACTGAACCCAGGCCCTCTGAAAGAGCAGCCAGTGCCCTTAACCAGTGAGCCACTTTTCTAGCCCCCTTCTTTCTTTTTGTAGCAGACAGGGTTGAATATAGATTAGAAAAGTCTGAGAGGTGGTGCCCCAGCCCTGTTGGACTTGTGTTGTTTGCTGCACGTCAGCTATTAGCAAAAATAGAAACGTTCACAAGACCCTTGTGGGAATTAGACTTAAAACCGTTTTTATTTTTACATTTAAAAAAAAATGTGTGTGTGTGTGTGTGTGTGTGTGTGTGTGTGTGTGTGTGTGTGTGAATGGGTACTTAAGTGCTACGGCACACGTGTGGAAACCAGAGGATAACTTGTAAGCGTCACCTCTCCTCCTTCTGTGTGGGTTCTGGGGGTCAAACGTAGGTTGTCAGGCTTTGTGTGGCAGGCACGTTTGCCGATGAGCCACCTTGCCTGCCCAAGGGTTTAGACTCTGTTGTTTTCAGACGTTTAATTCCAAGGTTGAAAAAATGGTCTTAAGAGCTGTTCTTTGGATTCGAGCATGGTATCACCAGTGTGCCAGGCACTGGGACACAGCTCAGAGGTGTAGGGGTTTAGCGTGACAGCTGGGAGGTGGACAAGTTAGTGTGGCCTATCAGAACCTGTGGCTGAAGGAGGTGCAGTTGGAGGGCCAGGGGTTCCGAGCCATCTGCTCACTCAGCCCCCCTCGTGATACTCTGTTTCACTCCATCGCACACTCTACAATTCTTTTTCCTCAGAGCAGCCTGTGTCATGTTTCAAAGCATGGCTACACCGTGCTTAACCCTTTACCAGCTTCTCAGCACGCTTGGCCTGACTGCCATCTCTTTACCCTGCTTATGCCTGGCCTAGACATATCTGCTCACAGCTTGTGCCTTGTGCCCAAGGCCTGCTCTTTCTTGCCTTTAGTGAACCAAGCTGGCCTCTGCCAGGGCCTTTTGTGCCAGCTCTTGTGCCTGGTGCTCCTTTCCCTGACTGCGTTGGATTTGGGTCAGCTAGCGTATGAGAAGCAGGCCTGGATGTCTGTTTTCTGAGGGTACTGGGTATTCTGTTATTTGCTGCAATCCTTGCATGCTCCTTGGCCTTACTGCCTCACCTCCTTCCACCCCTAGTGTGGGGAGAACTAGGTCCTGTTTTGCACCCCAGTCAAATACTTGACGGAATGAACTAAACCAGGAAGTAGTTTTTTTTCTTGTTGAGACAGGGTTTCTCTGCAGCCCCAGCTGTCCTGAAACTCACTATATAGACCAGGCTGGCCTCAATCGCACAGAGATCCGCCTGCCTCTTTGCCGCCCCCCAAGTGCTGGGATTAAAGGTGTGTGCCCCCATGCCCAGCTAGCTACTTTTTTAAATCAAGGGGATGAAATGATATGATGTGTTTAGGGATTATTCTTGGAGGTGGAGCATGAGTTGTTGAATGAACAGGTAGACATTGTTCTGTAAGTGAAGATTGTCTGCTGTGTATCTTTTTTTTAAAAATAAATAAATTTATTGAGTTTCATACATGCATATAAGGTGTTTTGATGAAGCCCATGCCCACTCCCTCTCCAGCTCCTCCCATATCGCCCCATCACTTTTTTCTGATAAATGCATGCAATCTTTCTTCTTCTTTGATTGATTGATTTATTTTCATGGGGCTTTTAGCTGCTTTAACATTGCCCCCTCTGAAGAGGTAACCCTAAAATCTTTTAAGGATTAGATACAAGCTCCCAAATACTTTTGACATTTTTGGCCTTTGGAACAGAGTAGGTTGCTAAGAGGCCCAAGGACATTTTGACTTTTAGCCAAGAAACTGGCTGCTTTTCTTTGGGGTCTCTTTACCCTAACTGCCTAGCCAATTCCTACCTCCTATTCTTATCACATCATCCTCTGAAGGGGTTACCCAAATTGCCAATAGGGAATAGGGACGCAGACCGCTCTGGCTTCTTCCATGCTGAACAGGGACACAGGGTGAGGCAATTGGAGCACCCCTTCAGTGGGTCTATCTAAAAGACTCCCAAATTGCATAACTCTTATCTGTAGGGGGAAAAGAAAGTCCTTGACTGGTGAATAGGAGATGTGAAGGAGAAGTAAAGGCAAGAGTAATTAGCATTACAAGTTCTAGACGGGGAAGTAGAAAAAAGTCAGAGCAGGGTAATTTTCAAATGTTCATATGAGAGTCCTTTGGAATTTCTTGACAACGGCTTCCAAAAGCATCCCTCTATTGGATTCCTCCTCATTTTTCTTTTGTCTTCCAAGGCTGGACTCTATAGAGTGATGGATTCAGGTATTTTGATAGCTGTTGGAGTGGTTAGAATCAGTGTCAGTTCCCTCTCAAAGGTTTCTAGATAGGGGGAGAAAACAAATTTATCCGTCATTTTAGAACAGTAACGGGTTGTGTGTCCCTTAGCTACAGGTGGGCACTACAGTATTGCAGACCAAGATTTGAAGTCTTACATCTGAGGAGCACTTTCTGGTTAGGAATAAAAGCATCAATGAGAAATAATTGTCTAAATAACTTTTCATATAGACTTAAGCCTAATGTCTGGGAAGTGTAATCCCTTGAAGTCCTAAAGAAATACACTGCTGTCTTTACTCTTTGGTTATGCTTTCCTTTGGGTTTAGTTTAAGACCATAGAGTTGGCCCAAATAGATCAATTTATTTTTACACTTAAGGTCATTTGAGGATCTGTTCCTCAAGGGTCACATGGGCTTGGGAGGAGCCCCTGGCTCCTTTCTTTTACCATTTCCATCTATGTGAAGATAAGTCAAAGGTCCTGCTCGACCGAGTCTGGCTTCACTTGGAAACATGAATTAGATGTTCCCTCTGAGCTGATTCTCCCCTTTGTAGACTGGACACTGGCTCAAGTCCATCTCGTGGGGTCTCCATGTCTTCCCGGAACAAGAGGGCAGGTGACTTACCACAGTTACAGGACATTTTGAGAGATGTTCCATAGTCCCCTGGAACTTAGTCAACCTTGGAGGGCAAGAGCAAAGGGCAAAAACTGTCCTTTAAGTCCCTCTGACCAGATTAGCATAGCCCTCAAAGTACGGCTGTTAAACATCCAATAAGGTTAGTTCTACCAGTCTAGTACTTCTAATTACCATGTACCATGTAGATAAAACTTGGGCAAATACCAAATGTTCTCAGTTAAATCTTGACTAGATATATATTTTGTTTCCTAGTTGACTAAACTATGACCTTAGAAATTTTAAGATTATGTGCATATTATTTTTGTCTCATCCTTTATATATCACAACAAACCTACACAGACTTTCATCACTTGCTTAGGCTTTCTCATTTTTTCTATTTTGGAAAATATTTCCATTCCTACATCCCTTTAACATCTTTTACATTCTCATTTTTGTTTTTTAAAAAAATAATTATGAGACATAAGAACATTAAATAAATTTTCCATTTGTTGTGAGACTTTTTTTTCCTGGGGATGCTAAGCAATGCTTAGTCCCTTTTAAGGTTCTAGTGTTGAGCCAATGTTTGATTAAAGTTTTACTTGGAACCAGTGAACTTATTGAGCTTACTTACCAAGATAACTGAGGGGTTGCTGAGGTGTATGAATGACCTGAGGGTATGCACCTCCTCCTCCCTGGGATGCATAGCTCCCACACAGCATGCAAGGGCAGAGGCGTCCAGAAATCACAGCTAGCCTTTCATCTTTGTAGCTAGCACTGAAGGATGCAGAAGAAGATGGGAGAGATGGCAAGCAGCGTCTTCCTGGGCTGCCTCAGCTTCCTTCCATAACGCGTGGGTCTTGGAAATGGGAGGGAGAATCGAGCTGGCCCGGGCTGTTTGGGGAATGAAATAACAAGACAGCAAGCAGACACGCGGCTCTGCTGCACATGCTCTGTGGGGGGAGGAGGAGCCGCTTGCTCTCTTCTAACACACCCACTGTGGACGTCTTCCCTCAAGTCTAGCTCATCTGCCTGCAGGGAGGGCTGGCCATAGAGGGTGCAGACCATGGCACCCCCAGTTCATGCTCTGGGCCTGCTTGGATATAAGCAGTCAGTGAAGCAGTCCTGTGTATTGTTGATGGCTCTGCTTCTTAGAAAGTTCCTACTTTTGGCAACTTGAGATAGATTGCCCTCATTTTAACTTGGAAGCCTATTCCTGGTCCTTTCAGATGCCTGCACACTTCACTCATGATCTTCTTTTCCCTTCCTTGGCCTTGGCCTTGGCCTTCTCCAAGAACCTTGGCTTCTTCCTTTCTGGTCTGGCCAGCTGCAGACTGGTCTGACATGAGTGCCCCTTAGCTCAGTCTTAAGGGCTTCCCCTGAGCTAACCTTGCACATGGTCTGAAGAACAGGCTTAGCCTCCCTGATTGTCTCAACCAGGCTTCTCTGCAGCTATGGCCAGACCATCCCCTGTCTCCTTCCCCCATGTTCCTGACCTACCCCTGCCGGTCTGGAAGGTATTTATCTGCAGTGTACACACACAGGTTACAGGAGGCCCTCCTCCCTTGATTTTTATGCCTCCAATTCTATGGAATGCTGGTTCTTTTACTTGTGTCCATGGAGATAAGTGTACAGTAATTTTAAATGCTTGTTTTTTTTTTTTTTTTTTTTTGTAAACAAAAACCAAAAACTAATGGTGACTACAGGGCTTATATTAATTTATTCTGGGACTGGAGAGATGGCTCAGTGGTTAAGAGCACTGACTGCTCTTTCAGAAGACCTGGGTTCGATTCCCAGCATCACATGGTGGCTAACAACCATCCGAAATGCCAGTTCCAGAGGATCTGATACCCTCTTCTGTCCTCTTTGGGCACTGCATGACACGGGTGCACTTACATACATGCAAGCAATACACTCATACACCTAAAATAAAAAAAATCTATATACTAATTTATTCTTTGGATCAAAAATTTCAGGGGCTAGAGAGATCGCTCAGCAGTTAGGAGCACTGACTGCACTGATCCAGGTTGGCTTTCCAGGACCCACATGGAGGCTAACAACCATCTATAACTTCAGTTCCAGGGAGTCTGACATCCTCTTCTGACCTCCTCAGGCATTGCATGCACAGGTGGTGCACTTACATACATGCAGGCAGGATGCTCATTTATTTACACATAAAATGAAGACAAATTAAAAAACATTCAAGCTGTTTTTAGCATAACCCTGGGACATCATATATCAGTGCTTGTCTATATTAGAGAATTTAAAATTTTTAAATTTTCATTTACTTCTGTGTGTTGTATACGTGCGTGTGGTACATACACATGATGTGTAGGTCCATGCGCCTATATGTGCATGTGTGGGGTTGCCAGATTATGGTACAAGTTGTCTTCCTCCTTTGTTCCTTACCTTACTATCTTGAGACAAGGTTTCTCACTGAACCGGGAGTTGACCATTTCAGCTAGGCTGGATGGCTGACTACCAAGCTCTCAGCATCAGCCTGTTTCTGCTCCCTAATGGGAAGGTTACAGGCATGTGTAGCCATACCTGGCTTTTTCTGTGGGTTGCTGGGGATTGAACCCAGGTCTTCATGCTTGCAGAGCAGGAGTTCTTACCCAGCTGAGCCACCTCGCAGGCCCAGAACATTGTTAAAGCTTACTTTGTCACTATTCTGTGTTTTGTTTAATGCGTTATCTCCTTGGTGGTATCCAAGATAACAGAAGAATCTTCGTTAGGTTGGGCTAGGAGTGGGGACAGGGCTGTGATGACTGCAGTTCAAAGTTATTCTAGTTTAACCCCATTCCTTTTTAGCAGGTATCTATGTTTAATGTAGAGCAAAAGCTAGGCAGCTCTGTGGGCATTGTGAGTCATTAGAGATGGGTCACAGAGCTGTGCTTTGGGGTTTCAAGGAGAAAATTCGGGGAATGTGTCAAAGGCAATCGTGCCTGTTGTTTTTCTGTACATTCCTGAAGCAGTCTGTAAGACTTAACAAATATTTTCAAGTTATAAAAATAACTCTTAGAGTAATTAAACATTTTCCTTCATTCTTTTTTTGAGCTGCTGCCTTTGCTAACAAAAGCCCACCTCTAGCCCCTAGTTAGTAAAAGGGGAGAATGGGCAAGTAGCAGTGTTGTTTTCACTCCCGGCCTGATGTCTCTCCAGAGATATCACTCTTGTCACGGAGAAGGGGGACCTGGGTTCTCCTTGACTGCTGCACAGAACATGGAACAGAAGGACCGATTTAGAGGAAGGCCCATGGGCTCTAGAGGCAAGTCCTGAATGGTCAGTCATTTGTGCAGCGTCCAGGAAAATGCAGATGAATACATTCAGTGACACAGGACTGATGTGTGAGAAAACAGTGACATGTTCTATGGAGACACAGAATGTGTTGGAGACCATCAACTACAATGTGATTTTAGGAAATATTCTAAAAAAAAAATCTTTGTTTTGTGGAACTGGAGAGGTGCCTCTGGTTCTTGGGGCCAGAGCAAGATGGCTCAGCAGTTGAAAGCATACACTGCTCTTGCATAGGGACCCACATTCTGTTCCCACCACCCATGAGGGGGCAGCTCACAACCACTTATAACTCCAAGGGGTCTCATGCCTTCCTTTGGCCTCTGTGGATACCTGCATACACACTGCATCCATTCACATAGACAAGAACATACACATAAACAGTAAAAATAAATCTTCAAAAAACCTCTGATTTTATGCTGTAGTACCGTTTTATTTGTTCAGAGAAAAGTTTGTGCTCTTTAGGAAGTTTTTAAGTTTGTTATGACTAAAAGAATGACACAGAAGTGATCATCTTTATCTGAAAGTGGTGGCTGTAAGGGATGAGTCCAGTCTTTCATCTTATTATGTAGAAGTTAGGTAGGGGGCTGGAGAGATGGCTCAGCAGTTAAGAACACTGGTTGTTCTTGCAAAAGACCTGGGTTCGAACCCCAACACCCACATGGCAGCTAACAGCTGTCCGTAACTCCAGCGCCAGGGGATCCGACAGCCTCTTCTGACCTCCAGGGGCATCTAACTACACCGAGGCACTTACCTGCATGCAAAGGTGTGTGTGTGTGTGTGTGTGTCTGTGTGAGATGAGGGCCCCTCCCCCACTTGGCATGTGTGGCGAGGGCCCCTCCCCTCATTTGGAGTGTGTGATGAGGGACCCTCCCTCACTTGGCGTGTTTGATGAGGGGCCCTCCCCCACTTGGCATGTGTGTTGAGGACTCCTCCCCCGACTTGGCCTGTGTGTGTGTGTGTGATGAGGGCCCCTCACCCCACGTGGCATATGTGTGTGTGTGATGAGGGCCCCTCACCCCACTTGGCATATGTGTGTGTGTGTGTGTGTGTGTGTGTGTGAGATGAGGGTCCCTCCCCCACTTGGAGAGTGTGATGAGGGCCCCTCCCCCACTCGGTGTGTATGATGAGGGCCCCCTCCCCCCACTTGGCGTGTGTGATGAGGGCCCCCTCGCCCCAAAAAAGAGCAAGTGACAAACTGTCATGGGGTTGTGGGATTGCCCCCCACAGGACCCGACCCTCAATGCCAACCAGCAGGTTGGTCACAGGAGCAGAAACCTGGGAGGGACCAAAATTGAAACTCAGGGCCGGTCCCAGGGACTTCCTTCCCTTCAGGTGTTTGACATGCAGGTTCGCTCCGGCATGGATCCATCAAGCCTCTGTCTCCACTACGCATGGCATCCAGCAAAGCCCAGCAGTGGTCCGTGTGCCCGAGCTGCGTGGACGCTGGGATCTCCCTCCAGCCTCCAACACTGCGACGCTCCTCCCGAGCGTCCTCCAGAGAAATCCCGAGCGTCCTCCCAGCTCCTCCAGAGAAGCTGCAGCGTCTCCAGAGAAATCAGTACTCGGTACTGACTGTGTGTTCTTAACCAATGAAGGGAATCAGGAGAAAGGAAGGAAGCACTGCTCTGGTCTGAGAATCTGAGGCTTAGAAAGGGCAGGCTGAGCGCAGGGTGCAAGGGAGCGGCGCTGCAGGGGAGCGGGGCTGCGGGGGGAGGGGCGGGCAGTAGGGG
>NW_008349230.1:51137-51595 GCF_000622305.1 Nannospalax galili | reverse complement strand
GGGGCTGCAGGGGAGGGCAGGGCTGCAGGGGAGCAGGGCTGTGGGGGAGGGCAGGGCTTCAGGGGAGTGGGGCTGCAGGGGAGGGCAGGGCTGCAGGGGAGCAGGGCTGTGGGGGAGGGCAGGGCTTCAGGGGAGTGGGGCTGCAGGGGAGGGCAGGGCTGCAGGGGAGCAGGGCTGTGGGGGAGGGCAGGGATGCAGAGGAGCGCAGGCGCCTATCCCAGGACTCAGCTGGCATCTTCAGGCCTGGTGCCTTCATCCAGCCTCCCTAGCTCTTTCCTGGAGAGCAGGTAGAGGCACAGCTAGCAAGCTGGCCGCTCGTTTTCGTTTTTCTCTATGTCTGTAGAAGACAGTGGGCCTAGACCCTTCAACACCAAATTGGCACATTGCTTTTCCATTTCTGTTTCCACCTCTTCTAGGTGTTGCATATTCTCCAGATGGTTCCTAAATCAAAAGGAAAA
>NW_008349230.1:47024-48459 GCF_000622305.1 Nannospalax galili | reverse complement strand
CCTCAGGGACCGTGACTCATACCTTTTTACATGTACCAGACTGTCCCTACCCTTTGTTAGGAAGAGATCTACTAACCAAGCTTGGAGCACACATTTATTTTGAAAGAAAAGGGGCTAGAATCACAGATTCCACAGGAGCACCGATACAGGTACTTACCCTCCAACTAGAAGATGAATACAGATTACATCGTGCCCCCCTTCCTGTCCAGGAGGGCATGGATCGGTGGTTGTCCAAATATCCAGACGCTTGGGCAGAAACAGGAGGAATGGGGCTGGCCATCCATCAGCCGCCCCTAATCATTGAACTGAAGGCCACCACGACCCCAGTGGCTGTCAAACAATATCCCATGGCGACCGAGGCTCGCCAAGGAATTAGGCCGCATATCAAAAGACTATTAGAACAAGGGATATTAATCCCATGTCGGTCGGCCTGGAACACCCCCCTGCTGCCTGTCAAGAAACCCGGGAGCGGGGACTATAGGCCAGTACAGGACCTGAGAGAGATAAACAGGCAGGTGGAGGATATCCACCCCACAGTCTCAAATCCCTATAACTTATTGAGCACCCTGTCTCCCAGCCATACCTGGTACACTGTATTGGACCTGAAAGATGCCTTCTTCTGTCTAAAGCTGCACCACCAGAGTCAGCCCCTGTTCGCCTTTGAATGGAAGGACCCCGATCTGGGGATTTCCGGTCAACTTACCTGGACATGGTTGCCACAGGGGTTCAAGAACAGCCCCACCCTCTTTGATGAGGCCCTGCACCAAGATCTAACTGCTTTCAGGAACCTCCACCCCCACCTGATTTTGTTACAATATGTAGATGACATTTTGCTGGCGGCGGAGATGCAGGAAGAGTGCCTAACAGGTACGGAGGCTCTTTTGCAAGAACTGGGGCGGATGGGCTACAGGGCCTCTGCAAAGAAGGCGCAGCTCTGCCAACAAGAGGTAACCTATTTGGGGTACTGATTGAACGGAGGGCAAAGATGGCTGACACAAGCCCGCTAGGAGACCATCTTGGGCATCCCGACACCTCGTGATCGCAGACAGGTGAGAGAATTTTTGGGGACTGCCGGGTTCTGTCGCCTATGGATTCCAGGGTTCGTGGAAATGGCAGCCCCCCTGTACCTCCTGACCAAGACAGATGAACCTTTCATTTGGGAAGACCGCCACCAACAGGCCTTCAATAGCATAAAGAAGGCCCTGTTGGAAGCACCGGCTCTTGGCCTGCCTGATCTAACAAAACCGTTTGAATTGTATGTTGATGAAAAGCTGGGGTATGCGAAGGGGGTCCTGACTCAAAAATTGGGGCCATGGAGATGCCCCGTAGCTTACTTGTCAAAGAAACTAGACCCAGTGGCTGCCGGCTGGCCACCTTGTCTGAGGATGGTGGCTGCCCTGGCAATCCTGGTCAAAGATGCTTCCAAGTTGACTAT
>NW_008349230.1:37212-46712 GCF_000622305.1 Nannospalax galili | reverse complement strand
GTGAAAAACCTAGGCGCCATGAGGCCACCTGATAGGAATGCGTGACAAGAGGTCAAGCATTGAGAAACTAGCTTATCAGAAAAACAGGACGTAGTGGTCAAGCCATCTGCATCTGGCAATCCCCGGGGCTCGATACCAGGAAATCAGGAAATAACATCTGTACCATAAGTCACCCACCCAGAATTTAGCAACTTAACTTCCTCATGCTTTATACTCGTTTGAATGGGCCAATAACCATGCTTCTGCTTCTGTACCCTGCTTCTGCTCTATAAAAGTGCCAAAACCCAGCCTGAAGGCGCGCAAGTCCCCCGAGGAGACTTTGTGCCCACAGGTACCTGTGTACTAAATAAACCTCTTGCTGTTGCAACCCGAAGGCTGACTTGTCCTCAGTGGTTTCACTCTTACACACACACACACAGATTGAGATTTATTGTATTATTGTAGGATTGAACCCTGGCTAGGTAAGCACATTATCACTGACACTGAGCCATATCCCCAGCTCAGTGCTGTATTAAAAACTTCTTCTTGGGGCTGGAGAGATGGCTCAGCAGTTAAGAACACTGACTACTGTTGCAGAGGACCCAGGTTTGATTCCCAGCACCCTCATGGCAGCTAGTAACTGTTCTATCTCCAGTTCCAGGGGAGTCTGACACCGTTTTCTGATCTTTGAAGGCATTGCACTACACGGGTACACTTACATATGTGCAGGCAACACTCTCTCTCTTCTTTCTCATCTTTCTTTGAGGCAGGGTCTCTCTGTAGCCCCAGCTTACTTTGAACTGGCTAGGTAAACCAGGCTGACCTCCAGCTCCCATGGATCTGCCTGCCTCTGTTTCCCAAGTGCTGGGACTAAAGGCATGCACCATAACGCCTGCGCAAGTTTCTGGGTTTTTTTAATTTAGTTTTTATTTATTCATTTGTTCAACAAGTGCTTACTGTGTATTTATTCTGCAGCCACTCAATAAATTCTCTATCTCTGTCTCTGTCTCTCTCAGCTGGAGTTTAAATCCACCCGGGTCATTGGTCATTGAGTATGTTAAGCACTAGCTCTACCACTAAGCTAAACACCCAGCTTTGTCATGCACGGTGGTAGCTTATGACTCTTGTCCCAGCACGCAGGAGTCAAAGGTAGGAGAGGATTATCTTAAGTTTAAGGCCATCTGAGCTACAGAGTGAAACTCTGCCTTAAAAAGTAATAATAAATCAATAAAGCCTACCGTATTTCCCCTGTCCCCTCCCCTCTCTCTCACTGGTGATTGAATCCAGGGTTTTGGGAATTAAACATTTCTTGAGTGCCTATGTGCATCTGTGATATCATTAGGCAGTGTACTATTCTCTTACCTGGTGGGCACATAGAAAACAACATTGTAAAGACTCTTGTTAAATTTGGAGGGAGTAGCTGCATCTTTTTGGCAGTCAAGCTTCCACAACTTTGGTTGAAGGTTTGTGATGACTTTTACTTGTATAACACTTTCAATGCAATGACATTCAATATTCAATTTGATTCTCATGAGGGAGACTCACAGGGACACCTCTTACTTGATTTTATCAGATGCATGACATGTCAAGTCTATGAGAGGTGGGTCAGGTGGAAGTGTCCTTTATACCTAGTATGCCATACTTCTTCCCACCCTACCACTGGTCCCAAACCACTAGACATCGCAGCCTCACATCACAGCCACCATGGAGTCTTAGGAAAAAACGATGGCTTCTTTTTTTAAAAATTTAATTTAGGGAACTGGAGGGATGGTTCAATGCTAAGAAGACTTGCTAGTCTTCCAGAGGACCCTGGTTCGATTCCCAGCACCCATATAGCGACTATCAAACATCTGTAACTCAGGAGATCTGACCCCCTCTTCTGGCCTCTGTGGGTATTGCACTAGACAAGTGCATTTATATCATGCAAGAAAAGCACTCATATAAGTAAATAAATAAAATTTTAAAAATTAATTTAATTCATATGTGTGGGGAGAGCTCAGAGGACAATTTTCAAGAGCTGGTTGATTCTCTCTTTTCACTGAGGTTCTGGGGACCAAACTTAGGCTCTCAGACTTGTGAGTCAAGCACTCTTACCTGCCCATCCATCTTACCCATCCCATGTTCCTTCTTCTTTTTTTGGGGGGGGTCTTTTTGAGACAGGGTCTCCACGTAGCCCCAGCTGGCCTGGAACTTGCTATGTAAACCAGGCAGGCCTCTACCTGCAAGTACTGAGCTTAAAGGCCTTCACCACCACACCCAGCCTCCCTCCTCTCTCTTCCTTTTCTCTCTCTCTCTCTCTCTCTCTCTCTCTCTCTCTCTCTCTTCTCTTTCTGCTATATAGCAAGTCTATAGGCATCTGTCATTAAGTCAGGTTCAGGCTTTGCTGTGGATCAAACCTCTGTCTACCAACTGGGCTACATACCCAGCCCATTTTTTGTTTCATTTGAGACAGGGTCTCTAGCACAAACTGGACTCCAACTCCCTGCATAGTCGATGATGATCTTGAACTTCTGATTCTCTATTCTCCTAGTGCTAGGACTGCAGGTGTGCACAGTCATTTTTGGTTTATGTGGTGCTGGGGACTGAGTTCCTGAATGCTAGACAAGGACTTAACCAACTGAGCTATATCCTCAGCATGCTTCTTCTTGGGATAGCTTGATTTCTCATGTCTGAGTAGGCCCAAGAATTTGTACTTTTTCAAAGTTCCCAACAGGACTCATGTCCAGTGGCCTCACTGGATTAAAGAATCACAGTTTATGTCACTCTGTGCAAGGTTCTGGTAGGCATTTCAGCCACCTTCCCTTGGTGCCATAGCATATTGGGGGGGGGGGTTCTCTGGGTTGGCTCTGATCAATTTCAAGTCAAAAGACACCCTTCCCTTTCCAGCACTCAGTCTTTGCTTGCTTCCTGAACATTCCCTGAAAGTTGGAGACTTCTGGAAGTCGCCAAAAATGTCACTGTAGAATGTGCAGAGTCCATTCCAGGGTGGACCACAAAACCTAAATTATGTAGCTGGGGAAAGTTGAGATCCAAGGAAAGGGTCTAAGGGGGAGGTCGACCCACGCATCAATAAAAATAGCTTGTATTTATTGTGAACGATGTGCAGGTACTATACATTCCTCCACTCCATGTGCAAAACACCATCATCCCCCGTTACAGATGGGAAAACTGATTTAGAGCAGGAAAATCATTCCTGCAAGGCACATAGATACCAAAGCCAGACCTGCCAACGATAGCCTCGGGGCTCTAGTGTCCAAATTGTTGATCTATCCAGGGCCTGAAAATCAGGCGAGGTTCAAATGGGGGGAGGGGGAAGCGAGAGCGCCAAGGGGGACCAGACCTTAGGACAACTCAGGCAGCTCCGGGCTTCGGCCCCGGGAACTACAAGGCCCAGCAGGCAGCTGCAGGGGGAGGAGGAGGGGCGGGACTAGAATGGGGTGGGAGAGAGCGAGCCCTCGCGCCTCGCTGGCGCAGAGCGCTCCTGCGGGCACTGTAGTGGCGGCGGCGGCTGGTGGCGCCGAGCGGTAGCGGGACGCCGGTGCAGCCGCAGCGCGACGAGGAAGGCGGGCTGCGCGCGGAGCCGGGCGGTCATGTCCGGGCTGGACCGAGACTGTGCTTAGCACATTGCGGCGACCTCGCCTTTCCCGGCCGCAAGCGCGAGCCGCAGCCGAAAGAGCAGCGGGGATCCGGGACTTTTCTCGGGTCCCAAGGCGCTCCGCAGGGCGCACCGCACCCGTGCTGCAGTCCGGCGCTCCGTGGCCCCCGCGGGGCGATGGAACCCGGTCGGCCAGCAGCCTGAGGCGCCGCCGCCGGGTTCTAGAGAAGGGGGCGCACGTTCTGGGGACCCCGGGCGGCGGACCCGAGCCCTCCCCCCGCGCCCCGCCTCCGGGGCACCAGCTTCGGCTCCATTGTTCCCGCCCGGGCTGGAGGCGCCCGGCTCCGAACGCCGCCGGGAGTCGTGCCTCGGCCGCAGACCTCTTGCCGCCAGGCCAGGACCCGAACGGAGCCCGGGGACAACGGGCCGGAGCTGGAGACGCCGACACCCAGCGGGTCGCCTGCGCCTCGGCGAGCTCTCCAGAGGCGGAACCGCAGCGCCAAGTGAGGTACGAGTGGGCCCGGCCCCCGCGGCCCGCTGCCAGCTGGCTCCTCCCTCTGCCCGCTGCCAGCTGGCTCCTCCCTCTGCCCGCCGCCTGCAGCTCCGCTCCTCCCACCCTCCCCCGCGCCTCCTCCCCGCGGCCCGCAGCTCAGGCCCGCGCCCAACTTTTCAGTCGACTCGCGCTGCGGAGCTGGCGCGGCGGCCGCTACCCCGCCGTGAGACTGGGCGGGGATCGGGCCGAGAAGGTGGCGGCGGAGGCCCTGGGTTCCGGAACCTGGGAGGAGGGCGCAGTGGGCAGCGAGGTAGAGGGTGCGCGCGCGCGTGAGTGTGTTGACCTCCATCTCTGCACTCCATCTCTCTGGGTCCGCTTGGGAAGGAAGGGTCACCCGGATCCAGCCGCCGGCTTTGGGCACAACGCCCCAGATCTGGGATCTTTTCAAGTATATTTCCACTTCCGGGCAAGTCTGGGGTCCAGGTTGGGGGCCTGAGGAGGAAGGGAAGTGAGGGGAGAGTCTGGGAATAGGGTTTAGAGAGGTGTCGTCACCAAATGGCAGCCTGTCTGCGCGGAGAATCCCCTTCTCAGGGGGTGATGCTCGACCTAGTCTTAGACCTAGAGGGTTGGGAAAGGGTGGAAGCCTGGAGAAGGACCAGCGGGTGAGTCAAGCTCTGGCCGATGCGGGGTTCACTGCGCTCTGCGCAGTTGGGGAGGGATGAGGTTTGTCCCGTGCGGCTCCTCGGCGCTTGTTGCTTCTTTGGCTCGGACCCCTAGTCTGCGCCCCCTGCGTCCTCTCCTGATGTGCCCCGGCGGGTACAAGAGAGAGCCTAGAAACCGTGTTTCTGGGGGAATTTACTGACGTTGTAGATGGGGTTTGTTAGACACTTGCCTCCTAGGACGCAGTTGGACACCTCCGGCGTAGGGGAAGGGAGGTCTCTTTTCTGGGCCTAGAAGCTATTAACTCATTTGCCAAGCACTTCCACGGTGTTTTCTCCCCCACCCCCACTCCCACTTCCCAGATGCAGCCGCCGCATCCTGGTTCCGTTTCACCCTACGCGGGTACACCTCAGCCACATTATTAAACATCCCTCTTCCTCCCCTCCCCCTCTCCTAAGTTAAAACTGGGATTCTTCAACTTGTCCTTACTACTTCCCTCCCTTAGAATTTCTTGATGGGGAGAGGAGGTTTGGGGGTTGGAGGAGAAAAGAAAGTTGTCGTGGATGCCAAGTTATTGTGGATTCCACCAAACTGGTTACTCTTGACTGCTGGGGACGGCGATGGACGGTTGGGCGGAAAGGAGGTTTGCGGGGGATGGGGCCGCGCTCACGGGGCACCCTGGGGAACGGCCAGCGGCGGTGGGTCTGGCCCGGAGTCGGCCCTGACCTGTTTTGGAACCAGAGCCTCCCTTCCCTTTAATTATAGCTGATGCGAAGGGAGCGTCTGCCAGGTGCGGAGCCCGCAGGGTCCCCTAGCGCCACGCGTCCTGGTCCCTCGTGGGGTTTCCATCCAGGATGCGGGCGCGGCGGGTGCTGTGGCCGCGGGAGGTACCCCGGGTTCTAAGCGAGCTATTGAGTCGCAGCCCTCAGAAACTCAAGTGTTTTGCCACTTGAATAATGGCTATAGGTTTGAAAGCAGGGTCGGGGGTACTCTGTGAGGCCGGAAAGCGTCGTGGGGTCCAAGGCTGCGGCCAAGTGGCAGGGTTCTCCTTCCCTCCCGGTTCCAGTCTTCCAAACTGAAAACACTTCTCCGGTTTTCTTCTTGGGGTGGTGGTTTTGGAGGCTGTAATGAAATCGCACTTTCTCTAGACATGGTAATTAAGGTGAAGGCTTCCTTCGCAGAGGTGCCCTGCTCTTTGCACCTCCGGACCAGGGCTTGTTTTTGGAATAGTATCCAAATTGTAGAACCTTTGCCACGAAACGGTTGAACAGAAAGTAGCCATCTTCCAGCCTTGGCCAGGCTCCGAGTTTCCTCTCTGGGGCTTCTTTTAAAGCTAAGTAGCAGGACCCCAGGGACAGACCGTGGTCTGGCCTATTACCCCCTCGCTTGGGTGGTGTCACTTCCTTTCTGTGACCTAAGGCCAGCAAGCTCAACTAATACCCACCTGCCTGTCTTGGTGGCTTGCCTCCCTCCTTAATGGCTTGTTTACATATTTCCCCCCAGTTGATTAGGACACCCTTATGGGACCCTTGCTGACCCTCTAAATGCTGGGTGTTTGGTGACTGAGAGCCTGGCCGGGGCTTGGCTCCAGCTGGGATGGTTATGTACTTCGCTAGTGTCAAACTCCTTGAAATATCTGTTGCTTTTACTCGGTCATAGCTGAGTGTCACCTTTTTAATGAGTGTCAACTGATTGAGAGCCACATGTGCTTTCAGTGCCAATTTCAACGGTAGTTTCACAATGCGGAGTTGGGCCAAACTGGGTATCACTTTCCTTTAGTTCCAAGGTATATAGTCTTGGGATGTCACTTATCCTAGGCCTCTGACCAGCAAGCACGTTGGAAGGGTCCCTTTGGTACCCCTTGAACAGCAAATGAAGCAAAGGGACAGAAGAAATGAAGGGGATCCACAGATGTTATCACTGCCTCTGTGGATTAGAAACATCTAGACACCCTGAGTAGCTGTATTCCTGGCTACTCCAGAGGATAAGAACATTGAATTGAGCGATGGGTAGGCAGACTCCAACCTTGGGGACCAGGGAAAATCTGTGGTTAGTGATCTACTTTATGTTTACCTGTGGTATTGACCTGAAGCAAGAGTCTTAAAAAGGAGATTTGCTCATGTGAGCTTGGGGTTTTAGCAGCAGGCTTCTCCAAAAGGCCATTTTCTTGCATTTAAAAGTGTGTGTGTGTGTGTGTGTGTGTGTGTGTGTGCGCACATGTGTCTGCTCTTGTGAAGACCAGAAAATAACTTGGGAGTTGGTTCTGTCCTTCCACCATGTGGGTCCCAGGAATCTAACTCAAGTCAGCAGGCTTGGTGGCAAGCCCCCTTGTCTGATGAGCCATCTCGCTGACCCCAAAGGATTTTTTCTTTTTTTGTCTTTTTTCTTTTTCTGAGACGCAGTCTCTCTGTAGCCCCAGCTGGCCTGGAAATCTGTAGACTAGGCTGGACTGAACTCACAGAGATCTGCTGCCTCTGCCTCCCAGTACTGAGATGGAAGGTGTGGCCTACCACGCCTGGCCAAAGGACTTTTGCTAACTTCCATTTCTTTTGTATTCTCTTTCATCAAAATGGCTGTTAAAGCCCTTCCTAGGAAATCTGGAGTCACCTGTACCCTACTCCCACAAGTGGAGGCAAGACCACACCACAAACCAAGTTTGGGGCCAGTATGGGCCTCATGAGACTCTTTCATCAAAATGGCTGTTAAAGCCCTTCCTAGGAAATCTGGTGTCATCTGTAATCCCAGCACCCTACTCCGACAGGTGGAGGCAAGACCACACCACAAACCAAGTTTGGGGCCAGTATGGGCCTCATGAGACTCTTTCATCAAAATGGTTGTTAAAGCCCTTCCTAGGAAATCTGGTGTCATCTGTAATCCCAGCACCCTACAGGTGGAGGCAAGACCACACCACAAACCAAGTTTGGGGCCAGTATGGGCCTCACGAGACCCTGTCTCAAAACAAACAAAACAAAACAAAACAAAAAGCTTCCTAGAAAGACTGGGTCTGATGCTGCTGGAGGAAAAGGAGTTAGAATGGATTCTGATGCCTTGTCCTGAAAGGGCCTCAATTCCCATCACTTGATGAGTTTAATTTCCTCTTGGGAAATTTGACTTGCATCTCTCTTCCCTAGGGCTCTGTAAAAGGTCTAAATGTGCTAAGGACAAGTAAGAGTCCAGATGTAGAGCTTTAGAGAATGTTCTGGTGTTCCGGGGGTATTAAATGCCTCACAAGGACAGAATATTTGCTTTTCCCCTTCAAGGTTGCATTTCTTTTAAACAGGAATTCTTTGCTTGCTCACCACCACCCCTCCAGGAAGAAGCTGTGTTTGGTTTTCTCCCCAGCCCCTAAATAAATAGTGCTCTCCCAGGTAAAGAACTTCAAGAATATGGTAATACTTCATGCCTATGTTCTGTCTTCAGCCAGGTTTCCTACCTGGTTTTACTGTTTGTTTGAGCCTAGTTCCCATTATGTAGCCCAGGCTGACCTGGAAGCTGAGGTCATCCTGCCTCAGCACCCAAGTATGTGTCATGTTGCCATACCCAGCTGTCACAAATTACTTAGTGTACAAGGATATTTGGATAGTTTTCAGATATATGTATAGTTTGTTTGTTTTGGCTGTGCTGGGCATTGAACACGGGCCTTGCATATACTAGGCATGTAGCTCTACTCCTGAGCTAAAACCCAGCCCCTTCCCAGTCATTTGGATACTTTTTTGCAGAGATGCAAAATAAGCTAGGCCACTCTCCCTTAGCGAAGCCCACACCCATGCTCTGGGGTATGTCTTTCTTTCTGAGAGCCTATTTCCTTCTCTTAACCCTCATGCTTAAAATATCTTTAATAAAACCCAATCCTGCTTCATAAAACACATGTAAGCAATTAGCATTTCTTTTTTATTTTATTTTTAGTGTGTATGTGTATGCGTGTATGTGCCTGTGTACATGTGTCCATCTGTGTATGAGTATACACACATACCTTCAGAGGCCGAACTCCTGCCCTCCGCTAGAGCAGCAAGAGCCCCACAATTAGCATTTCTTTTGAATCAGTTTAACTTTTGTAAGCAGAGCTACCCTAACTTTTTCAAATGTTTCTTAAAATGGAGTGCAGGACATGTAACCTGTAAAGAAGTTCAGTAAGTCATATTCCTGTCTAAAAGGACTCCTAGTTCCAGTGTCACAGTCCCCAGTTCTAGGGCCTCTATATGTTTAGAAAAATTCTCAGCTGCTATTTGGAATAGAGTACAGCTGGCTGGCAGGGGAGCTGGCTGTGGCTTTCCCCTGATAGTCTTTAATGTCTTTTTTTGCAGAATTCATACAGGTTGAGAAATCTGGACTTCTGAGTGCTCATGTCATATTGGTAGTGAGACACAGGTCATGCTTGGAACAAGCCTGCAGTTTCTTAGGGAGAGAAGAGGGTGGGGAACATAAATAGCAATATGGGAAGGTGGCGAAGGTGCTAGGGGAGGAGCTGGTACAGTTTTGGGAATTCAGAGGAATGAGGTTCTGTAACTAGAAAGCCCAGGAAAGGCTTGTGGAAAGAGAATTTTTTAGGTGGGGTGTACTGCATAGCTGCCGCCTTGCCTGTTGTAACCATAAGAAAGGAGAGGTACAGATATAGTTGGAGCCCCTGTAATTTCAGATACTCTAATAGTCAATTTAAAAGTATATGGAAAGGCCAGGCATGGTGGCGCACGCCTTTAATCCCAGCACTCAGGAGGCAGAGGCAGCTGGATCTCTGTGAGTTCAAGGCCAGCCTGGTCTACATAGTGAGTTCTA
>NW_008349230.1:22619-37169 GCF_000622305.1 Nannospalax galili | reverse complement strand
CAAAAAAAAAAAAAAAAAAGTACATGGAAAGAAACAGGTAAAATCCATTTTAAATCACTCATATAGATTGTAAAAACACACTTTATTCATATTATTTTATTACATTTATATTACCGATACTATCCTTTGAACACATAGTCTATATAAAAAGTTTGGGGGAGAGGGCTAGAAATTGAACCTGGAGCCTCAAATAGGCTAAGCACACACAGTACCTGGCCCCAGAATGAAAAAATTAGTAGGATATTTTACATTGTTTCAGTGCTGAATGTCCAATAACAGTGTATATTTTTCACTTGTAGTCATCCCAGTTGGCAGCAGCCATATTTCAGCATTTCAAGTGCTCAACAGCCACATGTGGCCAGAGGCCACCAGATGGGCCAACTAGGTCTAGAGCGTAGAGTGTGAAGATGGAGGGTGAGAAATACCTGTGGAAAGGTACCCTGGTCGCAGAGGGTCATCAAGGAGTGGCTCATAATCCCAGGAGTTTGTTATCACTCTGTCTGTGACTAGTGATGTTGAGAGCAGGCCATGCTGTCCACTTGATCCTCATAACCACCTGTGATGTAGGTAGACAAATGTATAGTTTCCTCCAAGTGGGACTCATAAGCTCAGGGAAAGTGTCTGTGTCACCTCAGAGTGGCAGTGTCGTAAATGGAACAGCAGGAGCTCGTTGACTGCCTTCTCTAGAGAACAGGAAGAGACTTGGCGTCAAGCAGTTTTTCTTGCATCATTTTTGGACAAGGAGAT
Source organism: Nannospalax galili (assembly GCF_000622305.1). NCBI lineage: Eukaryota > Metazoa > Chordata > Mammalia > Rodentia > Spalacidae > Nannospalax > Nannospalax galili. The sequence goes on along the minus strand of NW_008349230.1, from coordinate 36,422 downwards.
TTGATGTTCATAGTATCTTTACACTTAGAATTAGGGAGTATGAGGTCATGTGATCCAGGCCCTGCCTTCATACCAGATCCACCAAAAGTTGGATAAGTACTTTGGAGGAGACACAGTTTCTGGCACACTGCCCATTCAGTCCTCATAGTCACATGGATGTAGACAGGGCATATATATTTTAGCCTTGCCACAAATGTGAAAAATGAGGTAGTGTGGTCCCCTCTTTGTACTCCCTCATTGATGACTTCCTCATCCAGGCAATTTGGGCTGTGAATTTTGGGAACCCCAACTGATAGTGTAGAAACTGATGGGGAGCCAGCAGCAGGGTCTCTGGGGAGATATTGAGTACACCTTTGAGGCTATAGGTCACATCTGTCAGGCAGTGAGGGAAAGAGACTCTTTATTCATGAGGGCTTTTAAAAATTGCATTAATTAGAAGGTAAGATGACAGTCTCCAGGAATCCCAAATAGGATTTGGATTTGTGTTCGTGTTCTTCAGATGTGCAGAACGATGCATGTCCCCACCCACATTCTCATTCCAGAAGTTGGTACCAGAAGGCCATATTTTTGTAGCGTCCTTGTTTTGCAGATGTGAAGCTTGAGGTCTAGAAAGTAGAGAGGGAGGGCAGGACTCGTTTCTACTGGAAATGAGTCAGAGGGAAGCTGCCTAAGATTAGTTGCAAGTGCATGTATCACAGGAGCTGAAAGAGGACAACCTAAAACCAGCCCACACCTAGGTGGAGGTGGGTGGGTAGGCCTCTCTGGGGACCAGGTGCCCAGGTGGAAGCTGTTGTCTGGGGCTATCTAATCAAACTTACTCCTGACCACCTCCACCCCACCCACCCTTTTTGGATATGAAAGATTCAGAACTAGGGTTATTGTGCAACTTAAGTTTTGTTGTCAAGTTTACCTTTTTGGATGACAGGCCTGTCCTGATTAGATATATCTTTGGAATGTGAGATGTAAGTTCAGAGGTGTCCTTAGGTGAGTGTTGTTGGTCTGAGATTGTACCCAGTCCTTGGTCCTGGATAACCCTGACTTATTGCTTCCAAAAATCTTTCTGCCCACCAAGAACTTGGAATGTCCAGAGTTGACTTGGGTTTGTCCTCATCCACTTGGTTTCTCTATGTGAATCTCTCCAAGTCCCCAAGTGTGCATCAGATGGGGCCAGTTTTGTTTGTTTTCAGTTTGTTTTTGTGTGCTGGGGATGTACCAGGGTCTCCCACAAGTTAGGCAAACATTTTATTCCTGAATTATACCCCAGTCTGGTATAACCAACCCCTTATTTGCATCATCCCACCTTGACTTAACATCCTCGAAACCTGGGTGATCTAAGTCCTGCCACATGTCCTTGGGCAAAGTACTTAAGTGTCTTATCTCTTAGCACAGACTAGTACTCATCTACCTACCCCTTAGAAATGTAGAAAGAGAGAAAAAAAGATGTAGAGAAAGGAATGAAGTTTTATAGTTATAGGTACATTATACTTGTATAGGCATCACAGAGTAAGTATTCAGTAAATATTCCATTTCTAGTCCCTTTCCTAAACTCTGAAATGGAAGAAAAATATTTACTTCACCATTGGTTTGAAATTGTTAAAATTTTTAGTAAGCTTTGGGAGTCAGCTAGTGGTAGTACGTATGTATTCTGCTGGCCAAGAATCTGGGAGTTTTCTGCCAGCAGGGACTGCCTCATTGGAGAGGGGCCCTGCCTGGTTTAGGGGGAGACAGGGCTTACTTACCACATTAGGGCATTTTCCGGAAACAGATTCTCTGAATAGCTTGGATGGTTCCCTAAAACAGAGGACAGAATCCACGTAGAAGACAGAGATGATCACCCCTATGTAGACCATGTAGTTCTTAGAAAGTCATCTTGTTACTTGGTAGATGTTTTACCACCAGTGGTTTCTTTCTTAGGACCTTAGGTAGCCATTTTAAATTTGCCACCACAGGACTGGTTCGATGGCTCAAATCCCTGCAACCCATGTACAGGAGGAGAGACCCGACTTCGGGGCTGTCTCTGACCTCTACACATGTGCATGGCCCCCATACAGTAATAATGAATAAAATTTTTAAAAAAAAGTTTAAACCTCAAAAACAGTTTACCACCACAGACCTGAGAAAGGTCAAGGGCCACAGAGTCTGGTTTTCCCTGGGGCTGAGTAGCCATCTTTGAGTCCACCTCTGTGAACACTCTTGACTGTGCTGTGTGTGGCTTCCAACCTCCTGGCTTCTGTCAGACATCAGCTGTCACCATCCGGCCTCAGGGATAACTGAACCTACCTCACAGTTTCCTGCTCTGAGGCACTCTGTAAGCAGCGATGGGCCATGCGTTCTCTGTGAGAGAGGCTGGTAGAACTGGAGGTGCCCGTGATTCTGTAGTTTTAGAGGCAGAAAGGAAGGAACCCTGGAGAGCTGGGGATGGTTCTTAGTGGTAGAGCAGTTGCTTAGCCTGTGCAAGGCCTTGGGCTCCATCCCCAGTACAAATAATAATTAATAGTAACAATCCTGGGGATCATGACTTCGGCTTCTTCCTTACATGGCTTCAGGGAAGTTTATCCGGTTCATTATTATTCCTCAGGACCTGAAGCTGTGAGCTGGTTGTATGTGTACTTGGCTCCCATTTCCTAGTCCTTAACTTGTTCAACTCTACCTCTCAGTCATCACTAAAGGAGTTGGTTTGTCCTAGATGCAGTGAAGTCTTAGGAAGGAGGAGTCTCTGGAATCCCTAAGTCTCTTGCAATTACTTGCACAGCACTTTGTAAAGATCTTGATCTCGATGTGGCTATTTGGGACTTTTACAAAGTCATTAACTTTCTTGCAGGAAATGACACCTAGGCTGTATTCAAAACATAGTTGTAGAATTGAATGATGGACTTCAGCTTCCCATTACTATAACCAAGTATCTGGGATAATCAAATTAAAAAAAGGAAAGGTGGGGCTGGAGAGATGGCTCAGCGGTTAAGAACACTGGTTGTTCTTGCAGAAGACCCAGGTTGGTATCCCAGCACCCACCGACAGCCTCTCTGTCCTCCGCAGGCATTGCATGACACAGGTGCACCTACTTCAGCAGTTAAGAACACTGGTTGTTCTTGGAGAAGACCCAGGTTTGAATCCCAGCACCCACATGGCAGCTAACGGTTGTCCATAACCTCCAGTTCCAGGGGATCCGACAGCTTCTTCTGACCTCCACGGGCATTGCACAACACGGGTGCACTTACCTACATGCAGGCAATACATGCATACACATAAAATAAAAATAATAAATAAAATTTATTTTTTTAAAAAAGGAAAGGTTTATTTAACTCACAGATTTGGAGGTTTCAGTCTATAGTTGATTGCTTTTGCACATACGTCATGATGGGAATATGTAGTAGAGAAATTCCATTCACCTCATGGCCAGGGGCAGAATGAGTGAAGAGGAGTATCAGATAGGATTCCTATAATCTTCTTCAAGGGCATGCCCCCAATTGACCTAAAACTCCCCCCTGGGATCCACCTCTTAAGGGGCTCACTAGCTCCCAAAAATGTCCTGTTAGGGGAAAAGCTTTTTCTTTGTTTTTGTTTATTGAGACGAGGTCTCACTGTGTAGACCAGGCTGGCCTTGAACTCATAGAGATATGTCTGCTTTTGCCTCCTGAGTGCTGGGATTAAAGGTTTGCACCACCATTTCCAGTGGGAGGGAAGGGGGCAAGCTTTTAACACATAAGTCTTTGTGGGTTATTTCAGATCCATACCTACCACGAGGTAAAGCCTCATTAAGACAGGTAATCTCGGGGCTGGAGAGATGGCTCAGCGGTTAAGAGCAATGCTGCTCTTGCAGAGGACCCGGGTTCGATTCCCAGCACCCGCATGGTGGCTACAAACCGTCCTTAACTCCAGTTCCAGGGGAATCCGAAGCCCTCTTTTGACCACGGTATTGCACGACACGGGTGCGCTCACATACATACAGGCGATACACTCATACACATAAAATAAAAATAATAATTAAGAGCCGGGCGTGGTGGCGCATGCCTGTAGACCCAGCTAGGAGGCAGAGGCAGGCGGATCTCTCTGAGTTCAAGGCCAGCCGGTCTACATAGTTCCAGGACAGCTGGGGCCACAGGGAGACCTGTGGATTATTACATGTAACCTCTGATTCAGTGCTGGGATAGGCTCAGTTCTCTTCTTTACACCTCAAGGAACACTTAGCTGCTTCAGGCACCCTTCGGGCAGGGCAGGATGACCAGGACGACCACGGGACGAGCTGCACTTTCTTTTTTCTTCCTCTCTCCCACAACTCTCTCTTAGCTTTTTTCCCCCTTTTTCCAGAGTCAGCTTGAGAAGGCAGATCAAGCTCAAGGTGGAGTATCCATGGAGGTGTGGAGACTTGTTACCAACTTCTAACTGCAGAACTGGGATGTGGAGCTGGAAGTGTCTCCTCTTCTGGGCTGTGCTGGTCACAACCACACTGCACCGCCAGGCCAGCCCCAACCTTGCCTGAACAAGGTAAGACAAGAGGCTGAGATTGAGGTGGTGTGTGAGCTGGTGGGCTGCTGGCTTGGAGGGGGTGTGTGAGCTGCTGGGCTGGAGGTGGTGTGGTGAACCGCTGGCATGGAGGTGGTGTGGTGAACGGGGAAGGCTCCCTTCCTGGTACAGCAAAGGGCTCTTTCCCTGCAGGAGAAATGTCCAAGACACTTGGGCTGGTTTGGGCTGGATTTACATATACTTAATCAGCTTTATCAGAGGTGGGGGCATGGAGACTGGGGATATCCACTTGCTAGAGGTGAGGTACTTGGTGGATTTACGCTTTACTCTGGGGAAGGAATGTGATTATGTCTTAGGTGATGTGTAAAATGGGGCTGTATGTTTCAATGGGAAGGAGTGACACAACTTTTGCACTAATGAAGACATTCTAGGATACAATAGCTTGATAATGCAGCCGGGCATGGTGACAGATGCCTGTAGTTTCAGCACTTGAGGCAGAGGCCAGCCTGGTCTACATAGTGAGTTCTAGTCCAGCTGGGGCTACAAGGAGACCCTGTCTCAAAAAGACCAAAAAAAAAAAAAAAAAGCAGGTTTTGTTTGGGGGCCGGCTGAGCAGTTTTGGAAGAGATGAGAATCAGGAATCAGGAGGAATGATGGGGTATGGGAGCATTATGAGGCCTCCAGGCCTATAGTCAAATTCTTAGAGGTTATTGCCACTATTGGGATACTTAATGACTTCTGAGGGACTGGCAGGATAAAAATTAGTAGTTCTTTTGACTGTCAAAGGCAGTGTGGCTTGGTTCTCAGCGGCTGGTCACAGATAAGGCTGGCAGGTAGTGGGTGAAAGGCTTGGGATGCACGTAACGTGGCAGCTGTACTTGCAGGGTTGCCATTCTAAGATGGCAGGCTTAGATGAACAATGAGTGAGTCTGTGTGTATAGATGGTGGTGAGGGAGGATCAGGGAAGGTTCTGTGAAACATTCTAGAAGGTACAGTAGCTGAAATGGACATGTTCACATTGCATTCAGAGCTAAAGGCAAACATGAGCTAGACCATACTGGAGATCTGAAGTGGGAGAGGCCATCTGTACCCACAAGGATGGTACCATCAGACAGGGGGAGACGAGGATAGAGGTGAGTCAGTCTGAAGCAGTGTAGGCTCCAACTGCACAGCGTAGTTATAACAAGGGCTATGGGAATGCCACACGCAGAGCTGAGATGTGTCTAGAAAGAAGGGTTCTTTATCCTTTTGAGATAGGCTGTCACTGTATAGTCCAGGCTGGACTCATAGTCCTCCTGCCACAGCCTGCAGAGTGCTGGGATTACAGGCATTCACTGTCACGTACGGTATCAAGGTACAGACAGTAAGGTATAGGTCTCCGAGGGGATTAATAAAGGGCACTCAAAGTGGAGAGTCAAGAGGTTTAAGATATATGGAGAGTAAAATAGTTGTAGGAAGTACTACCTGGAAAATTAAATTTATTTAGCATATGGAAGGCTGAGATCATGCTCAGGAACTTAGTGTATTTAAGTGGGTTCTTGCTGAGAAATTTGAAAAGTTTATTGACATGATCCAGTTTTTAGAATATTAGTTTGGATGGTGGAAGGAAAGTGTCAGGTGGATCTGCGTTTTCATCCTGCTCTCCACTTGATCTCTGTGTTACGTGACAGATCTGCAATATGGGAACAATAATAAAGGATTAAATGTCATAATACAGATAACGTACTTCCATGTAAAGTGTTAGTTGCTATTAATTGCTTCTCCCCTGTTGGCAGAAAGACAAGTCAGAATGCTGTGTTGAATGTCAGGGAATGACAGTCATTAATGGCATTCTAGAACAAGAATCTCTGGATTTAAGTAAACAGCTCTCCTTCCCTCCCTCCCTCCTCTCTCCTCCTCCTCCCCCAACCCCTTTTTCTTTCTCTAATAAACTCTTTGCAGTCCAAGAAAGAAGCATTAGAGAAAGCATGCAATTCAGATGATGTCTCAGGCACTTGTAGGAGGGAGTTTCCTGGAGGATCCTAGCATAAGGAATTTTAAGTGGTAGGTAGAGGAAGAGGAAGGATCACTGGGGCTGCTGAGTAGGGATCCACCAAGAGAAAGGAAACAGAGGCAGTGATGGAGGTGGGAGCCAGGGGCAGAAGGTCTTGATGAGGACCAAACAATAACTTGGGAACAGGAGGGATGGTGTAGGAGGGATGGTGTAGGAGAGATGGGTGAGGGCTATCAGGCTGCACAGTAGCAAAGGCTGAAGTTATACTGCCATTGAAAGACATCAGTTGAGGGTTAATTTACAAGTATAAAATGTGGCAGTTTTAGGCACATACTTCAGTGTGTTTTCATCAATGGCCACACACCCCCATAACCACCACCTCAGTCACTCCAAACACTTCCTCCATGCTCCTTTGCAGTCAGTCCCTGGGCAGGCACCATACATTGGTTTTGCCTGTTACAGGATTTCATGTAATGGAATTTTATGTTGAGTGTGAATCTGTTCGCCTGTACATGGCCTTGTGGGTCATTGCATTATTCAGTTTCTTATTACAAAATACCTGAAACGGTTTCTTATAATCAAAGTAGTTTATTATGTCGTGGTTTTGGAGGGTGCAAGATCAGGCAGCCGCATCTGTTTAGCTTTTTTTTTTTTTTGGTCTTTTTGAGACAGAGTCTCCCTGTAGCCCCAGCTGTCCTGGAACTCACTATGTAGAACAGGCTGGCCTTGAACTCACAGAGATATGCCTGCCTCTGCCTCCCAAGTGCTGGGATTAAAGGCGTGCACCACCACACCTGGCTCTGTTTAGCTTTTGGCGAAGGCTACATGAAAACATGGAGGATGATATCACAAGAGCAGTGTGCGAGAGAAATCACATAGAAAGAGACTGGAGAGGGGCTGGCATTGCTCTTTGTTTAGTGACTCATGAGAACTTAACTGGAGTTAAGTTCTCATGAGAGCTACGTTAATCCCTTCGGAGAGCAGTGTAGCCAGTGACCATCACTAAAGCATTGAACACCTTCAGCCACACCACATTGGAACTGTACTTTGTTAAGGTTCAGATAGCCCCGCCTCCTCACCAACGGGATCCCAAGGACTAAACCCTCTTTGATGTCTTTTACCTGAATTGCTCCATTGCATACTCATAGTAACCCTGAGAATTTATCCCTATTTTACAGATGAGGATACCAAGGCATAGAACAATAAAGCAATTTGTTGAAAGTCACATTGCAGTAAGTTGCAGAACTGGAATTCAGTCCAGGCAGCCTAGCTCCAGAGCACAGCACATAACTCAAACATTTTGCTCACCCTAAGAGCCTCTAGCCCAGGCTTCCTGGGACACACACACAGAGTTTTATTGAGGCTCCCACTTTGCCTGAACAACCTAAAATCCTTTGCGGCTCCCACTTTACTCTGCACTGCCTAAAATCCTTTGTTTCTCTCACCAGGCACCAGCCTACCAACTGTGTGAGGGCTGGAGTTCTGGGTGGACTACATGAGTCAAGTTCAAAGTTAGTATATCAGAAAAAAGAGCCTATGGAGTCCCATTACCCTTCAAATCCCTCCAGTCACCTCAGTGTATACAATCCTGAGATAATTCTCATGTTCTCATACAGTTTTGTATAGCTAATGTTATGTCTTTTGAATTATAGCTTAAAAAAAAAAAAAAAATCACCCTCGGGCTAGGAAGAGGGCTGAGCAGGTAAAAGTGTTGGCTGCACTAATGCTGAACCAGAGTTCAGATTCCCAGCACCTGTGTAAATGTCAAACAGGTGTCGTAACCCATTTATAGTCCCAGTGCTAAGAAGATAAAGACAGGGGATCCCAGGACAAGCTGGCTAGCCTAACTGGCAAGTTCTGGGTTCAAGTAAGAGACCCTGCCTCAATACAAATGGTGAAGAACACGCAAAGATGACACCTGACATCCGTTAAGGTTCAGAGAGCCCCGCCCCCTCACCAACAGGATCCCAAGGACTTCTCATGCTCCTGAGAAAAGGGAACCTAGCTGATAAGCACCTTGGTCTTTGAAGTCAAGAGAAGCAGACTTTTCTCCACTGTTTGGCCAACACAGCAGGCTTCCCCTTTGATCTCTAAAGAGGACAGGTCTTAACAGTCCTGCTCTCCCACTCCCCCCCACTTGAACTTTAAAAAAAATACATCTTCCCACCTTCTGCAGGAGGCAGAAGCCTCCCTTTTAAAAAGACCCCAGACATTTTCCCTGCCTGGAAGGCCTGGAAGGGAATCTGTCCCATGTGTTCCTTTGCTAATAAACCCTATTTTGATGGAGTTTTAGCTGTGCCTCAGTGCCTCATCATCCATTCGCTCGTTCTCTGCCAACTTTTTACCTATCATACTTCTGACACATGAACCTTTGGGGGACCTTCAAACCAAGTCACTAACAATTTTGGTGGCGATTGTTAATAAAACTACTGTAGGCATTCATGTGCAAGTCTTTGTGTGGGCAGAAGCTCCCTCTTAACTGCTGTTTTGATTTTGACTCTGCCTCTTCCTGACTCTTGGCTCTTGGGAAAGTTTCTCCCTGTGCCTCTGTATAAAATCTGTTGATGATGAATCTGTGTTCCTAAGGTCTCGGTAAAGATCAAATGAGAGTCTTTGTCAAGCTCTTAAATGATGCCTACACAGTCCATGAGCAGTAGGTAGTTGCTATTGGTCCTTTTCCCTGGGACTGCAGAGGACATGCACCCGCGTGGTTTGTTTCACAGGTCAACTAGGAATGCCTTAGGACACAGCAGCGAGAAGCCACTGGACTTGGGACAAGTTTGTAGTAAGTCCTTGCTTCAGTGTGGCCTTTGCACGTAATGGATCCCTCATGGGTTCTTTAACATCTTCAGAGAACCATTGTAAAAGTCTGTCTTCATGCTTTGTAAACGCTTAAGGAAGCTAGAAGATGGGAAGTATATTGTAGTCTTGTCCCTGCTGATTGTTAAATAATGCTGCTATTGTCTTCAAAAACCATTACAGTCTATGTGAAGGGATTTATCCAAAAGTTGTAAACAAACCATCCCAAAGCCTGCTTGCACTAAGAGCTTTGGAAAGGCTTTGCTGAGAGCAGGAGGTGGGGTGGCAGCCCCTCCCCCCTACTGAGTGCAATCCCAGCAGTCTCTGTAAACGCCCCTGAGGGACCTAGGAGGCCTGCAGTTTCTGGCTGTCCTTGCAAAGTTGATTTAATAAAGGTTCCAGGAAAACCAGTCTCCCCTCCCTTCTCCAGTTTGCCGTATTACTGAGTCTAAGCTTGTTTCAGACACAGGTCCAGAGGAATACCCCTTTCAAAAGACAAGAGCCAGCTTACACAATTTTGAGCTTGAGGAGGGCTATGTCCATGTACTTTTCTCTGAGAATAGTACTTGAGGTGGGAAATGAGTGAGTGCATCCAAAACTGTTTGCAAGGCCACTTGTGGCAGCTGGGAATGGTGGCCCTTCCCTTTTCTCTAATCAGCACAGATCCCATGGCACAGGGCAGTGTGAAACTTCCAGTCTTGAAATACTTTCCTCCGTCCACAGAAACCTGCAACTCATAAGCGACTTAATGGGCTGAGGTTTTACAACTCCTCCTCCCCACCCAGATTTGAAGCAGTCTGGTGGCTGGTTGAAGAGAAGGAACAGAGGTTACATTTAATGAAAAAGCTACACATTTCTGTTGCTGGCTGCAGGCCCCCTGTATGCCATGTGTACCACAAAGCAGGGCTTTGTCCTGTTCTGCAGAAACATGTACCTATTGGAGAGGCCGAGGGTGCTGCCAGAACAGGCCCTGGCCTGAAGTTATAGGGCCGTAGTGGCCCTCCTCCCCGCTGTGGGTCTCGAAGCAGCCTTTGGTCCAAGAAGGTATACATTTCAGCTTAGCTGCCTGGGAATTTAGCTAGGTATCAGAGAGTGACCCTCTAGCAGACATGCTTACGGTTGGCCCTGCTGCTTGCAGCCTATTGGTGTGGCCTGGGGAACAGTGTTCCTTAACTGGCCTAGGATACATGGGGAATATATCCTGCCCTTCCCCACCTGGGAAAATGTCTTGTGAAAAGACTCTGCTTGTTTCTAATTCAAACTGGATGGTAAGAGGGTGAAATTATGTGGAGTAAAAGGTGATGGTGAATGACCCCAACCCCCACCCCCACCCCGTCTAGGGCTGTTAAATCTCAGATGTTCTAAGCTGCCAGGTTTCCCTAAGGAACCTAATTGTCCCCTAGAAGTGGCTCCAGTGCCTCTGAAAGGTGCCTGCTCATAGTGAAGGGAGGCTAAGGGCAGCACACAGCCTGCACTCATGTGTCCTGTGCAGCGAGGCCAGGGCAGCAGAGCCTCTGAAGGCTGTGTTCTTGGCTCAGGCTTCTGCATTGCTACACCATTAGCTTCACTGATTTTCCACTCTGGCTTTGCCAGCTGCTCCCCGAAGTCAGGGAGGTGGAATTTCTCCAGGAAGAAAGAACAAATGGTTGTCCAGAGGGCTTGCTGTTGGTGGGGGGCAGGGAGGGAGCCCACAAAAAGAGTCAGGCCAGGATTCTGTCACCTGGTGTCTGGGCCTACCTGGGGGGAGGGCAGAACTGGAAGGGTCCAGATTCTGCCAGAGTCTGCCTCTGCTGCACAGTGTGTCAGCAGGGCCTTGGCAGGCTGTCACTTGGTCAACCCAGGAGCAGCGGGTGTAGTAGATGGCCTTGGAGAAGTGAGTTCTAGGGAATCATTATCTAGGAGGTGAGGTCCAGGTCAGAGAGCCTGGCCAACAGCTGCACCCTGTTTTTATAAGGCCTCATTCCTTGGGGGCTATTAGGAATTCATCCCCCCCACACCCTTCCCCCCGACACACACACACACCCCACCTTTGCTTTCCTCTTCCTTCCCTGAAGGCTGGAAATGAGACAACTGTCTTCCTCCTGACCAGGAAAGACCCAGCTGTTCTCTTTCTTGGACTCTTGAGCTCAGCTGCCTGGGTTTTCTGCTCATTCTGGGGAGATGGTGATTTTAGACTCATCTCAAACTCTGTCTTTTGTCTGTTGTCCTACTTTATCCCTCTTCTCTGCATGCCAAGTCATTCTGTTTTTAAATTTTTTATTTTTATTATTTTATGTGTATGAGAGTATTGCCTGCATGTATGTGAGTGCACCCGTGTCGTGCAATGCCGCAGAGGTCAGAAGAGGGCTTTGGATTCCCCTGAAACTGGAGTTAAGGATGGTTCATAGCTGCCATGTGGGTGTGCTGGGAATCGAACCCGGGTCCTCTGCAAGAGCAGCCAGTGTTCTTAACCACTGAGCCATCTCTCCAGCTCAGGTAATTTAACTGCCTTATCTGGGTTCCTAGGGGCCTGGGGCAAATTTTAGGAGAAGCCTTTTGCAGTCTGGGCAGTCCTGACCTTGGGTTTGCTCTGATCTCCTGTGGCAGTGACTAATAGAGAGACAGTTGCATGGACCCCTCTTCATTGCTACAAGTGTGCTGCCAGTACAGCACCAGGCTTGAACACCTGTGCTCCCCCATCTGGTTTTTGGCTAACACCAATGTCTATTTTCGTGCTGCCAAATGGCCCCTGCTGCCTTCATTTAGGAACCATGCCCTGCATACTGAGGAATGCCGGGCCAAGGGGTTCTGTCTACTTAGATCTAGACCCTGAGGAAGATCTGTCCACAGAACTTGAAACTTAGTGCACACTCCTTATCTCCTGACTTGCTGTGCTGCTGAGCCTCCTGGGATGGCTTGTGTACAGGAGGAGATTCAGGGGCAGTGGCCCTCTGGTTAGCCTGAATGCAGCTCTTTCCCAAGCCCTAGGTATATAGGCAGATGGAGCCCAAAGAGGGTGCAAGGGCCAGGGAATTCAACAAAATGTGAACTTGGTGCTTATGAGCCTGGGTAGGGGAAGAAGGGAGGAAATATGGATTCTGAAGTTTCAAGTGATTAATTAACAAGGAAAATGGAATCATCCAGATCTTAACTTTTTCCTCATTGTTCTCCATGTTGACAGCTAGACTGGCCAATTACTGGTCCATCCCTTCCTGATTCCCTTCCTTCTATCTATCATCCATCTGTCCATCCCCAATCATTTTTTTCTTTTTTTCCTTTTTTTTTGGTTTTTGTTTTTATTTATTATTTTTTTGAATGTAGTACATACTTTGTACATAACCATTGGTCATCAAGGTCCCTTAACCTGAAATGCCTACCCTTTTCACTTTTTATAATTCCCACTTGATTCTTAGCTTCAGATTTAGTTTAGGCTTAGATTAAGGCTTTGTTTAGGGCCACCTCCTGGAGATTTTCTCTTATCTTCAAATTATTATTTACTCCTTGGATTTTCCTCTCCTTTTTATTTTATTTTTATTTTATGTGTATGACTGCCTTCAGGTGTGTATGTATATCATGTGGGTGCCTGGTGCCTGCAGAGGCCAGAAGAGGGCATTAGATCCCCTGGAACTGGAGTTACAGATGGTTATGAGCTGCTGTGTGGGTGCTGGGAGTCAAACCTGAGTTCTTTGCAAGGGCAGCAAGTGCTCTTAACCACTGAAACATGTCTCTAGACCCACCCCTCCTTTTAAACTTCTAATCTGGCCCTTACTTTACTCTGCCTTACAGTATTTGGAGGTGTTTTACTTTAGTTACTCCCCACACCCCAATTCCCAGTGTCCACCCAGTGCCCAGGGCTTCATGTATACTAAGCAAATGGTCCTATTTACTCCACCAGAGCCAAGTTCTGTATGGTTGAAAAGAATGCCTTTACTGCTTGTTTTTTGTTTTTTTGTAACCAAGGCTGGCCTTGAACTCTCTATGTAGCCCAGATGGGGCCTAAAATTCACCTCTCTAGTGTTGGGATTGCAAATGTGTGTCACCATCACCCTTTTAACACATTGTTTTGACCCAGGTGGTGACACACGCCTTTAATCTCAACACTTAGGAGTCAGAGACAGGCAGACAGAGTTTATAGTCACCTGGTCTACATAGCAAGCTCCAGGTCAAGCTGTCTAAAAAACAAAATAAGGAGCTTAGACAGCAGATAAAGAATGCTGGAGTTGGGAATGGGGAGCTCACAGGTCTGGGTGGGGGTACACAGAGCTGCATGACCTGAGCAGGACTGGAAGCTGGGACTGAGGGCAGGGAGTACTTGAGGTGGGAAACTCACAGGTATGGGGGTACAAGGAGCTGTGTAACCCAAACAGGCTTGTTAGCTAGGACGGTGGATCGGTGGATAGGGAATCTGTTGAACATTTAAAAAATTATTTCTTGGGGCCGGAGAGATGGCTCAGCGGTTAAGAACACTGGCTGTTCTTGCAGAAAACCCAGGTGTGAATCTGAACCCACGTGGCAGCTAACAATCATCCATCATTCCTGTTCCAGGGGATCTGACATCCTCTTCTGTC
>NW_008349230.1:21650-22524 GCF_000622305.1 Nannospalax galili | reverse complement strand
TCTCTGTGAGTTCGAGGCCAGCCTGGTCTACATAATGAGTTCCAGGCCAGCTGGAGCTACAGGGAGACCCTGTCTCAAAAATACAAATAAAAAAAAGTATATATACATATACATATATTTATTTATATATATCAGCCATTTGTATCTTATTTTTTGAGAATTCTCTTTAGTTCCTTGTCCCATTTTTAAAATTCAGCTATCTGTTTTCTTGATGCTTACTTTTTTAGTTTTTTGTATATTCTGTGTACTGGTAAAGATTTTTTCCTATTCTGTAGGCTACGTCTTCACAGCTGGTTCAAGATGCAGAGAATAAGTCTGTGGAGTGCCCAGCTGTAAATGAGATGCCTTAGCAGAGGGGGTGGAAAGATTGTAAGAGCCAGAGGTGATAGATACAACAGGGCACTTGTGACAACATGTGACCTGTGTATTATCAAGCCAGACAAAATCCCAACATGAGGGGCAGTGGGCATGATATCCCACTCCTAACTGAGAAGGTACTGGCAATTGATAGCTGCTGGGAGAGGGAGAGCCAGATTTCTTTAAGGGTGTGACCCTTGGTAAGTCCAGTGGCCACACACCCAAGAGTATATGGGCAGCACAAATTGGACTAGATGTACTTAAAAAATTTTTAGAAAGAAGAAGTTGGGTGAATGGGAAGGGAGGGTGTGGACCTGGGAGGAGTTGGCTGAGTGGGTGCGTATCATCAAAATACATAGGAAATTCTGGAAGAACTAATAAAAAATGAGGAGAAAAATAAACCCAAACCAAAAAAATCTCAGAAAACCTAAAAATATTGTTTTGAGATATGATCTGAGTTTATCATAGGAAATACAGAAAATAAAGATCTTTAGAGGGAAAGAAAATTTCTTACATT
>NW_008349230.1:7871-21581 GCF_000622305.1 Nannospalax galili | reverse complement strand
ATCCAAAAACAATCATCGTTGACTGTGATTCTGTTCTTTTAGATTTTCTTCTGCATTTCTATTTGAGAGATGGAATTTATACTGTATATGTTGGTTTGCAAATTCAATTTGTATTTACTTCCATGTAGCTGAAGTCTGTATTCCTATTCAGATTTTTTTTTTTTTTTTTTTTGTAGTAACTACATAGTATTGCATTGTGTGGGAAACAGATTTTTTTTATCCAGTCTGTACTGCTGGGAAATAATTGAGGCTATGTTTAGTAGTTTGTACTGTGATAAACATTTTTCTTTTGGGGAGAGATGTGTTTTATGGCTTTTTATTTGTTTGAGACAGGATTTTTGTATAGCCCTGGCTGGTCTAGATCTCGCTATGTAGACCAAACTGGCCTCCAGCTCACAGAGATCCACTGCCTGAGGTCTATGTTGGGTGTCTTCCTCGCTTTGAAACAGGGTCTCCTCATTGAACTCAAACTAGGATTCAAACCCAGGCCTCACCCTAGTTTTGCTTTTTCTGCTCAGTGCTGTTGTGCTGTATCCCTGTGTCAAACTCAAGTTCAGGCAGGGAACGTGAACAACGTTGCTTAGTTCTCCTTCTCTCTCCGGACTCTGCCCCTCACCTTCCTACGAGGTGCTTTGTGCGGATTTTCTTGTGGCATTCTGGGGTTTTTCGGACTGACCTTGAACTCTTAATCCTTTTGCCTTAGCCTCCCAAGTAGTGGGATTTCAGATGTGCCCAACTAGTTCAGGGCTGCAGTCTGTTCACTTCTTTAAAGATATGAGACTAGTCACAGGCCTGTGAGCTGCCTTAGCAAAGCGGTTCCCTAGCCTAGAGTCTTTTCCACTCTGACCGGAAACTTCCTACTAGGAAAAGGTCTAGCTTCCAGATAGCACACAGAGGACTGTTTCATAAGTCATGCCTGGCCTGAAATATAGTGGTGTGTCTTGCCACACACACTGCCCAGCATGTTTTACATGATTGTGGTCCATCCAGGTCTGATAGATAGAAATGACATTATTAACAGTTTATTTTGAAGTTACCGGTGTGTTGTCTTTTTAAGCAACAAACAGGTTTTTGTTTTGTTTTGTTTTTTTCAGGGGGAGTGAGGGGAGGGAAAGGATACTGAGTTTTGTTCATACGTGTAATCTCGGCATTTGGGAAGGAGAAGGGTCACAAGTTCAATGCCAGCCAGCACTGGCTACATAGTAAAGTTTCAGGCCAGCCAGGCAGCATAGCGAGACCCTGTTTCAAAAACCAGTCGAGGGCTTGTGATGGTTCACTGGGTAGAGGCTCGCTGTCAAGCCTGATGACTTGAAGTCAATCCCCAAATCCACGTGGTAGAAGGAAAGGACTGACTCCCACAGTTGTCCTCTGACCTCCACATGTGTGCCATGCACACAGGTGACACCCCCATAAATAAAATAAATAAAACCAAACAACCAGCCAACAAATTAATTAAAATAAAGGTACTTATTAGTTTGTGGCGTACTGTCTGTCATGCCCTGGGGACAGAGTACCACGCACTGAAAATTGGCAAATAGCTTCTACTTCCGAAATCACTTGGACTGTGCAGTGTTTTGGCATGAAAGTACAAAGTCTTAGAATCCCCCATGAATGCGTGAATGAGCCCCTTCCACCTCAGCTCTTACCAAGGCTCAGGCTTAGTCTTAGCCAGCATTAACTCTAATAGACTTGCAAATACAGTGAATGACTCATTTAGGAAGTGCTATCCAGAGCTCACATCCAATAAAGACAATGGTTACATGAGGACACCTCAAACAGCATAAGATGACCCCTTCAAACTGAAAGGGTAAATTGCTTATCATCGGTAGGCTATGGCTAGCACACCTGTTAGTGTGTGTATGATAATATTTATACATACCACTGTGCAAAGACAAGAGTATTCTCATGAAGACTTAGGTAGTGTAGCCCACCCCATGCCTAGGCTATATGAATAGTGTATGGTATACCTGTTGATTTTAGGGCCACAGTAAGTCAACATAAGATTAAATCTAGTACAAAAGAAAAGGATATAACTAACAAGACGGAGGCTGTGAGGTTGTTTCTGGTGTGCCATGGAATGCTGTTTTACAGTGAACTTTTTTTTTTTTTTTATGGTCTTTTTGAGACAGGGTCTCCCTGTAGCCCCAGCTGTCCTGGAACTCACTATGTAGACCAGGCTGGACTTGAACTCACAGAGATCTACCTGCCTCTGTCTCCCAAATGCTGGGATTAAAGGCGTGCGCCCTTTTTGTTTTGTTTAAAAATATATTTTGTGCCAGATGTGGTGGCACATGCCTTTAACCCAGCCCTTGGGAGGCAGAGACAGGCAGATCTCTGTGAGTTCAAGACCATCCTGGACTACATAGTGAATTCCAGGCCAGCTGGGGCTATAGACCCTGTCTCAAAAAGACCAAAAAAAAAAAATACACATTTTTAAATTTTCTTTGTGTGAGTGTATTGCCTGCATGTGTATAAGTGCACCTATGTCATGCAGTGCTTTTTTAGGTGAGAAGAGGGTGTCAGATCCCCTGGAGCTGGAGTTATAGACGATTGTCAGCTGCCATGTTGGTGCTGGGAATCCAACCAAGGTTCTCTCCAAGAACAGCCAGTGCTCTTAACTTCTGAGCCATCTCTCCAGCCCCTGTAATTGTTTTTTTGAGATGGGATCTCATGTAAGCCAGGCTGGCCTTGAACTCCCAATCTTTCTACATCCAATTACTTCCCCAGTACTGAAAGTATAAGTGTGCAATACCATTTTATGGTGAAATTTTAAAAAAATGTTTATTAAATTTATTTATTGTTTGTGTGTGTGTGTGTGTGTGTGTGTATGTGTGGTGTGTGCTTGAGTGCCATGGCTCATGTGTGACAGTCAGAGGAAACTGGCAGGAGTTGGTTTTCTCCTTCTATATGGATCCCAGGATCAATCTGAAGTCATTAGAAGTGGCAGCAAGCCTGAGCCATCTCATCAGCCCAAGGGTGAGCTTTTTAATGTAACAAGGGTTACATTCTAAAATAATGACTAAAAGTGTAGTATAGTCAAGGCTGACAAGTTGGCTCAGTGGGTAAAGTGCTTGCTGTGAAAGCCTAGGTCGCCCGAGTTTAGAATCCATTGAAAGATGGAAGGAGAGAACCAACTCCACAAAGTTGTCTTTTGTCTTCCACATGCAGGCCACGCCACATGCCAATGCGCATAATCATAATAAATAAAATTTCAAAAATGCTTTAGTACGGGAGCTGGAGAGATGGCTCAGCAGTTAAGAACACTCACTGTTCTTGCAGAAGACCCAGGTTCGAATCTCAGTACCCACATGGCAGCTAACAACTGTCTGAAACTCCAGTCCCAGGGGATCCAACAGCCTCTTCTGACCTCCAAGGGCATTGCACGACAGGGGTGCGCTTACCTACATGCAGGCAATACATGTATACACATAAAATAAATATAATAAAATTATTTCAATTAATTTTTTTTTTAAAAATGCTTTAGTACATCTAATCTACTCAAAATCATAGCTTAGCTTAGCTTACCTTAATGTGTTTATCATACTTACCTTAACCTCAAGGTTAGCAAAATCGTCTAACACTAAGCCTATTTTATGTATTTTGTGGTCACACATAATTCTGTAATCCTAGCAACTTGGGTGGCTGAGGCAGGAGGATTTGAGGCCAGCCTGGGCAACCTAGTGAGACTTTGTGTCGGGAGCTGGAGAAACAACTTTCATTACCAAAAAATATTATATGGCTCTACAAACAGTTGACTTAAGCAGGACATTCTGCCTGCACTAGTAACCTTGAGAAAGAATTTATGGCAAGGTTATCTTTCTCTTCCCCTTGCAAACAGTTCTCGGAAAAGATAAGTCATGCAGTAATC
Organism: Nannospalax galili; assembly: GCF_000622305.1. Classification (NCBI taxonomy): domain Eukaryota; kingdom Metazoa; phylum Chordata; class Mammalia; order Rodentia; family Spalacidae; genus Nannospalax; species Nannospalax galili. The sequence continues at coordinate 17,713 of NW_008349230.1, read as the reverse complement.
TCTTGGAACACCTGGTGGTCAGTCACGTTGCTCAGTCCCCCACCCCATACCCATAAAAATGCTGTAACCTTTGACCAACTTCTTCAACCCCTTCTAAATACAAACTGTATATAAGGAAAGCTTGCAATACAATAAAGCAACCCTTGACAAGTGGACTTGCTTGGGCTCCGTCTACTCTTTCTCGCCCATTTTTCCTTTCAGGGAGTGGTCCCCCTCGAGTCTTACCTGTACAGGGTCCCCGCAGGCGGGGGCAACTTTGTCTCAAAATGAAAATTTTAATGACTGACAATGCAACTTAATAACAAAGTCTTTGCCTAACATGTATGAGGCTCTGGATTCAATTTCTAGCGTCCTTTTCCCAAATCTGCTTTATGAAAAAGGGTTAAAATATATCTTGTAGTTTATTAAGTATCTAAATCCACAAAATACTAACAATACAGTATACCATGTGTATGTGTCTGTCTGTGTGCACATGTATATAGGTGTCCTTGGACACCAGAAAAGAATATTGTGTGCCCAGAGCTGGAGTTGTAAGTGGTTATGAACAACTCTCTGTGGGTCCAGGGAACTGAACTCAGGTTCTCTGCAAGAGTAGGACATACTTTTAACTGCTGAGCCATCTCTCAAGTCCCTAGTTGAAAGATCTTAAGTTGAATCATTGTAAGTTGGAGTTGTATGTATTACACACAGGCATTATAATACTTAGTGGGAAGTAACAATCCGTTTTAATTTTTTTTTTTAAATACTAAAATTTCTAGTTTTAAGAATGAAAACCTGGGGGCTGGAGAGATGGCTCAGCGGTTAAGAACGCTGGCTGTTCTTGCAGAAGACCTGGGTTTGTATCCCAGCACCCACATGGCAACTAACAACTATCAGTAACTCCAGTCCCAGGGGATCCGACAGCCTCTTCTGTCCTCCTTGGGCATTGCACGACACGGGTGCACTTACCTACATGCAGGCAATACATGTATACACATAAAAATAAAAAAAAATAAAAAAAAAAAAGAATGAAAAACTGGTCAGGCATGGTGGCATACATCTGTAATTCCAGTATTCAGGAGGTTGGAATTTGAAGCCAGCCTGGGTTACATCATAGTTGAAGCCCTGGCTCAAAAAAAAAAGGGGGGGGGGGGTAGGGGGCAAGGAAGCTGGGAATGAAAACTTCAGCAGAGGGTAAGGGACACAGTGAGAAATAATCAATCATGATCATATATCGGAGCTCTTCTGTGCCCTAACACAGGTCCTTCTCAGATGTCCCGTCTTTCCATATTTAATAACCTCTGTGTCTATATTATAAAACATCAGGGATGGCTTTTGGAATTAAGAGGTTTTTTTTTTTGAAATGGGGTCTCATGGTGCTGAGCCAACTGGCCTGGAACTTGCTATGTAAGTGTCCTAGTTTGTTTCTCCATTGCTGTGACAAAATATTCTGACCACTACCAACTTGGAGAGGAAAGGGTTTGTTTTACATCTCCCAGGTCACAGTTCATCAGGGAGCCCAAGGTAGGAACTCAGGGCAGGAACCTGGAGGCAGGAGCTGGAGCACAGGACATGGAGGAATGCTGCTTACTGGCTTGCTCCCCAGCCCCTGCTCAGCCTGCTTTCTTATGCAACACGGGCCCACCTGCCCAGGGGTGGCACCACCCACAGTGGGCTGGGCCCTCCCACATCACTCATCAAGAAGATACCCCATAGACATGGCCACAGGCCAGTTCAATGGAGGCAGTATCCCAACTGAGGCTCCCTCAACCCAGGTATGTCGACACCAAAGCTGTCCAGCACAGTAGGCCAGACTGACCTTGAACTCACAGAGATCCACCTGCCTCTGCCTCCCAAGTGCTGGGCTTAAAGGCATGTCCATGTCCTGCTAAGGTTTCTTTATAGTTTAGAAATTAGCTTTTGCGGGCCGGAGAGATGGCTCAGTGGTTAAGAGCACTGACTGCTCTTGCAGAGGACCTGGGTTTGGTTTCCAGCACCCACATGGTGGCTAACAACTGCCTGTAACTCCGGTTCCAGGGGATCCAACACGATTTTCTGTCCTCCACAGGCATTGCACAACACGAGTGCACTCACACACATGCAGGCAATACATGCATATACATAAAATAATAATATAAGAAATTAGATTTTTGAACCTCAAAGAGTCAGGTTCCTTTGGCCTCCAAAAGTTATATTAGTGCCTGAAGGATTTCTTCCTTCTTATTTTGAGACAGGGTCTTGCTATATATATACCCCAGGCTGGCCACCAGCTTAGCACTCCCCTGCTTCAGCCTCCTGAGTACTGAGTGCTAGGGTTACATTGTTCCACCATGCCCAGCCTCAAGTGGTCTTAACACGTTAACTCTTCACCACCTTCAGATTCCCAATGTGTTTGTCTAACCTTCTCATGTACCCATAAATACCAAAAAAGGACAGTGCTGGGAATCCTTGAATACCTGGGTTTTCTGCCTCAGGAGGCAGTCCCACGGACCAAGGAGAACTGGTTCAGATAAGAGCATCTATTGCAAGTGCCAGTAGCCAGACCTCTGTGACCAGGACAGGGTCCCTTTTCTTTAAGGACAGCTGCCTCAGGCCGCTCTCTGCCCTGCTTCACCTCAGAGGGAGCTCTCTTGCTTGGGCATGCTTCTTGATCTAAGGCCCAGTTGAAACTTGGGACATTGGTTAGAGCTGGAAGGGATCTTGGTCAGCCTTAGTTAGCTTCTTATTTTACAAGGAAAGACTGAAGTCAGAAAGGGAAATGACTTGCTGAGAATCACAGTGTTAGTAGGGTCAGGCTGCTGAGTGCGCCCACCAGATTTTTTCTCAGCCAGTAACAACCACATGCAACTTCAGCTGAGTTTGGGACTATGTTGATTTTAACCTTTTCTTTCCTGAGGACATCAGGAGTGTTGGCTTTACTGAGGGTAAGAATCTGCCCCAGGAGTCTCGTGGTTCTGGATCCTGTAGGCAGAAAAGGCAGGTAGACTCTGGGCTCTTTAGCTCTTTAATTTTATCACCTGCTTTACTAAGAGCTAGTCCATCTCAGGCGGAAAACCCCCAGCACCATGCTCTTGTGAGTTCTGAAAACAGAGTAGTAGTACATGATCATCTTTCATGCTGTGTATACAAAAGCTGTGGAGGGTGGAGTATGAATTTGGCTTCTGGACAGGTAGGCTGTAAATGAAACTCCATCCTGGAAATCTGTAGAACTGATCTGTGGTTTCCAGATCTTTAGATTTCATGAACCAGTATACATACCCGACTCCGATTTTAGAAACTGCACAGGGTCACAGGGCCATTGACTCTCTTTGCCAGGTAAGCACTTTTAAAAAGAATTTTTATTTATTTTTTTATGTGTATGAGTATATTGCTTGCATGTACACCCATGTTATGCAATTTCCATAGAGGTTGGAAGATGGTGTTTGATTCCTCTGGAACTAGAGTTAGGACGGTTGTGAGCTGCCATGTGGGTGCTGGGAATTGAACCCTGGCCCTCTGCAAGAGCAGCTATTGCTTTTAACTACTGAGCCATCTCTTCAGCACTCCCTCCCTTTTAAAATAATTTATCGTATAACACATTTTTAATATTAACAGTCTTTGATATCATCATTTAACTTTTTTATTCGGTTCAAATATATGTAACATAAAGTTTACCACTTTAACCTTTTGGTTTTGTTTTTGTTTTTTGAGATAGAATTTCCCTTTAGTCCCAGCTGGCCTGAAACTTGCTATGTAGATGAGGCTGGCCTCCATCTCACATAGTCCCACCTGCTTCTGCCTGGGATTAAAGGTGTGTGCCATCATGCCTGGCTCACTTCAACCATTTTTAAGTGTATGGTTCTGTGACATTAAGTTCATTCACTTAAAAAAAAAAAACCTACTTATGTGTGTTTTCATGAGTTTATGCGTACCATGCGCATGCAGGTGCTCAGAACAGAACAGGCATAGGATCGCCTTGAACTGGAGTGACAGGCAGTTGTGAACCAAGTGTGGGTATGGGAACTGAACCCAGATCATTTGCTACAGCAGTAAGCATTCTTAGCTTGCTGATTGTCTCTTCACTGCACTTTTTCTTTCTGAGTCAGGGTTTTACTCTGTGGCCCAGTCTGGCCTGGAACTCACTATGTAGCCCAGGCCGGCCTGGCAGTTGTGGCAGGTCTGCTCCAGTCTCTGGAATGCTGGGTTTACACGTACCCGCCGCCTCCCCAGCCCATTCATTTTGCCATGCAGCCATTTCTAGAACTTTTCTTGTTCCCTGACACACTCTGCCTATTAGTCAGTTAACCAATTCTCTAGCCCTTCACATCACCATTCTGCATTATTTCATTTTAATAGGTTTTACTGTATTTATTCTTATAATGTAACAGTAAGGGTCCCTTTTTTTGTTTGCTTTGTTTGTTTTTTGAGGCAGGATCTCACTATGGAGCCCTGGATGGCCTCACAGAGATCTGCCTGCCTCTGCCTGGGATCAAAGGTACTGTGCTACCACCCGTACTTTTCTTTTTTAAAAAAAGAATGGGAATGGAACCCAGGGCCTCAAGCATGCTTAGCAAGTGCTCCGCCCCTAAGCTATAACTCCAGCCCTGAGCATTTCTTATGAAATAACCCTTTATGAGAAAGCCGTTTTTCCCCCCATCCTGCAGTATGTGGTCTAATGTGGGGGCTCTCTGACCTGGCTGCTGCAGACCCACTGGCACAGCAAGAATGGACAGCAGGGGACGATGGTAGCACATGGTAAATTGTGCACTGCAGCACCATCTGGTTTTGGAAGGCAGAAGGCACATTCTGAAACAGCTGAAGCCCCAACTCAATGGATCAGCAAGTTTAGGGAACTGCACCCTCTCCTGCCCAGCTGCTGGCCTTTTCCTTCTCCACAACCTGTGCTACCCAGCCTGGGGGATGGGCAGCTCTGGGAGGCTTGGGTCGCCTGGGGGCAGGGCAGTACATTCCTTTCTTTAAGGAACCTGCCCGGACTTTAAGGTCAGGGCCTTGCAGAGAGTGGGAGCTGCACGGTTACCTCTTGGCTGTAGATTCTGCTCGCTCCCCTCCCTCCCGCACACTTAATGATCTTTCCATTACAGAACCCAGACCAGGAAGTGCATGACAGGTCGCAGCTGCAGACACACGGCTGGGAGGCCTGGGCTCCTTGCTATCGGTAGAAGGGTCCAGCTACCCCCCTCCCAAAGCAGGACCACTGTGGCCCTCCCCACTTCTAACCCCTTACACTGGGCTGAGATGTTCTTGGACATTGTATCAGTTGGTGATTAATTGTAGTTTTGACGAGCAAAGGCAGGACCTGACTAGGTCCACTGGATTAAGGCCCACAGATTTGGGAACTTCAAATCATAACCCAGAATTGAAGTGATTTGTTTTCCTTTCTGATTCAGGGCATGTTGAGGGTGGGGGTGGTCACGAGCATTTGTAAACACATAGACTAGGGTTCCAGTCACACAGTGCTTCACTTTTCAGTCTCTACTGGGAATGTCTCTTCGCACTTAAAGGTGCTCAGGAAATGTTAATGGACACTAAACTGTGTCCTAGGAAGCAGTTGTCACACAGGAGTTTCTGTCTCCACCACCAGCTGTGTTGGCTTTCTTTCCTGAATCTGCCAAGGCATAATCTTCTGGTGCCAAATGAGAGATGGTGACGCAGATCTCCTAGGCTATGAGCTCTGACCACCCTTTTCCTGTAGCTGCAGAACACCTTCACCTCCACTAGTCTTGGGTTTTTCCTGGCTGGTGACCTAGGAGGGAGAGGAGCAAAGTGTGTTAGGAATTGTCTAGGGGGAAGAGTTTTTATTTTCTGCTTAGTCCAGGATGCATTCAAGAAACAATTGAAGCCAGAACTTTTGTAGTGGGGAGAGGGAGATTTGAGACAACTCTTAGTGCATTCCTTTGTTAATCACTTAATTACAGTCCTTCCATCTGGACTGGGCTGTGGTAGGAGTGGGGGACACTAGTACCTACTGGAGGTGAGTGGACCAGATTCCGGAGGGAAAAGTACTTGTCGGGTGCCATGATCCTCTTAGGTGAAGTTTGAGCCCCAAACACAATTGTGACTTGCAATCCCTGTCTGTTTTAAGGTTGAAGCAAAACCCTTGGACCGGAGCTTCCAAGAGAGATTCTACCAGCAATTTCCTGCCCAGCTCCTGGGGAACTGATTTTGGGGGGCCGTGGGGGCGGACACTAGGACACTGGCTATGACTGGCCAGCGCAGGCAGCTCGGCACTAAATTACAGTGATGAGGTGGGACACACAAAAGACCGAAATCTTTTTTTAATAAAAACAAAACTTCGGCCCCAGGCCCCTGGGCTCCTGAATGGCAATGGCTTCCTGTCAGGATTAGCCGGGCTGCGGTGGCATGTGTGCGCTGCCTTTCTCCTCAGGAAATACCTTCAGTAAGCCCCGGTGGAGTCCCCATGGCAACCAGAGAAGGGACCTGCTGACAGAGGCCGCTCAGCCCTCGCTGTTCCTAGGGCCCTCGATGTGCGCTTTAGCGCTGTGGTTTGCACCGTTTTGTCAGCTGAATGTGGAGTTTTTACATTTTAATGGGCTGTTCTGGCAGTGGTCTATTTGCATGCAAAATGTTCCTTCTCGCTCCTTTCCCTTTTTCTATTTAAAAAAAAAAACCTGTCCAAATCCCTGGGTCGAGGCCCTGAATGCCGCTGATGAGGACACAAGCCCTGCTAATTGATTGGCGCTCCTGTTTCCCCTACCACACACCTGTGCCCCTGGTTTTGCAAGCTTCCCTTGTATTGAAGGGATTTCAGGGCGTCACATATTTTTAGGGCTCCTTCCCTATACCCTACCCCTTGTAGAATGGTAGCTGTCACCTGGGATTTCAGTAAGATTACTCCCTCTCTGGCTTGGTCTTGCTAGACTAAAGTAAGTTTTCAGTTCTATTTCAAAGTCAAAACAATGTAATAAAAAACCTCTGCAGAGGGCCCCCGGAGCCCCGCTGTGCTGTTCTGTGTTCCTTTTAAGTTGCTTTCAAAGCCACCCCAAGTCCCTCCCCCATCCACAACTGCCCCCTCATTTATCTCTGGGAGCTTGTGCCAAGACTAAACATTCCAAGACCACCATATCCCCCACATTACTGAAGGGGATGCCTTTCTCCCTTAATTGTTTTAACCCAGAAATCCCAACCAACAGACATACTAGAATTCACTACCCTCAGACATCAAGCTAGGGACCAGCATTTGGATTTTGTGGAGGGAGCCCTTTGGTGTCTAGTATGTATTTACCATCCCTGACCTGTGAGGGGCGATCAGGCACAAGTGTAGACCAACATAGCAGTCAGGCAACATGGCTAAGTACAGATGAAGCCATGACCACTTTCAAGTCTGGGGGAGGGCACATTAAAGATGGAGTAGAGGGGTAGAGAAATGGCTCAGCAGTTAAAAGCACTGGCTGCTCTTGCGAAGGACCTGGGTTTGGTTCCCAGCACCCATATGGTGGCTAACAACCATCCATAACTCCAGTTCCAGAGGATCTGACTCCCTCTTCTGGTCTCTGTGGGTATTGCATTCACATGGTGCACTTGTATACATGCAGGCAAAACATTCATGCATATTAAACTAAAATTTTTTAAATAAATTAAAAAAATTAAGATGGGGGCCAGATGTAATGATGCACACTTGTAATTCCAACTCAAGAAGATGAAGCAGGAGGATTTTGAGTTTCTCCTACTCTGTGCTACAGATCCTGTCTCAACCCTCCCCCCCCCACACACACAAATCTAAGACTGGTGATATAGTTCCGATGGCAGAATGCTTTCATAGTACGCACACAGCCCTGTGTTCAATCCCCAGCACCACATAAACTGGGCATGGTAGTACATACCTGTGAGAACAGTGCTCCCTTTGGCTACATCTAGTGTTCAAGGTTAGGCTGGGATATGTAAAACCTTGCCTTGAAAGAGAAGAACTGAAGCTATTTGAAGAGCCAGTCACCCGGGCTCAAACCTTTAATCCCAGTAAAGATGTTATTTGAAGATCCAGGGCAGTGATGGAGGTGGTTTTTGTTAGAGAAAGAAGAGAAATACATTTAAGAGATACAAGGTCTCTAGGGTGGCAAAAAGCTAGACATAAGGTACAGTGAGGAACTGGGGAAGAGGAGAGTCCCAGGGGTGTAACCCGGGACTCTCAGGATTCAAGGGGACAGGACACAACATGCCATCTGGGGCCCTGGACAAGGAGAGGGTTGGCTAGTCCCTATGCCTAACGTTCTTAATCTTCTCAGTGGAGGGCATAAGAGGTGGTCAGCTGTGAGGAGCTTGAGAACCAGGTATCAGGTGCCTGCTAGGGGCTGAGCCAGGAGAGGGCTGTGCTGTCTGACTGCTGTGCATGCCTCCAGGGGGTCATTTCTTACCACCTACAGTACACTTGGGGTGAGAAGCATGGGGGGGGGCAGGGCTCAGTGGACCAGGCGTCTTGAGCCACTGCTTATCCCCATTTTGTGATTTTGCAGGAAATCTCACAATGTCCATCTTCTCTTGTCTAAGTGGGCACTAACAGGGGTAACATGACCATGAATAAACATGCTTTGTAAAGTGTCAAGTTTAGTGCCAAAAGGGTCGAACTCTGCCAATATGAGGGTCCCCCCAGCCACCTCCCTGTTGCCTAACCTGCCAGCTTTGGATAGCCAAAGTTGCGTAGTTGGTGAGGTCCCTGAACATAGGCAGAAAAATGCACACTTACAAGGTAAAAGCACTCTTAAGGTATGGTTATAAAATGAGCTGTGGGGTGGAAGGGGTGGTTGTAGGGAGGGAGGATAAGTCCAGAGCAGCCAGTTTTAGAATGCCATACAAGGAGGTAGGAGACACTGATTAGGGGTCAGCAAAAGGACTTGGTCACTCTCTGGAAGTCAACACACAGTGAAGCTAAATTATATGTGGTGGCTCACACTTAAAATCCCAGCACTCCAGGGGCAGGGGCAGGAGGACTGCCATAAGTTTGAGTTCACCCTGAGCCACAATAGTAAATTTAAGATGAGCTTGAGCTCTTATGTCTCAACAAAAACCAAGCAATACAACAGATACAATGAACCTTCATAGGGGCTTTTCAAAAGGTGAGCTGGACCCTAGATGTCTTGGGTTGTGGAGAACCAGGCCACATGGGGTTGAATCCACTTGCTACTCAGGTGGATTGTCTTGGATAAATCCTCAATTTCCCCTTTGTGAAATAAGGATACCTACTTCACAGGGTTGCTCTGGTGTTGAGAGGTAGCACAGTAGGAACTGTGCTTGGCGTATGGTAAGCCTCACAGCCACAGGACAGAAATAGCCCCATGAAGCTGCTGTGAGGACAACGGCGTCCCAGAGAAAAGCTTGGCATAGCACTGTGTGGGACAGTCTCCAACTATGAATCTTGGTTAGCATCTGTATCATTTACCCGGTTATTTAAGGGTCCCTACACGGTGAATGGGAAGGTACTAGGGGAATGGCAACATGCTTCACAAATACATGGTTTCTCTTCAGTGAAAACACGTTAAGATGTGGGCATGTATCACCTCCAGAGCAAATTAGCTATTACATGACCAGGATAAGGGAAAGAAATTATATGTTTTTATAATTTTTTAAATTTGTGTAATATTTAATTGTGCACATACCTGCACATATGTGCATGCATGCCACAGCCCACGTGCAGAGGTCAGAGGGCAACTTGTGGGAGTTGGTTCTCTCTACCATGTAGGTTCTGGGGATCAAAACTCAGGTCAGGCTTGGTAGCAAATTCTCTTACCAAACAAGCCATCTCACTAGCCAAGAAGTGGCATTTTATTTTTTTGAGACAAGGTCCAGACCTAACTGGCCTGGAACTTGCTATGTAGACCAGGCTGGCCTCAGTCTCACAGAGATCCATCTCC
>NW_008349230.1:0-7766 GCF_000622305.1 Nannospalax galili | reverse complement strand
TTTTTGGTCTTTTTGAGACAGGGTCTTCCTGTAGCCCCAGCTGTCCTGGAACTCACTATGTAGACCAGGCTGGCCTTGAACTCACAGAGATCTGCCTGCCTCTGCCTCCCAAGTGCTCGGATTAAAGGTGTACGCCACCATGCCCAGCTCTAAAATACACTTTTTCAACTGTGTATCTGTCCACGTTGCACAAGTGAGCTACATTTATATTCCCCACAGAGAAGTGTGTTTCAGGTGACTTGTTTAATGACTGTTTTTTCACCACTTTATAAACTAAAGTCTCTCTTCCCTCCCTCCTTCTCTCCCTCCTTTCTTCCCTTTCTTACAACAGGAGACAGGATATAGGATAGTGCTATGTAGTTAAGGCTGGTACTCACTATGCAGAGGACTCAGGTTGCCACCCTCAATTCTAAAGTCCAGTACCACTAGCCAAAACACTAGAGAGAACAGGCAGGCACCCTAGACTCTCACCAATACGGAGGCTGAGGGGAAAGTATCCAGATGCTAGTTCTAAGGATGCTTACAGCAAGCTCTGTCTCTACCCTCCCCAGGGCCAGTAATAGTAATAGGGACTCCATTCAATTGGTAATGAAACTCAAAGTTTTTTCCTGCAGTTCACTTTCTAACTACTGCACCTCAAGCCTGTAAACAGGCAGGTGAACATTATATTCTGATTTACAGTCAAACATTATCAACCTCAGGCTGGATCACTGAAGAGGTAGATAGATGCCAGATGCTTCCAGACACGTGCCCAGCCTCATCTCGAGGAATGAGATGCATGAAGCAGAGGTTTGGGTTTGCTGCTTCCCTTAGAACATCCCACCCATTGTACACACTAGGGACAACTTGATTCTAAAAAGTCTTTTCAGCCAGGTGTGGTAGGGCATGCCTTTAATCCCAGCAGAGGCAGGCAGATCAAATGTGAGTTTGAGGCCAGCCTGTTCTAAATAGCCAGTTTCAGGCTAGCCAGGGCTAAATAGTGAGACCCTGCCTTTTAAAAAATTAGTTTGCTGGGCGTGGTGGTGCACACCTTTGGTCCCACCACTCCGGAGGCAGAGGTAGGCGGATCTCTGTGAGTTCGAGGCCGGCCTGGTCTCTATAGTGAACCCAGGACAGCTGGGGCTACAGGGAGACCCTGTCTCAAAAAGACCAAAATAAATAAAGTTTTTCTATATTTTCTCTGGACACTGAAGCTCAGGGTTGGGGGGTGCACTAACTTTCTTTTTTACTTATTTATTTAGTCTTTTTTGAGACAGGGTCTTCCTGTAGCCCCAGCTGTCCTGGAACTCACTATGTAGACCAGGATGGCCTTGAACTCACAGAGATCCGCCTGCCTCTGCCTCCCAAGTGGTGGAACTAAAGGCGTGTGCTACCATGCCCAGCAAAACAAAAGTTTTTTAAGCCTTATGTTTGTTTATTGTGTGAAGGTCAGAGGACAGCTTGGGAGTTGGTTCTCTCCATCCTGTGGATTCTGGGGATCAAGCTCAGGTTATCAGGCGTGGCAGCAAGTGCCTGTACCCTCTGGGCCATCTGGCTGGCCTGTACCTGATTTTAACAGGTCACATTGATTTCAAGTGACTGAGCAAGAAAATGACTTTCTTTTCTTCACCCTGCATAGCCAGCTCACAAAAGTATCAGTTAGCACATCTCTTGAGGGCTGACAAACCTACCACAGTCAGCTCTGCCCCTCTGGTCTTGACTGAGAAAAGCCAAAAGAATGGAAAACATCTCTTCTCCAGGGAAGACATAAGTGAGGAACACTGCAGTGACTTAACAGCCATGGACTACTAGTGAGAAGTTTACCACCTTACCAAGGAGCAGGGAGGAAAATAAAGGGACCACTGCACCCTACAGACTCATTCTGCAAGGAGCTGTGGGGGAGAGACGAGGGCAAACGTTCATTATTTAGAATCCTGACGGCTGCCGTTCTTACAGAGGAGAGCCTGGAAACCAGAGATCTGGAAGGACGCAAATGAGGAAAAATGTGATGTTGTAAAATAGCTTTTCATGAGAAATGGAGCTAGCTGAGAAAGACAAAGGGCAGAGGATGTGCAGTTTGCAGGGGTAGGGGGGCAGCAAGCTGTGGGTTTGCAGGTGATCCCTTTGGGTGGCCACGAGCCTGTCCGTGAATCTGCACCACTTCACTGCTGATTGTGTCTTTTGAGGGTGATCCTGAAGGACGCTGAGGTGCTGTGAAGGTGGACAAGAGCCGAGAAGCGAAAAGCGGGGTCTGAATAGAAAATGGCCAAGCTGTGGGGGTAGCGGCTCTGGAGAGTTAGTGGATTGCAAGTGCTTTTTATTTTGTTTCCTTTTCATTTTGTTTATTATCGATTAATTTCTTTGCTTTTTTTTGAGACGGTCTCCTTAGGTAGCCCATGCTGGCCTCAGTCATTTCATCATCCTGCCTCTGCCTCCTGAAGGCTGAGATTACAGGTGTGCACCACCATGCCCGGCCATTTTTGTATTTTTAAATTTTTCTTGTATCAGGTGTGGCGGCCCACGTCTCTGATCCCAGCACTCCAGAGGCAGTGTCAGGCAGATAGATCCCTTTGAGTTTGAGGCCAGCCTGGTTTACACAGTGGGTTACAGGCCAGCCAGCGTTACATAGTGAGACCCCGTCTGAAAAAAAAAACTAAAAATTCTCCTAGTTGAACTGTTTATAGGAAATTATTTGAAACTGTATCAACTTTATCATTACTCAGGCCTGTGCTAGAACTTCATTGGACTACTTCTTAAATATGTGATTTTGGACAAGTACCTTAAACCTGTTTTAAATTTTATTTTATCTTATTGATTTATTTATTTTTAAATAATAAGCATGTTTTTATTTCTCCCATAACTTTTAAAAGGTGAACATCCTGTGATTTAGTGACAGTCTTCACTTCCAAGTAACTTCTTCATCGGGCCTTGGTTCCCTTTTAAGCAGCTCTTATTCCGGAAGGCAGTTAGCTTTTCATCATTCCTTCTGTGTAGATAACAGCAATGACAAATCCCATAGGGACAAGTATATGAACCCAGTGGTCACGCACAAGCTGAAGCGTGTTTGTCATGACTGCGGCCGGGGCGCCGAGCAGACCCGCAACCAAGGGCAACAGCAGTTAAATTTTATTTTTAAATTTAAACATACATATGAAAAGTGTCTGGGGCTGGAGAGATGGCTCAGCAGTTAAGAGCACTGGCTGCTCTTGCAGAGGACCCGGGTTTGGTTCCCACATGGCGGCTAACAACCAACCATAACTCCAGCTCCAGGCAGGGGATTGCATGACACAGGTGTACTTACACACATGCAGGCCATACACTCATACACATAAAATAAAAATAAATAAAATTTTTAAAGTATACATATTAATGAGATACCATAGAATGTTTCAATACACACCCATATATATGTCTATCATTATTATAATATAGTCTATTGTTACCCTTTTTATACATGTATAGAGGCTGAGGGTTTACACATTTAAGAAACTTATAGGTTATATACTTGTATAACATATATGCATAGACTTATATAACATATATATGCGTAGACTTGTATAACATATATGTATACTTATATAACATATAAGTTTCTTAAACTTGTAAATCCTTAGCTTCTATATATGTATAAAAAGGATAATAATAGACTTCCTGGTAGGTATTTATGGGGATTGTGTGAAGTATTCTGTGCAAATTTTTAAAAAACTATTATTTTAATTTTATGTGTATGAGTATTTTGCCTGTAGGTAAGTGTAGGTAAAGTGTACCACATGTGTGCAGTACCTGAGGAGGCCAAGAGAGGGAGTCAGGTCCCCTGGAACTAGAGATATGATGGTTGTTAGCCAGCACATGAGTGCTAGGAATGGAACCTGAGTCCTCTGGAAGAGCAGCCAGTACTCTTAACATCTGACTGTGCAAAATTCTCCGAGAAGTGCCTTAAAACTGAGTAGACATTGGCAGAGCGCATCACAGCGTCAGCATATTCGTTTAGCATGTGTGAGGTCCTGGGTTCCATCCTGGCACAGGAAAAAAAAGACAAACTGGGGCAGGCCTGGAAATGATGGTAAAGATGATGATAGAGTTATAATTAATAAATAAAGTGACCTCTTTTTTTCCTACTCACTATCAGGAAGCGAAGCAACTCCTGGCTGGACTGTCCAAAGATCCCTGTCACTATAAATCACACCACACACCATTATCACCAGGTCAGCCTGTTCAAATGCCTACTATGTGGGGGCCATTTAAGTTCTCTGAAAGAAGAATGTCATAGCCAGGTCAGTTCTGGCCCCTGAAGCCCAAGTTTCTCAACCTCTAATTAAAAACGTGTATTAAGGGTGGGCTATAATTAGAACTGGGCTCACATGTTCTTAATTCCCAGTGAGGCACACACATTGCATTTCACGTCTTCCACACTAGCCAGAACATTTTGATGTGGGGTTTGGGTTCCTTAGCACAGTCATGTGATGGAGCTTTTGATATGGTTTTCTGTTCCAGTAAGTTAAATTCTGGCATCTCAGAACAGGCCCAGCCTGCCAGGCTGAAGATGAATTCCGAGTGCAGATGAAGTCTGAGTCTGCATGCCTGCAGGCAGATGGAACCACAAACTGCCACAGGGTTGACTAGCTGGAGACTGTTCGGTGTGGCATGGCCCCACTTTGGGGATCTCCTAGTTGTTGCCATGCAGGGTGGTTATCTGAAACAGTGCCTTCAAGAAGTCTGTGGTCTTTGACTTTTTCAATGGGAAAAGAAAAGAAAAAAGAAAAGGCCTCAGAGCCCTGAATGTTCCCGCTAGGGGACAACAGTGCAGGGGGACTTCTGCTTCCAGGGGCTCTGGTGGTTATTCCTTCCATTAATAAGCGAGTCATGGCTGAAACAGAAGAATAGGCATTGTGGTAGATCTTAATAATGCTCACCAAGATCTGGATCTGTTCTCTTTCCAGGCAAATAAAAGATTTGCTTCTACAGTTTATGTATAGTGTGTCCCCTAAAGCCTCCTCTATTGAAGGTGTGGTCCCCAGGGTAAAGTGTTGAAGGGTGGTAGAATCCTTAAGAACTGGGAAGGTAATTAGAATATAGGGACATCATTCTCAGTAGACTGAGAGCCATCTTGTGGAGCTACATTATGTTCCATAGGACTAGTTACCACCAGCACAGGCCACTCCACATGCTTGGCCCTGTGTCTGTTCCTCTACCATGTTCTAAACAGCCCTGCTGTTTGGACTTCCTAGCTACCATAATAATGAACTGAATAAGCTTTAAGTAATTTTATTATATTTTATTTGAGAGGCAGTTCTATCCACCACATGGGTCCCGGGGATGGAGTTCAGATTGTCAGCCTTGGCAGTAGCCACCTTTACCCACCGAGGCATCTTACCAGCCCAACATTTTGTTGGCAACTGGAGATGGCTCAATGGTTAAGAGCACTTGTTGCTGTTACAGAGGACCTGAGTTCAGATCTTAGCACCTACACTGTCTTAGTTTGTCTTTCCATTGCTATGACAAAACACTCTGACCAGACCACTACCAACTTTGGGGAGGAAAGGGTTTATTTATCTTACATCTCCCAGGTCACAGTTCATCAGGGAGCCCCAAGTAGGAACTCGGGGCAGGAACCTGGAGGCAGGAGCCTCTGCTTACTGGAGGAACTCTGCTTGCTGGCTTGCTCCCCTGGCCCCTGCTCAGCCTGCTTTCTTATCCAACACAGGCCCACCTGCCCAGGGGTGGCACCACCCACAGTGGGCTGGGCCCTCTCACATCACTCAACAATCAAGAAGATGCCCCATGGACATGGCCACAGGCCAGTCCAATGAAGGCAATTCCCCAATTGAGGCTCCCTCAACCCAGGTGTGTCAAGTCAACACCAAAGTTATCCCAGCACATACACCAAGCAGCTCATAACTGCCTGTAAGTCCAGTTCCAGAAGATCTGACGCCCTCTTCTGACCTCCATGGGCACACACACACACTCACACATGCAAATAAAATATATACATTTGTTTAAGTCTTTGATATTTTGTCATAGCAACACAAACAGGACTAAGACACTAGCTGTCATAGTCTCCTTGCAGTTTGGTGGAGCTGGGCAACTCAGTGCCAACGGGAGATGAGTACAAATGTCATTTACTGCTCGGGTCAGAGAACTAAAGCACTGAAAAGTAAGACGTCTGATCTCTGTCTTTGCTGAGACCAAAGGGTCAGTGTATTCCAAACATTACAAGTGCAGATGGTAGAGCCTCCATTAGCCTGGATCCCCCAGTGACTGGTGGAGAATATTCCCTTAACATACATGTTTACCCTTGACTTGCAATGGACATACAGCACAGATGTGAAATAAGTCATTTTGTGTTCAACTTTTGGTATCACATGCAGCCTAGGCTATTCTAATGTAAGTTTCTAATAAACACTGGTGATGTAGATCCTGGCCTGTGGAACTAGGTCACTGGGAGTAGCCCAGCAGTGTCTAGGGGAAAGGGGAGGAGATGAAAGAGGCTATCGGTTTTAAAAGGAGCAGCAGGCCAAATTACCAAGTTCCAGGAGCCCAGAATATGGAGCTCTACCTTGGGATGGCTGCAGGCAGGGCATGACATTCAAGTGACACTCAGTCCTAGAGGTATTCATTTTAGACACTAGAGTCAGGTGAGCCAAGGAGGCCAACCCCCAAGAAAGGAAGGCAACTCAGCAAGCTGCCAATCCTGGCCACACTGGTTCAGACCCTGTGTCTATCAGTGGTTCTTAAAACTCCACAAAATAAAAGAATCTCATGGGTCACTTCAAATGAACAGAATATTGAATAATAGTTTTATTTTTCTTTGCATAAGCGTCTAAATGCCAATCATCCAAATGGGAGCTGAGAACCAACTCATCCTGCATGTCAGACTCTGCAATGTGGTATAGACAATAAACTCCAGTCACAGTGAGGGAGCGGAGCTGTCTTTCCCATTCCGAACCTGAAACCATGCAGCTGCCCTCTCTAAAGCCAAGTTTGGGTAAACTGGACAGAGAAGAAGTGAGCACGGAACAGGGAGAGCCCCTTTCAAAGCTCAAAGTTCCGCTGTATCCTCTGCCCTCAGGTGGGAGTCCGCTGATAGGACGATACACTCACACAGACCCCTGGAAGAAAGAAAGAGCAAAGGAGAACCTTCGCATGACTGTTGAGCTGGACTGGCGGAAGGATTTCAACCTGTCTGTAGAAATCTTCTCCAAAGTAGTTGGAGCACAGAGCACAGGGTGTGACAGTGCAGGCGTGACAGATTCGCCGCATCAGTGTTTTATTGTTTTGCGAATGTTTGTGCTTAAATTTACAGAATTTTCCAAGTCAAAAAAGGTTCCCTTTCCTTGACTGAAAACCTGAGAGATGGGATCTTTTCACAAAAGGCTTAAGGCTCCTCCTCTTTCCAAACCCAGCCAAGTCAGGTGATAGACCACACTAATTCCATTCCTAGGTACAGAAGTCAAAAATAGTTAATCATATACTTTTACTTCGATTGTAGTACACTTTAAAAGGGAAATACCTGCACTTTTAGAGCAGTAGACAGATTCCCAACCCTGCCCCTCCCACTCTAATTAAACGAAGGCTTTGGCGAAGGTATTGTCAGTTGAAAGTTCATGGCAAGAAACCACCTAGTGTCTCCTACCTGTTAATTTGTTAATGGTGCTAAAAGCATCCTTTAATTATGATTTCCAAATACCATCTTGAGATTCTATGAAGTAAAATATGAAGCGTTCATTCTGAAATGTGCTATAGTGTAAGAGTGAAACCACAGAGGACAAGTCAGCCTTCGGGTTGCA
>NW_008349229.1:15660-16412 GCF_000622305.1 Nannospalax galili | reverse complement strand
TTATCCAGGGAAGACTAGTGAAGGAACCTTTTGTATAATGGGCTGAATGCCTGTTGAACACACGTAAGAATCTCTCAAGGTTATTAAGATTTTAATACCTGAAGAAACACTGGCATACGGACTGAAAGGAGAGAAAATAAAAATAAAGAAGATAATTGACTCCTACAGTCCTCGGACCAGCAGGAAACTATGCCATGACACATGAGTGCTCTTTCATGAGGGAAGAAGCATGTTTCAGAGCATGATCCTGCAAGGGCAGATTTGAAAACCACAGGGGATTATTTCCAGGTCTTGAAACCTAATGGAGTTTGTCTAACTTAATTTTGAAATTATTTGGGACAGGTAAATTCTCTGCTTCTTCCATTTAATATCTGAATGGTACTGTCTATGTCTGTTGTCCTCTGTCCACCCCATCATTGTATTTTGAGAGCAGAGACTTGTTCCAGCTCCATATGTCCACAAATGGAGACTAGACTATGCTTGATGAGCCTCATCCAATACCTAACATGGGCCATTTCAATGGTGAGATTTGATGCTCTTGTGCTGAAGATATTTATGAGAGAGTTTGGGTTTTAGTGGGCTGGGACTTTTGGGAACCTTGGAGTGAGGTGACTATATTTATCAAAAGGATCAGACTTCATGAATAGTTGGAGACCAGAAAGAGGACTGCACTAGGCTGAACAATGGCCCTCCAAACATGATCACATCCCTAGTCTCTAGAACTTGTGAATCTGCAGCCTTCAATGGCAAAG
>NW_008349229.1:14272-14893 GCF_000622305.1 Nannospalax galili | reverse complement strand
GATTTTTTTGTGTGTACTTAATACAAAACACCCCAAACAATCTTATTCATCTATATACCCACTTCCCAAATAGCACCCTCCCATAGCCTCTACAGCGGCAAGATGAACTCACCAGCGAGAGAGAAGGCAAGCAGCAAGAAGCCAGGCATTCTCCTCTGCCTTCGCCTTTTATATGGGCTGCCATCAGAAGGTAACACCCACATTTAGGGTGTGTCTTCCAGCTTCAGATGATCCAATCAAGAAGATCTCTCTTACTTCAGTTAATCTCAGATCCAATCAAGTTGACACCCAGGATTAGCCATCACAACATGTAATAATGAAAACAAATTTTTTTGTTTGCTTTGTGTTTTTTTGTTTGTTTGTTTGTTTGTTTCTTGAGACAGGTCTTCCCTGTAGCCACACTTAGCTTGAAACTTGCAATGTAGACCAGGCTGAGATTGATCTCACAGAGATAGATCCTCCTGCCTCTGCCTTCCAAGTGCTGGGATTAAAGACATGCGCCACCATGCCCGGTATAAAAACCATTTTTTTTTGGACTTTTTGAGACAGGGTCTCCCTGTAGACCCAGCTGTCCTGGAACTCACTATGTAGACCAGGCTGGCCTTGAACTCACAGAGATCC
>NW_008349229.1:12890-13940 GCF_000622305.1 Nannospalax galili | reverse complement strand
TCACTATAGAAGAATGGTCAGAGAGATGTAACTTCACTGGCTTTGAAGGAGGAAGGGCATCATGAACCAAGGAATTTAGAAAGCTTCTAGAAAGTAGAAAGGATGGGAAATATATTTACTCTTAGAGGCTTCAGAAGAAAAACAAGCACAGACAATGAAACAACACAGAAGTGAAGAGCTCATTTGAGAAGCAGATGGGCTGGTGATGTGGCTTGCCACAAATGCACAAAGCCCTGGCTTTATCTCCAGCACCATCTAAAATCAGGTGAGGTAATCCTAGCACTTGGAAGGAAGCAGGAGGACCAAAAGTTGAAGGTCATCCTCAGCTATGTAATGAGCTCAAGGCCAAGAGAGAGAGAGAGAGAGAGAGAGAGAGAGAGAGAGAGAGAGAGAGAGAGATACAAGTAAAAGAGGATAATGTAGTGGGGATAGAGAGAAGTGAATGGGTTAGAAAACTGTATATATGAGTCATCGGAATGTGGGGAAGGAGAGATGGAAATGTGGAGGTCGGCACCCATATTTTTGCCTTAAGCAATATGGCAGAGAGGGTGGAGTCATTGGTTGTTACAGGTCAGGAAGAGGAACAGGTCTGTAGGCAAGAAAATAATTTCATTTTGGACATATGTAGTTGGTGGTGCCTGTGGCACAGTCAAGAGGCAGTTACACAAGCAGATCTGAAGTTCTGGGAAAAACAAAGCAATGGATAGTTAAAGCCAATGGGATGGATAAGATTACCTGGGAAGAGGGGCTAGGGATTAGCTCAATAGAGTACTCCCATGAAGTTCTTGGTTCCATTCCCAGCATCAATTAAAACAGGCAAAGTGGTGCATGTCTGTAATCCAAAAACTCAGGAGGTGTGCTGTGGAGAGATGCCACATTATGACATACCCAAACAAAGACAGACTGGCCCCTTGGCATCAGTTAGAATCTGTTCCAAGAACTTGTTCCTTCTGGTTTCTCTCAGAACTGTTCCACCACACAAAGGGCTTTCTCTGTCTTTATTGAAATAGTACAACCAGCATAATAAGGAAAAGAAGAAGAATTTTCCCT
>NW_008349229.1:5257-12640 GCF_000622305.1 Nannospalax galili | reverse complement strand
ACATATTGTTCTGGGTTGGGGCAAGGAAGGATCATGAGGGGTTAAAGCTATATGTTTATAGTCCAAAGCCTAGTAAGTTTGTTTACATCATAAATGAGCTAAGATAGTGCTAAATTACCTAAATACATAATATTAACTTTGGGTACAAGGTAAGATTCACATTTTTCTGGACTGGAAAGATAGCTCAGCAGTTAAGAGCACTGGCTACTCTTGCAGAGAAACTGGGTTTGGTTCCCAGCACCTACATGGCAGCTCACTGTCCATAACTCCAGTTTAAGGGGATCCAATGCAGCTCTTCTGGCCTCCAAGGACATTGCATGACAGGGATGCATTTCTACATGCAAGCAATACACTCAGACACATAAAATAAAAAAAAAATAAGAAAAATTAAATTGTTTTTAAATAAAAAAAGATTCCCATTTGTAAATCTCAGAAAAGTCATTCCCAGGGGCTGGAGAGTTGGCTCAGAAGTAACCACTGAGCCATCTCTCTCCAGTCCCAACTAGACTGGAACTATGTAGACCAGGCTAGCCTCAAACTCAGAGATCTACCTGCTTCTGCCTCCCAAGTGCAGGCATTAAAGACGTGCCAACATGCCCGGCTAAATAAAAATATTTTTGAAAAAGGAAAGTCATTTCTACAGAGACAAAGGTACAAGGTTCAAAGTCATCCTCAGCTACATAGCAAGTTTGAGACCAGTCTAAGATACATGAGATCCTGTCTCAAAACAAACAACTAAGCAAACAAACCACCAATACATAGGGACATGAAGATGGCTCAGATGGTGAAAGAACTTGCTGTGTAAGCCTGGTGACCTGAGTTCAATCCCTAGAATCCTCTTAAAGGTGGAAGTCTTCTCTACATGTATGCTATGGTGCATGTGCACATATACTAATATTGACCGCACACCTTTAATATCAGCACTCGGGAGGCAGAGGCAGATGGATCTCTGTGAGTTTGAGGCCAGCCTGGTCAACATAGCAAGTTCCAGTTCAGCTGGGGCTACAGGGAGACCCTATCTCAAAAAAATCAAAAAAATTTTTTTATTTATTTTTATTTTTTATGTGTATGAGTGTATTGCCTGCGTGTATGTAATGTAAGTGTATGTAATGTAAGTGCAGAGGTTCATAACTGGAGTTATGGATGGTTAGCCACCATATGAGTGCTATGGGTGCTGGGAATCAAACCTGGCTCTTCTGCAAGAGTAGCCAGTAGCCAGTGCTCTTTTTTTTTTTTTTTTTTTTTTTGGATTTTTTGAGACAGGGTCTCCCTGTAGCCCCAGCTGGACTGGAACTCCCTATGTAGTCCAGGCTGGCCTTGAACTCACAGAGATCCACTTGCCTCTGCCTCCTGAGTGCTGGAGTGCTGGAAATAAAGGTGTGCACCATCATACCCAGCACAGCCAGTGCTCTAAGAACCAACTCTACAAGTTATTTTCTGATCTCTGTGTGCATGCCATAGCATTTGTGCATCTACTCTCACATACACACAATAATAATAATAATAATAATAATAATAATAATAATAATAAAGTCCTAGTTTGTCTCTTCATTGCTGTGACAAAAAACTCTGACCACTACCAACTTGGGAAGGAAAGGGTTTATTTGTCTTACATCTCCCAGGTCACAGTTCATCAAGGAGCCCAAGATAGAAACTCATGGCAGGACCCTGGAGGCAGGAGCTGGAACACAGGCCATGGAGGATCATGGCTTACTGATTTGCTCCCCGGCCCCTACTCAGCCTGCTTATTTATGACACACAGGCCCACCTACCCAGGGGTGGCACCACCCACAGTGGGCTGGGCCCTCCCACATCACACAACAATCCAGAAGATGTCCCACAGACATGGCCACAGGCCAGTTCAATGGAGGAAATTCCCCAATTGAGGCTCCCTCAATCCAGGTGTGTCAAGTTGACACTAAAACTATCCAGCACAAATTAATAATAATAATAATAATAATAATAAATTTTAAAAAACAACCAATGCATATATGGCCCTGGAAAATCATTGCAAATAAAAAGAGAAAGGTAGGGCTGGAGTGATGGCTCAGCAATAAACAGCACGTACTGTTGCTGAAGAGGACCTCGGATTCCCAGCACCCACAGTGGGCTCACAACCACCTAAAACTCTAGATCCAGGGGATCCAACTCCCTTTTCTGGTCTTTGCAGGGACCTGCATACATGTGGCATACATTCACACACACACACACATATACACATAAATAAAAATAAACACTGACTGTTCTTGCAGAAGACCCGGGTTTGAATCCCAGCACCCACATGGCAGCTAACAATTGTCTATAACTCCAGTTTCAGAGGATCCGATGGCCTCTTCTGTCCTCTGTGGGCATTGCACGACACAGGTGCACTTACCTACATGCGGCAATATACGCATACACATAAAATAAAAATAATAAATAAAAAAATTTTTTTAAAAGAGAAAGGCAAGACAGGCCTTTGAGGAAGAGCTAAGTAAGGGTGTGTAGAGGACAAACTCCTGAGAAACAACAGCTAAAACAGTAGGTGGAAACCAAGAGAGAATAATTGGTGGACAACAGCCCTGTAGCTGATTGGTGCTAGCCCAGCACCAGGGAAGAATCAGGTGGAGCCTGTAGGAGGACAGACAGAACCAGGGTCAGGAGGCTCCTTTCCTTGTATATGGCCCCGTGGACATGAGTCGTAGTGAAAACGTTAACGGCTATCTATGAAAATATTAACAGTCTGGTCTTTACTCAGCTTCAGGGCCTGAGTCAGGGCAATTATTTCAGCCTTTTGGGCAGAGGTCCTGACCGGCAGAGAGGAGGCCCATATTGTTTGTGATGGAATGACTACTGCCACCCCCGCATACCTGGTTCCTTCTCTGGTGAAGCTGCAACCATCCGTGAACAGAATTAAGTCTGGGTGGGACCATGGGACGTCCATCAGGTCTTCCTGAGTCCCAAGCAGGCTGCAGAGTACCTACAGGCAATCGTGCAAGACCTCAAGATCTGGTTCTGGCAGCAGGGTGGCAGGATTGAGAGTGGTGCTAGAGAGGAACTAGATGTGTGTGGGGGGTTAAGGAGAAAGGCCTGATAATGCATCAGCCGAGCATTTTTCATCCATTGATGGGAGGATTTTTAAGGACACCCTCAATCGAGTGAGGGGTGGTGACCATCAGGGGCTGTCCTAAGGTCAGCTTATCGGCATCCTTAACCAACAAAGCTGTGGCCATGATGATTCTGAGGCATCCCGGCCATCCCAAGGCTATGGGGTCAAGCTTTTTTGACAGGTAGGCCACGGGCCTCCTCCAAGGTCCAAGTAGCTGGGTCAGGACTCCTTTTGTTATTCCGGCCCTCTCATCTACAAAGAGTTGATATGGCTTGTGGATGTCGGGCAGGGCCAAAGCTGGAGTCTGTAATAAGACCTTTTTAATATTTCGAAAGGCCTCCTCTTGAGTTTCAGTCCAGTGGAAAGAGGACTCATTCCCTCGAGTGGCTTCATACAAGGGTTTCACCAACTCAGCAGACCTAGGTATCCAGAGTTGGCAGAAGCCTGCTGACCCCAGGAATTCCCGTAACTGTCTGCAGGTTTTGGGGATTGGTATCCCCATGATGGTTTGCTTTCTAGCCGGTGACAGCCATCTGTCCATCTCTCAATATGTATCCCAGGTACATTACCTCAGGGACGCAGAGCTGAGCCTTCTTAGCAGAGACTTTGTATCTCAACCGGTCCAGGGTCAGGAGTAACTCTCTGGTAGCTTGGAGGCAAGTGTATGCATCCTTTGTGGCAATCAGCAGGTCATCTACATATTGTGGAAGGCATACCTCTGGATGTGAGGTCTGATATTCTTGCAAGTTCTGATGCAGGGCCTCGTCAAAGATCGTGGGGGAGTTCTTGAATCCCTATGGCAACTGTGTCCAACCCCTGTTCCAGGTCCCACCATTCAAAGGCAAAGATGGGTTGGCTTTCCTTTGCCAAGGCCAAGCTAAAGAAGGCATCCTTGAGATCTAGATTGGTATAGACTTTTCTCTCCAGGGACAGTGAGCTCAGCAGAGTATATGGGTTGGGGACAGTAGGATGAATGTCCTCTACCCTTTTTTTGACTTCCCTTAAATCCTGGACCAGGTGAAAGTCATTAGTCCCTGGTTTTTTGATGGGCAGGAGTGGGGTGTTCCATGGAGATCGGCATGGAACCAGAATGCCGGAATCCCTAAGACAGTTTATGTGCTTGGTTATTCCTATTCTGGCTTCTGGAGTCACTGGGAGAAGTTCAAGGTCATCTTCAACTACTAGTGAGATGGAGGCCAGTTTGGACTACTTGAGAGCCCTTGTCTCAAAAAAAAAAATCAGCAAGATTTTCTTTTTCACATTAATTTGTAGACATAATTTGTAGAACCTGTAACCTGTAAACTCTTGAACCTGTAAACTCTTGGTGTCTTTGGTCAGATTCATGAACCATGAGTCTGTTCCCTTCCATATGGAAATTTCACTCCCCTTCCTCCACTAATTCATTTCATAAGCAGCAGCAATGGAACAGGCCAGGCATCCCATGTGGCCCTCCTCAGGGGGAGGACAGCAAAGGCTCCTGCAAAGAGGCAGCTGCCCTCCCACCAGAGCTGTCCGAAGGAGTCTTCAAAACTCAGCGAGTGAGAGAGCTTTCCATGTTTTTACATCTCTTGTAGCCAGCTCTGCTTCTAGAATTTTCCTTGCACTCACCAGATGGTTTCCTCCCTGAGTTTGGGGCCTGGTAGAAGCCTTGGCTGCAGAATCCTGTGTCTCTGGGGCTCAGTGGAGCTGAGTCAGAGGAACCCGGGAGCGTGGAGGCTTTGACCGGGCCAGCCTGTGAGGGCTCTGAGGAGCTGGTGCAGGCCCAGCTGAAGAGAAGGCAGACTGGACTTCCACCCCTGCGGCTGCCATTGCAGAAGAGGCCTCAGGAGACTGTGAGCCACAAGGGACATAGAGGCTAGCACATGGACACACTGGCCCGAAGGCGCTGTGGGACACAGAGAAGGGGCAGCCTGAGTGGATGGCCTGCTTGGGAGCTCCGACCAGGCCAGTCAGTGGCTGGACACAGAAGGCAGCACAGGGAGCCGTGGGCTCTGGGTTCTTGTGTGGGCCTGTTCCAGCAAGCCAGCGTCACCAGCTCCCTTGTCGGTGCCCCAGTTCTCCCATCTGGTGACTCAGGTGTCACTGAGGGCTCTAGCTCACATAGTGAGGAAGCACTGTGGATACCTGGAGGTTTGAGGACTGAGGTGGGGCAGGGAAGTAAGAGGCATGCCTAATCCAGGGCCTAAACCCTCCCTTGCTCAGGCTGCTACCCCCAGACCCACCTCCCACAGAAAGGCCCCACCCTGGCAGGATCTGGCGCCTCTGTTCTTTGGTGGTCTCTTGGTGTGTGCTTGTGATAAGCTATGTAACAAGCTGTGTCTGCAGTAAATGACCAGCCCCAGGTCAGGGCTCCCTCGGAGCAGGCCCCTGTGCTTGAACTTCCAACCTTCTGCCGCCTGGGGTCAGAAAGGCCGGATAGGTCACATTACCCCTGCCTAGGTGCCCCTGAACCTAGTGCCCAGTGTGCTGTCTCCCAAAGGCTCTGTAAGATTGGCATCCAGACCTCTGGGAGGAAGGAAGGAAAGCTCCCAAACCTGGCATGGGGAGGGGCTGGGGAGGCTGGCCTGTGGTCCTGAGGTGGCTGGTGGGGTTCCCTCCACCTGTGAGATACAGACAGGAGAATGTGGCCCAGGAGGGGGCTGTTGTGTCTGAGAAGACTGTCAGAGAGAGTTCCTGTCCTGGGCAGGTCCATTTCGGGCCTGACTGTGTGGCAGGGGAGGGGCTGGAGGCTGCCGGCCACATACTTTTCTCCAGGATAAGGATGGGATCAGACACAGGAGAGACAGCTGGGAAGTCCAGGGGGTGGCAGGAGCAGGGGCTTGGGGTGGGATGACTCCCCAGGTCACTCATATGAGTCTGCACAGTTATCTTGTGTGACCTCCTCACAGGGTATCTGAGATGCAGGACCACAGCAGCTATCCTGCACGGGTCAACCCCTGCCCCATCTCTACATCCAGAAAGCAGACTTAGGATGCTGAAGACACACCCTGCTGATATCACAGTTGGGGTATATGGACAGCCACTGCTCTGTCCCCACCCCTATCTCTTGGACAGCAGGGGTGGGAGGTGCCGCTGCCACCAGCAGGGGCTGACTTGCTCTGGTTCTGGCTCCAGCTTCCACAGGGAGAGGATGGGTTTGGGCAGTCCCCGGGTGCCCATTCCAGAAAGGAGAGCAGGAGGGAGGCTGGAGTAGTGCACACACATGGCAGGATGTGTTGACAGATCCCAGGGTGTGAGCCTCCTCCCATCTGATAAGACTGGAGCTACCTTGCCAGGGACTTAATGAGATTTACCCTGTTTTCTTTGCAGCCAGGCAATGCGCCAGGGGAGCTGGCCTCCTGCCCTGCCTCTGTGGTTGACTGCTGTGTGACCTAGAACCAGTCATTGCCTGTCTCTGGGCCTCAGTCTTTCTGGTCGTGACTTTTGGACTGTTCTCTGTCCCCATTTTTTTCTTCATCCAGTACTGGACCCCCCTTTCTGCTCTGTCCATCTGTTCCCTTTTCCTTCCCTTTCCCCACCTATGCCATTGGGCTGCAGGGCCAGGAGAGGTGTGGTCAAGTGCTCTGTTCACAAGTGACGCTTCTAGGGCAAAGCTTTGGGGGCAGCTTCAAGAGCAGAGCCAGGGCCAGCTGGGAAGGTTTCCTGGGGGCGGTGGACCATGAGGACCAGTGGGGGGGGGTGCACTATGTGTATATGCATGTGACCTGTGCACAGGGGCATAGGCACAGCCAGCTCCCTGGGAGGTGTTGACCGGGGCTTGGTGTAAAGCACCAGCTGCTAGGCTGGGTACACGCTGATACACCTCAGAGTCTAGTGGACAGAGGAGCCCCAGAGGACTGAGCCAGCTGCCTGGGGTTACTCAGCCAATGGGGGACAGAGTCAAGAGGAGGCTGTTCCTTGGCCCCCAGCCTGTCCACTGTTAGCTTGGCCTGCCACACCACTGGCCCAGATTCCTCTCTACCTTGTACTCTCCTTTCCTCAGGTATGGGGAGGGGGAATGGGCTGTGCGGCTTTGGATCAACTCTTACCCTCTCTGGGCCTCTTTATCAGAGACAATTCAGGCTTTCCTGAGGATGTGCTGAGCCCCAGGCTTCTACAAGGTTGACAGGAGTGTGGGTGGGGGAGGGGGTCCCTGCCCAGCTTTGCTCAGACCTTCAACTCCCCTGTTCAAATGTGGAGCCTGGGGACTTCCTGTTATCCCAGCTTCCCCTAGTGTATTTGGGGGGGGGGCACAGGGGTCCCTGGCACAGCCATTGGGGCCTTCTTGGTGGCAGGGCTACAACAGCCTGTCCCCC
>NW_008349229.1:0-444 GCF_000622305.1 Nannospalax galili | reverse complement strand
TCTCTCTCTCTCTCTCTCTCTCTCTCTCTCTCTCCCTCCCTCCCTCCCTCTCTATCTCTCTCTGACAGAATCTAACCATGTAGTCCCACAGTGGGCCTGAAACCCACTATAAGGTCAGGCTGGCCTTGGACCCATTGAGATCTGCCTGCCTCTGCCTCCCAAGTGTTGGGCATGCACCACCACACTTTGCCCATTTTCTTCTTTTTGTACAGCCTGGGACCCCAGCTCAGGGAAAAGTGCTACCTGCATTTGGAGAGTCCTCCCACCTCAGTTAACGTAATCTGGATAATCCCCCAGGAGAGTCTACTAGTAATAGTGATCCTCACACCAAGCAGAATCCAGAGAGCCTGGTGAGTAGCAGTCAAAGACCTCGGTGCAGCTTGTGGGTTCAACCTGATGTTGTGGAACCACGCACAGATAGTCTGTCTAGGTCATGGGCATTGT
>NW_008349228.1:270748-271254 GCF_000622305.1 Nannospalax galili | reverse complement strand
GGTGAGCGCGGCTGGTGGAGTCAAGGTGCGGAGGGCTGCCTAAATAAAATTTTTTAAAAAGGAAGAGGACATGAAGTTGAGAGGGAGATGTGTTTGGGGAAGGAGTTCCAGGGGCAGTGGAAGGGACTGGCTATGATCAAGATACACTGTACCCATGTAGGAAGGTGTCCAAGCATCAAAGAAGAAATATTATTTAAAAAATAAGCCAACTCCACAAAAAAATCAACAAATTTAAAAACGTGAATTATATTTGAGGAAGCATAAAAAGTTACATCATGTTAATTAGTAGAGGTGATAAACATTACCATTGAAATCTACCCGATGACTTTATAGACATACACAGGTGCCAGGGATCCAAGTGCAACAGATTATGACTAGTAATAATCAGATACATATAGATTAGAGATGCATGCGCCAACATCTCAGTGTTAGTTGCAAAAACAATGAGTCTGCAAGGAACTATATATTCTAAAATGAAATGGACATCTTTTTTAAAGGTTAAAAAC
>NW_008349228.1:208405-270536 GCF_000622305.1 Nannospalax galili | reverse complement strand
AAAGCTAACTCCAAAACATCATATGCTGTGTGGTTCTATTTCTATAGCATTCTGAAAATCACAGAGGTGGGAGCAAATGTAGCAGTTGCCAAGAGCCAGAGGTGTGATGAGGAGGCAGGTCAGTGAGAGTCTGGAGAGGTGGCTCCTTGGAGCCTTGCAGTGACAGAGCAGTCATATTCTCATTGTCATGGTACAAGACTGGATACATATATTGAGACTCTATGAAACAGACAAACACACAGAAGCTTTTGTGTGTAAAACTGAAGAAATCTGAATAAGTTCTCATGACTGTACAAATGTCAATTTCTGGTTTTGAGACTATAATGTAGTTATATAAGACATTACCATTAGAGAAAACTGTAGTGAAACACAGGACTTCTAAATTTTCTACAGTTTGTGGGTAAATCTATAATTACGTCCTTCAAGAAACTTATTTTTTAAAATAGTCACCATAAATTTCTTTCACCCAATAAATCCAAACCAACATCAGTTGTCACTTTGGGTTTAGAGACTCATTTTAGAATTACAAATGATCTCTTTGCATCAGCATATCTGAATGTTTTTCAGAGAATGTGTGAAATATGTAAGAAATTATTGAGTATAGAGCAAATTACTTCTTAGCAGAAGTAATATAACAGGAAACATATTATCCAAAATCAGATATTTTTAAGTAGGTTGTGAATAAGAGAAAGGGATAAACTTATTAGGCCTGCCCTAGCAATCGGCCATAAGTTCAATGACCTGGCACATAGACTGCAGTCTATTTCTACACGTGTCAGTCTTTCTTTCTCAATAAACTCTGGCAAACTCTTCCTTTCAAATGACAAGACAATTTCTAGCTCCTCTTCAGACTTCCAACAAACCAAGAACAGTGAACTTAGGTTCATCCACAAGACACCCCTTCATTATGGACATTCATATTTTTATTTATCTGTCTACCTACCTACCTGACTATCTGATTATTTGTTTATTGGTTATATGAGATAAGGTCTTATCAGCGTGTTAGTTCTATTTATATTGCTGAGACAAATATCTGACAAAAAGCAACGTAGGGAAGAAAGGATTCAGTTGGCTTGCAATTCCACATTACAGTTCATTATTGCAGGGAAGTCAAGGCAGGAATTTAAAGCACATATCCACAGTCAAGAGCAGAGGGAGAATAGATGTATGGATCTCTGCTTGCTAGCTAGCTTCCTCCTCTCTTACACTGTTCAAACCTTCTGTCTAGGGAATGGTACTGCCCGCAATGAGCTAGTTCAGTTAACAATCAAGACAATCCCCCACAGACATGCCCACAGGCCAATCTTATTTAAATAATTCCTCTTTAAGTTTCTTTTCCTACATGATTCTAGGTTATGTTAAGCTAAAAACCAATCAACACAGTCTATATCCCAGGTTGGCCTGGAACTCATTGTATTACCCAGGCTGGCCTTAAATTTGTAAACTTACAGCCTCAGGCTCCCCAGTGCTGGGATTACAGATGTGTGTCACCATATGGCTTCTTTTATGTTTTTCTCAAATCTCAAGATGAGCCAACGAACCAATGACCTCTGTGAAAACAAACTTGCTTTCAATGCCATTATGAACTCTCTCTACTTCTTTAGATTCAGATGGCCAAGTATAGACCTTCACAGATGTCATCAGTGTCACTTACAGCTGATAGATAGCCTTCATCTCAACCAACCTGAGTCAGAGGTAGGAAAGGATGTGTTGCTCTCTGTGCTAGACATAGGAGGACAGGTCTAACCACTATCACTTCAAGAGTGAACTTTCTTGGTGGTAGTAGCCTCAACTTTTCATCAATTGCACAAATTTCAGTTCAAACATCTTTGCACTGAAATCTTCTACAAGAGTCAAGACTCAGTAGAACTAAGATCATTCGTGTGTGTGTGTGTGTGTGTGTGTGTGTGTGTGTGTGTGTGTGTGTGTGTCTAGGCCAGAGGTCCACTTCTGGTATCTTCCTCTATTTTTTGAGGCCCTGGCTTTCATGTGAGCGTTGGGAACCTGAAATCAGGTCCTCATGCTGTACAGCAAGCACTTTACCCACTGAGCCATCTCCGTATCCACTAAGCTCATTACTTATCCAGGGAACCTTTTGTTTTGGCAAAGTGATAAGAGCAGTGTTTACTAATATTCTTGTAATTCCAG
Organism: Nannospalax galili; assembly: GCF_000622305.1. Classification (NCBI taxonomy): domain Eukaryota; kingdom Metazoa; phylum Chordata; class Mammalia; order Rodentia; family Spalacidae; genus Nannospalax; species Nannospalax galili. The sequence goes on along the minus strand of NW_008349228.1, from coordinate 268,388 downwards.
TTCCTTGAGACATAACCATACTGCATTTTAAAACAAACACCAGCCACACTTCTTCAGTACAGAATTATCTTCACATAGAGAGGTAAGAAAAGTATTGCTTGCATAGTTGATATTGTCTGGTGGTGCTCTAAGCACACTCAAGCCCTGTGTAAAATTATTTCCATGTCCAGGTGCTTCCCACTGGTTTATTTCCCACTCCACAAAGCAATGAAGGCCAGAGCAAGTGAAGTGACTTACATATCTCTTCTCTTTTTCAGAGCAGGAGAGAGCTCTGCCTCTACACCTGTCTGAAAGGCTCAATATATGAGAATTGTTATCACAGAAAAAAGAACAAGGGCACTCCATTCTACTATGACTTCTACGCATCATAGAAAGAGGAACGGTGTTCCTGACAGAGACCACATGCACCAACAACTCTGCATTTATCTAGCACCTTCCATTAGCCGGTTCTGTGGGTGGTGCTATGAAAACAATTTTTATTCGTTTTTTATTGTTTCATTGCAGTTTTATAATTTTATTTGACACTCAACAGATAGTTCTCATGCACAGTGACTATAGATTTTTGAACATGGTAACAAAGTATGGAGCTTGTTTGGTGAATCCTCCTCTTTGTTAGGTTTTTGGGACAAACACACAGATATGATATGGAGCATTGTGTAGTCCTTTTACCTGGACAATTTTGTTGAATTTGGTATCAGGGCATACATCTTCTTCATGGCAAATTTCCAAATTTGAGTCCCCAAGGGGCACATTTCTTGAAGCCCACTCCACGGATGTGCTTGCTGATGGCAGAACAGCCCTTGCTCTTCCAGCCACCCTTCTTACCCTTCTTTGCAGGAGCCCTTCAGGCAGGTCAAAGTTGGAAAGGAAGGCAACAATTTGTTTCTTGTTTGTTTTTTTGAGACAAGATCTCACAAAATAGCCCTAGCTGTCCTGGAATTTGCTATGTAGGTCAGGCTGGTCTCAAACTCACAGAGATCTGCCTGCCTCTGCCTTCTGAGTGCTGGGATTAAAGGTGTACACCACCACACCTAGGTAACCATTTTTATTTTAGTAATTAACATAACTAATTTAGGTATGTAGCTCAGGCTGGCCTGGAACTGGCAAGCCTTCTCTCTACCTCTTCAGAGCTGGGATTACAGGAGTGAGTCACCATGTCCAGTTTAGAGATACAATTTTAAAAAATCAAAATACTACCTTTGCTGGGCATGGTGGCACATGCCTTGAATCCTAGCTCCTGGGAGGCAAAGGCCAATGGATCTCTGGAAGATCAAGGCCAGTCTGGGCTACATAGAGAGTTCCAGGCCACCTGGGGCTACAGGGAGACTTTGTCCTAAAAAAACCAAACCAAAACCAAAACTAACACTTTCATTGCAATAAAACCTAGTTACATTAATAGTTGACTTCTATTGATTGTACCTTCTAGACTTTACACACTCTTTATGGATAATGTCAAAACCTATATAATATCTATGCTATGAAGTTGGTACTCCCATCATTCCCCCTTTAGGATAAATCATGAAGTAATTTACCCGAGGCCAGCACATGGTGGAGTCAAAGTATGAATTCCTAAGGATTATCATGTTCTTAAGTACATTTTCTAAGGACGTTTGATCGGAGTGTACTAAAATGACCCAAGTTCTTTTATGCATGTTTCATCTACCGTTGAAATGTGATCTTCTATTTCAGAAGAATTTCCTGGATTCTTAATAAGGAAATAGGAAATTAATAAGTAATAAGGAAATGTTATCTGCTGTGCTACACAAAAAGGCATTCACAAGCTTTGTTCGGCTCTTTAGAACTTGAAGTATGACTAACAGACTGAAAAACTATTTGATTTAAATTTAGATGGTCACATGGGGTTGGAGAGCATAATATTGGATGACATGGATCTACAGAATGATATTTCTTTTGATTTCTCTATAAAGACAAGGTCTAGGTACTCAGTAAATGCCCAGTTAATGAAAAAGAGTGAGTGAAGAGAAGGCCCTTCCCCCAAGCAGGGGAGCAGAAAAGTTTATTATATTCACTTCCATTGTTGCAATACGCTATACATTAACACAAGATACATCATGGACTCCTAGGGGAGGGTATGAAGATAACATTCTTTGCACTGATTTTGAACATTAGTGACAGTCACTACTTTAAAAATATACCTATTTTGTTTTAAGAAAAAAAAAAAAACACCAAGGCTTATTTTTTTCATTAGAACCTGGGGTTCGTATAAAAAAACAAAATGGTGCTGTTGGGGGTAAAAGAATGGGAAACAGTAACTGCAGCACAATGAACATTTCCTACAGAAACTACATTCAGGGTATATACGCCTTGCTAAGCTGCCAAGATCTTGTCCCGAGTGAGTTTGTTTCTCATTCATCACTATGTATGTTTACATTCCTGTAGTCAGGTCATTCTGAATTGGGGCAAAATACCAGGACTATCAGAGATATGCAATAAAGTGGGGCTTTAGATGCATCAGCCATTGTCAGGAAGTGGTTATGTGCCTCTTTTCCAGCCAGGGCAATGCAGCACAGACACTGTTCCATCCTGACCCCCACATGGCTTAAGTCCCTAAAAAATAATAGCTATTTTATCACAATTTGGACTTGAAACGATGGTTTTTTGCTCCTCCTCCTCTTTCTTCTTCTCCTCCTCCTCCTCCTCTTTCTTCTTCTTCTTCTCCTCCTCCTCCTCCTCCTCTTCTTCCTTCTTCTTCTTCTTCTTCTCCTTCTTCTTCTTCTTCTTCTTCTTCTCCTCCTCCTCCTCCTCTTTCTTCTTCTCCTCCTCCTCCTCCTCCTCCTCTTCTTCCTTCTTCTTCTTCTTCTTCTTCTTCTTCTCCTTCTCCTTCTCCTTCTCCTTCTCCTTCTTCGTCCTCGTCGTCGTCGTCGTCGTCGTCGTCGTTTTTGGGTTTTTAAGATTAGGGTATCACGTGGCCTAGGCTAGTCATATATAGTTAAAGTTGGTGGCCTTGAACTCCTAATCTTCCTATCTTAGTCTTCCAAGTGCTGGGATTACAGGCATATGCCACTACCCCGGGTGGGTGGGGGTGGGGGTGGGGGGGTGTTCTTAGATTTTTATTAAGCTTAGATTTCAAAATCATAAAAGCCCTCATCAAAAGAATTGTAAAAAAAAAATTTCTCTAGAGAGCTCGTTTTTCTTTTGATACAAATAAAATCAGCTCCGTCTATTTTACGAACCCGAATTTTTCCTTGCTAATGACGAAATCATTTACCAAAAAAAAGTGTCTAAAGAAAAAAGAAAGAAATCCTTCATTTTTCACACTCAAGCCAGAAAGGTGTAAGAATTGATATTACAAACGATTGGTGCAAAAGTAGGCGATGAATTCTATATTTGCAAGACCTTGTAACATCACCACCTACCGTGGAATCCCAAAGTCACTACTGTTCAGTGCTTCGCTCCGCCCTCCAGAGAGGCTGGTACAGCTAAACAGCAGGAGTACCCAAAGAGGAGCCTCTATCTGCTGTGTGGCTGGCTTCTGACACCCATCTTATCAGACCTGCTGCAGGCTCTTTCTTGAGGGCTTTTTTTTTTTTTTTTAACTTCTGTTCATGAGGGTGATCTTCACGGCCAGATCCTCCTAGTCATCATGCAGTGTTAGTCACGGGACTCTAGAGGGAACCGCATCCAATGCGGGTGGGAAGCTCACAGGCATAGGCCCCGCAGCTGATGCAAACCTTCCCACCAAGCTCCTCTCCATTCTCAGCCAAAAGCTAGCTAGACGGCCCAACTGCTACATTCCTTTTGCTGTAATGATTGCAATTTGGCAGCATCCAGGATGTTGTGCTGGGGACGAGAGGGGGAGGAGATGGTGGGCCCCTCTGCTAATCGCAACGCCGGAAAAGAAAGAAGGATGAATTTATTGTGGCCCAAGGTCCCCGAGCTAGAAGGGCAAGTCAAGGGGTTTTAAGGTTCCAGGAGACGCTCTAACTCCAGCTGTGCCCCAAAGCTTTATTTCCCTGGAAGATCGGGACCCAAGCCTGCTATAGGCGATGCGGTCAGGGCCAGGTAAGCAGATCCTTCCAGCTCCCGCAGATAGCTGACGGCCTCCTGGCCCCAGTGCACTAGGAGCTCAGGAAGCGTCACAAAGAGCCGAGGCCTGCGGAGGCCGCGCGCGCAGCTCTCCGGGGCGGAGCCGCTGGGTCCGGGTTAGCACGAGACAACCCAGGCTGCGCGGAACCACGGGTGGCCGGGCTGCCCACCCTGCAGCCCCGGAGGTCGCCCCGGGCAGGAGCGATGCGGTAGCGTCAGCCGCGGAGCTCCCGGGACCCCGCCACAGCGGACTAGGGCAGAACGCGCGGCGGGCCGGGCGGAGCTAGAGGCGGGCTAGGAGCCGGCGTCGCGCCACCGCAACTCCCAGCCTTCCGCCCCGTTCAGAAATCCTGAGCGGCGGGTGCCCTGACAGTGGGCGCCGCTGTAGGCTCCTGGGCGAGGCCTGGAGCATCCCGGGACTCGTGGGCCCGGCGGGCGCGCGCTTCGCGCCCCTGCTTCCTCCCTTCGCTCCTCCTCAGCGCGCGGTCTCCCTCCTTCCTCGCCCCCGAGGATGCGCTCCCCCGCGCCGTGCAGCAGAGGCCACCGCTGCCAGAAATGCGAGCGCCCGAGCCCCTTCGCCCGGACCTGCGGAGCTCGCGCCCCCGCCCTGTAGGTAGGTGGCCGAGGCGGGGCGGGTCCAGGAGGCCACCGCCAGCTGATGCTGCGGCCCCTGAGAGGCCGGGGACCGCGGCTACTAGCAGCCAAACTTGCCTCCCGCCGAGGCTGCGGGAGCGCTCCGAGGTGTGCTAATGGCGCTGGGCTCAGCCCGCGGGAACCTGAAACCCTCTGCTAGAGCACTGCAGGCCGAGCTGGGGCGCAGGGGTGCTGGATCCTTCCCGCCCACACCCTGGGGACCCTGGGGTCTGGGGGCGGCCTTGGGAGGCCAGGTTGGCTTTTTGAGGGAGGAGACAGTTGCGTTTTCAGTGCTCAGGTAGAAATATGTTATTGCCTTTTTGATTCAGCAGATGCGTGCTTCCTGTCTTTTTAGCCAAAATGTAGCCGAACAAGGTGTTGTCCTAGCGGTGTTTAGGAGTGGTTGTCGATTTTTGCGTATTTCATAGTTGTCCCAGTGGCATATAATATAGGTGATGCAAACACCGTCAACATTTGGGGTGCCAGTTTAAGGCAGGACCTTATAGAAGTCGGATTATTCAGGTGATGGATGAAGCTGACATGTTCTCAGGATAAACCTTCTGGCGTGAACCGATGGGTTTGAGAGCAGCAAGTTTGTTACAGGTGTCGTGGAGTTGAGATTCTGGTACGATGCGCCAGTCAGCCAGCAGAGGCAGCCTTGTCCCTCAGCCCAACTTCCAAGCCTGAACTGTGCTTTGCCTTTCTGAATAACTGCTTATGATTTTTTCTCTTCTAGATGTAAAGTTCATAACATTCTAGCTTTTAGCAAGAATATTTCAGGTTATCGTTTTTCGTTGTACATTAAGCAGTAACGTTTAGAATTTTGGAAAATTGGATCATTGTAAGCTCCAATTTTATGTTCATGTATTTCAGATTAGAGACTTGGTGAACTGAAGCACTGTAAACACCAAGAGAACAGAAATCTACTGTAGTTTTTCCATCCTGCAGTTCTCCTGTGATTGACGCCCTGTAGCTGTTTGTTATTTGTTGAATGAATGAAACTGTATTTCAGGCTGCACTCAAAAAAAAAACAACAGTTTAGAATTACAGTGTCTATTTTATTCTGTGGCTGGTGTAATTTAAGTGGATCTTAAAAATTGCTTCCTTATATGAATAGATGAATTTGGTTATTTTTCATTGTTACTTGAATTCTGACCTTCTTAGCAGTACATGGTATGCTTCTGTGTGTTACAAAGTGAGATGCTTCTCCATTTAGGCTCACTTCACATCTAAGATTGCACATTTTTCCAGTTTTATAGCAAGCAATACTGTTTCAATTAAACTTCCAAGCACAATTTAGAAAGCAGAATTTTAAAGAAAATAAGTTATTCCAGAGGGAGCAGTGATTTGGTTAATAAGTAACATGTTAACTTGTTTTAAAGTTGAGTTGTGGTTTGATTGTAATGTGTTTTCATAAAACTAAAGGTGAAATAAAACATTTAGAAGTATTTGTGAAGTGATCTCACATATATGATGTAGATACAAATAATTTTTTCTTGTGATGCGGATCAGATCCAAGATCTAACCCAAGGTTTCTAGTTTGCTAGGCCTGTACTTTTTGACTGAGCTACATTCCCAGCCCTAGAGACATTTTAACTGCTTTTTTCTGTAAAATGAGGTGTTGGAGGCTCTAATGCCTTTTTTGCTCCAAAATGTTATTTGGGGAGGGGGGGATGATGGTGAAAGGAACAAGACAAGTGAGGGCAATTTCATTGCTAGTTTGCTTTATTCTTGCTCTATAATGGTTCCTGTTTTGATCTTGTCTTTGTTTTCCTGTCACATAATTTCAGTGAGTCATTATTAACTTCATTTTCTGCTTAGCACCATTATCTGAAAGTGATTGCCTTGTGTTTTTTTTTTTTTTCCTTCTTCTCATTTTAATGTATCTTTGCCATCTTTAAGACGTATTCCCCAGAAATCTTATTTTCACATTCTGTGGTAAAGCATAATGTATTACTACTACTTCTGTAATCTAGTTGTACTATTCCAAAATGGAATACTTTTACGTGAAAGGTAGAAAGACTGGGGAAATTGTGGGAGGAAACTTATAAAAAGAACAGATTTGTTACAATTTCTGAAAGCAGAGCAGATTTTCCCACCCAATGAAGATAAGGACACTTTTAGTCTTATTTGTGACTAAGGGTCTTGAATAGTTCATTTATGATGTTCTTCCTGCTTACCTGGTACTTTTCAAAAGCACTTATGGTTACAGTAAACTCTTTCACTTTTTAGCGAAGGGACAGTTATTTGTTCTTTTAAAAAATAGAACTTGAGCACTTAATGATGTGTTATAAGTGTTCTTTGGAATTATAGTCAACCAGACAAGAGCCTTTTCCTCATTGCAGAAGCAGGAGGCATTTTTTTCTCTTCCCTGTCCTGCTTCCAAATGCATGAGGTGACTCACTTTTAGGTCTTGCCTCAAGAGCCCCCTGCAGCTCTGCTACACACCACTGAATACAACCCTAAACCTGGGTTTCTTCATCTTTCTGTATCTTCCGCAGGCTACTATTTTATACACCTTCTTCCTTGCTAAATATCTTTAAAAAAAAAAAAAAAAAAAAGCTCACCCTTAATTTTATTTTTAAATTAAGCAGAATTTTCTCAATTCACATATAGTAGAATCAAAATTGTTTGTGATTACAAAATAATATACAGAAGTAAATCTGTATAGCCTTGGATTTCAATTATAAAGTTGAAGAATCATTTTTGTGCATTGGTCTCCCTTTACTAGGTTTGCAGAATGAATTGTGTCTGTGCATATGAGAGAATATGAATTGTCTGTAAATTAGATGATAGGGTTAATTGAGAAAAATGTTTCTAGAGGTTTGGTTGATCAAAAGCAATACTGTTCAGCCCCCTCCTTCCTCTAATTTAAACCAAGAGTAAGCTAGATCCCAAACTATGTTCCCTGGTTACCTTGTTTAGCATGATTGACACCCCCTCCGTTGTGTGCAGTGAGAGATTCCCTTAATAGACAGTGAAAAGACACCTTCTGTTAAAGTACTTTATAGATAAGGTTATGATCAGGGTCCCTTCTACAGCTTCTGTTTAAAGCTCATGCAAGAAATTCCGTTTATCTCTAGGTGCCAAAGCAAAGCTGTTCTTTCCTTGAATGATTAATGTGTATGCCTTTTTATTTCCATCATGCAAAACAGGAACCAGATAAATATTTCCCTTTCTGTCTTGGTGGCTAGGAATTTAAGAGTCAAATTTGCAACTCAAATTTTAATTACTATATTTTAAATAAACACTATAACACAATACAATGCTCTAACTTTCCCTTTTGGTTTTTGGCTTCTGGGTTTACCTTATTTTTCTTGAGTCTGATTCTTATTTAATTATGTTGTCCTCATTTTATCGAATTTTATTATTTTAAGATGACTCATCCTTTATGGAATAAGGACAAATTTATGCCAGTCATTACTGTTTGAAGTTAGTGAAATCATTTAACTTAAGTCAGTTATCTTCCTGGCAGCGTATTTTAGGCTAGATAGAAGATTCTAAGTAGTTTTTGAAAAGTCATTTTTAGCCAAAGGGTGAATCCAAACTAATTTAGCAATCACTGTGCTTGCTGACCAATCTGACCTCTGTGTCAGCAATACATATGATAATTCATCCTTATTTTTAATAAATCACGATGCTCATTCTTTCCTGAGTCTCTTTTGTTTACCATGATATTTAAAAGATTGAGCTCCTTGATTTAATTGGCCAGACTGTTTTCATTTTTTTGTTTTCACAGCTAAATTAAGTTGGTTGGATTTTGCCAGGTCATGTGTGATATTAATTTTGATTAGCTAACAGAGAAACTGTCCCTCCTCAACATATAGTCATCAGTGGAAATTTGGAATCTGGCTTTAAAATAATCTTAATTCAGAAGTGCAATTTAGCCTGATATGGTGGCACACACCGCTAACCTAGCGCTCAGGAGCAGAGGCAGGTGCAACTATGTGAGATCAAGGACAGCCTGATTTACAGTTAAACTGGAGGAAGAGCCTGCCTCAAAAGACAAACAGAAGTGCAATTTGATAGGCACACATTGAAAAACTTGCCTCCCATCCCAGTCACCTTCTTTCCTATCAGTGTGTTACCAGAGATTGCAATTGAAATCCTCTAGGGAGATTTTGTGCATATGCAAGCAAATGTGCACAGGAAGCCTGCTTATTCTGTCTCTTTACTTTCTCTAACTCATTACACTCCCATTCTGGCACTTCAGACGCTAATGACCTAGGGTCTACATTCTACTTGGGTCTACATCTCAGCCAGTCTTGCTGAGAAACTTCCCTCTTCAGCCTTTCTACAGGGTCCCTGCCTTGGACGAATCTTAACCTACTCTTTTGAGTACTGATGGGTTATATCTCCTGTCCCTTGCTTTGCTGGTGCCGTTCATTTGACCTACAGCTATTCTTAGAAAATACCCCTTCCTCCATTTTCTGGACCCTTTCAGAAATCTGGTGAACATTTAAAGTATCACGTACTACACACACTATTTTTCTTGTTTATGGGCCCAAGTTGAGAATGTCTGTTTTATTAATATAAAACTGATCATCACTTTCTGTCCTATATGCTTCTCATCCATTCCTTCTCCTTAGAATATACCTGTCTCCATTTTTATAGCAAGCCACAGAGTTCTGGTGTCACCTCCAGAGGCCTTTCTTAGTTGAGATTCTATAAACTGGTGAAGCCTTATACTGTAATATCCCAAGTGGGCCTCTGTCCTGGGAATATGCAAATAGGCATTTCTCATAAAAGGCAAAATTATCCTTCTATTAAAAATTAACTACAGTTACAGTTAGTAAGACTGATCAAGCAAAGCAAAGTTGAAGTTTTGCTTAACTATCCATCCCTCTTGTCTTCAAGCCATACCACCCCCAGCTCCATTGAATATATGCCCATTATCACTTTTAGTAACCCTGGCTCACTTTAATAAGTCTTCATCAAATTTTGTGTCAATGGTCATTAAAAATAACTTTCATATACATTATGGCCCACATTTGACAGAGTGTGTTTCATGCCTCCAATGCTAAGTGTTTCTCTGTGATTGAAATCCATAAATGTACTAAAGTTCCAAATAGAGCATCATGAAAGTTTAGGGTTCTTAAAAGAAAGGAAGTCTTTAGAAGTTGAAAGCATTCAACATTGCCCCTAATAGATTACATGAACTGTCCAGAGAAACCTCATCCTGAAAAGTTACTCCTGAATTATGTAAGTGAAACATTTTTAATTTCACTCCAAGTAACCAGAGGGCATCCCAGGCACTTGATTTTATTACAAAGTGCCTGACATGAGTTGATTTCATGAGTGATTAGCAGAGAACTTAATCAGAATTTAACAGTGTTTGTTTAGCCCTGTTCTTGTGAAATATTGGACTAGTAGTTATTATTGTGTATCTATTCCTGTGCACTGTAGTGCAGGAAGAATACATGAGAGTTGTGCAGGAGGATCTCTCTCTGGATTTTTCCTTTTCCTTCTATAATTCTTACCTCATCATGCAAACATCAGGTTGATTTTTTTTTCCCCCAGATGCATTGATAACAGGAATTGAGCATGCCCTGAGCACTAGAGAGAAATATTCTAGACTTTGGCTAAGCATAGCCTTTACTGCATGGTGTAAATCACAATTCTGGCTCTTAGTCCATCTAGATGTTAGGAGGGCCTGCTCAATTCTGTGGTCTTGGATATTTACAACTGAGCTCTAATGATTTCTCTAAGGATTGCCCATCTATAAAGTCCCACTGAAACAGATAGCTAGCAGCATTCTTTGGTATTTTGAATTGCATTCCAAGGTAATTTCATTGTAATGAGCCTGAACTTGAAAAAAAAAGAAAGAAAGAAACAGCATAGTTAGGAATAGAAATAGAAAATTCACAGGAGTTTAAAATGCCAAAATCTGAAAAATTATTGACTTTATTACATCAAGAAATGGAGATTATTTATAACTAGACTGTCAAACCAGTGACAATGCTGACAAGGGAGGAACTTTCATATCCACAGATGGTAAGAGGGTATGCTGCTATAGCTCAGGTGGAAGACATTTTAGCTCTTGGAATTTCTTGGGCCCATTCTCTTCTGAGTATATAGCAAGGAAATAATGAGCCGGCAAGGCAGGGAATGGTAGAGGGTAAGAGGTGGATGCCAGAGCAAGTGACTCTCAAGCCCATGCCACTGCTATTACCTGTATGAATTTAGAGAAGTTAATTTCTTCATACCTTGATTTTTATTATTTGTCAACAAAGATAATAATAGTATTAGCCTACTCCCTACTACATTACCCAGAACATTAAATAATTTATATAAAGTACTTGGAGCCCTACCTGGTACAGAGTAAGCAGTTCTGTTAGCTGTTGTCATGGGTGTTATTGTGATAATGTAAGAAAAATCCAACTGGAGTCATTTTTAAAATGACAGCGCATATATACTTATTCGTGAGGATAATGGTTTTAAATAGTATTTAACCACATAGGTGATATCCATAATGATTGAATTAAACATCAAACTGTGTTCAGTGGTGAGTTCATTATCTCTGTGAGGCAGAGTTGGCAGTGGTAGAGGTGTTAGAAGACGGGATTTTAAGGTATATCTGCATAGAAGAAAAGACAGAAAAGGGACAGAATATTAAAACTCTTTTCCAATTGATGAGATTATGAGTGATTTATGTTTTCTTTCTCATGTTTTTACTTGTTATTTATAAGTATTGCTGTGATGATTTTTAAATATACTTAAAATCATGTACCGTAGAATTTTTGTATTCCTGAGTTGTCTTTACAGATTGCATATTCAGTTTGACATATTTTACTTTCTCTTTTTTTCAAAGCTGCTATAATTTCGCTTCCTCAATATCCTAACCCACACATCATATGCTAGATTTTTTTCTTGCATTAAATTTAACTTGGTTGGTTTTGTGTATAGGTCAGCCTTAAGTAGGGGTGTGTGTGTGTGTGTGTGTGTGTGTCCATTCCAGAGATGGTAGCCAGGGCCTCAAGGTTCTACCAGTGAGCTATATCCTTGGCCCTTCTTTCTTGAAAAATAAGTAAACCAAGTGAAATGGTTTATGGCTTCTTCTTTGAAACTTAAAACCAGAGAATACTGCACAGGGACTGCATCTGCCCCAGCTTCCACAGCTTCTGCCTCATCCCACCCTGCATGAACTTGACACTCATATAGGATTCAGAATCCTCTAGCATTCCCATCAAGCTTTCTGCTGTCTTCCTTATCTGAAATTTTCTCCCACATTTTTTCCTTCAGTCACCCACATTTGGCTGATACTGTACAAACACTGTCTAAGCATCTATTATAGCTCAGTTGTCCTTGCAGTAAAGTTATAGAGACTGTGTTTGATGCTACTCTTTGTCTTTCAGATTTTTTTGTTTTTGTTTTTGTTTTTAACTACAGCATTATCTATATGTACATGGAGCACAGGAAATTAGGATTTTATTCTGTGGATGACATTCTTAGAAATGATTGATGAGTTTAGGGTTTCTAACATCCCCTTTGCACATTCTTCTCATTTTCTTATGTTCAAGATTAGAATATTATATCATTTGGTTCTCTTGGTCTTAGGAAAGTCAGCATGAAGATCTGGTATTACCCAAAGTGTTCAGATGCCAATGCCATGGTTAGCAAAGCACTTGGAGTAGGGTCTAGTCACTGCACTAATTGATTATAGCTGCAAGGACAGTTTGCCATCAACTATAAAATGTTACTTGTTTGATGTAGAGAATTCCATGAATCTGTCAGATTATATTTAAAGTTCATAAATTTGCTAGAATTTCATAGATCTTGCATTTTCCAGAAAGAAAAAAAAAAACAAAAACCCAGGAAACGTTTTCATGGATCTGCTCTCATAGTCTAGACCAATGGCTCTAAAATGGAATTCATGTATCTCATGAGGGAATGGGAAACAAAGGTTAGACCTGTATCATCTTTATTTTTATTTTATGTGTCATATAAGGTATGTCTTAGTGCATGCAACATGTTTTTATGTTAAAATACAGGATTTTATGGGTTTTTTTTCTATAATCTAAAGTTGGTTTCTGTCAAAAGTCATTTTGGGGGCTGGAATGATTAAGAGTCCTGACAGAGGACCCAGGTTCAGTTCCCAGCACCTAAGTCAGGCTGGTCACAACTCCAGCTGTCTTGTCTGTAACTCCAGCTCCATGGGATCCAGTGCACTCTTCAGGCTTCCCTGGGCACCTGCGCTTACATGCACATGCCACACATAATGCATATACATGTACATATAATTTAATATAATAAAAATAAATATTAAAAAATCAATTTAACCTCAAATGCTGTGTCTTCTCTCAAGTAGAAGTTGTGATGCATAATTATATGTATACCTGCGCATGCATGAACAGCATAGACACATGACATGCATTTTCAGGGTTCACAGTGCGATTGGAAGGAGTGTAGAAGAATGAAACAAGGTAGTGCAAGAGTGCACTGAGGTAAATCTAGCAGTGTGATTTCGTTCATATAAAATTGGTAAAGTGCGGGGTGAGAGAGATAGCTTAGAGATTAAGATCATTGGCTATTCTTGCAGAGGACCTGGGTTCATTTCCCAGAATCTACCATGGCAGCTATCAACTGTCTGTAACTCCAGTTCCAGGGGATCTGTTCCCCTCTTTTGGCCTTTGAAGGCATTACATGCATGTGGTGGATTTATGTACATGCAGCCAAATCGCTTATACACAAAGTGTAATGTGAGTGACATAATACACGGTCACACAGTATTCTTAGAATACTTCAAACCCCCTTTTGATGTTAAAATATCTCCTTGATAATCAGATCAGTTCTTATTCACCTAAACTGTATTTGTTATCTGCTGGATACTCATGTTAACTGGATGAATGTCCATCATAATATTCAAAATAATATTTATCAGTTCCCTCAATGACATGCCCATATTTCCTTTAAATTATGAGAGAGAGAATGGTATAGTAGACTTGATGGGAAAATAATAAAGTTTTTGCAATAGTATTTCTTTGGAACATTGATAATATGTAAAAGTAACTTAAAATTGGTATATTTGTATACTAGGCCTGTCATGACAGTGTACCACCAACAGGGCCACTTAAAACCACAATATATATTTTCTCACAGTTAGAGAAGCAGATGCCCTCCAAAATCAAGTTATCAGTAAGGCTGTGCTTGCTCTGAAACCTATAGAGAAATCCCTCTTTGCCTCTTCCTCACTTCTGCCCACTAGTTTGACAGTGCTTGATCTTCCTTGTCTTGTAACTGCATCCTCTAAGCTTTGCCTCTGTCCTCACCTCAAATTCTTCTTGTACGTATTTCTGCATGGTCATTTGACAGGAAGCTATCATATTGGTTAGGGCTCCATACACTAAAGTATAACCTCATCTTAACTAATTGCATCTTCAGTGACCCAGTTTCCAAATAAAGTCCCAGTACGGGATACTGAGGATTCTAAGTTCAATGTCTTTTTGGGGGTGACCCTATTCAACCCATAATATCAAGGAATATAAAGGTCTTTAGATGAATACAACCAAGACCATTCAGAAGGTGATGTCTTAGTGAATACTCTGCAGCCATGCAAATTGGATATGGGGTAAAAGACATTTTGAAGGAAAGAAGTTTCTTCCCTCGGCTATTTGTGTCATTTGTCTACTTCTGTCTGTGGGTTCTGATGTCCAGACCTGGCAAGAAATTCATATAAATACTGTTATATTCTATGTAATTTTGTTCTTCCCAGTAAAACTACATTTATGGGTCAGGATGTTTTTGGAGGTATATTGGGCTTTGGGTTTTGATAATGGTCTGTAACAGCTGCCAAACCTCAGTGGCTTAGATCCACAAGAATTTATGTCACATTGACTGACCTGCAGGTTGACTGTGGTATGACTACTCTTGACTGGTTTTGGCAGTGCTGAGCTTGGCCAGTCCGAGGTTCAGGCTTGTTACACATGTCTTTATCCTTGGCCTCCTTATCTGGAGCTGACTCATCTGGTAGAGAGCAGAGGCTTGTCAGGTATCTTAGTACTTTGTGTCAGAATAACACTATTAATGTCTATAGTCTCTTGATCAAGACATCATGTGACCGATTGGGTGTGGATTGATAAGTACCTTTTTGTGATGGTTAGAGTTGGTTGTCAATTTGGCAAAATCTAGAGTCACTTGGGAAGGGAGTCTTCAATGGGGGATTATGTTAGCCTGTGGGTTAATTGAAGTGGGAAGAGGACCAGAGGAATGTGAGCTGCACCATTCATTGCCTGGATCCTGAACTGAGTACAAAGGAGAGAGGAAGCTGAGCACATGTTCAGTGCTCTCTCCTTCTTAACTGTGAATGAGATGTGACCAGCTGTCTCCAGCTCCTGCCACTGTGCCTTCCCTGAAAAGAAAGACGATAACCTAGACTGGTGAGCCAGATAAACCCCCTTCTCTCCTTAAGTTGCTTTTGCCAGAGTATTTTTATCACAGCAACAGAAAAACTATGACACCTCTTTACTACTGCAAAGCAGCAAACATTGCATAACAAAGGATATACAAATGTATCGGGGAAAAGGGCAGGAGTATATAATTGAGAACAATCAGTCTACCACAGAGCTATTTTTCATAAGAATTCTACAAAGACCTTTATGCCAAGCAACTCAGTAAACCTTTGAGAGAAAAGGTATTTAACAAAGCCTTGTTTCTTGACCTAGACACCTGGAAAATTATAGTTTTTTTCCAGAAAGGTTGGAGCACCTCACAATAATGGTTCAATTTTAGATTGTGCAAATTTCACCTCCTGTAGATGTACTTTTGCTTGTTGGTTTATTTGCTTGTTTGTGACAGGATCTCACTCTGTCAGCCCAGGCTGTCCTAGAACGCACTATATAGCCTAGGCTGACCTCAGCATTCAGAATGCTGAGATTACAGGTGTAAGCCCTGTAGATACTCCTTGTTATGCCTTGTTCCATGGAGCCCACTTTACGATTTTACAACACAAAGCTTTGCTGTGTCCAAAGTAAAATATGCCTCTTTCATTATGACCCAAGGTGGTTGAGATGGGATGCAGGAACTCTCCTGTTCTCTGCAGAATGTAGTGCCAGAGAGTATTTTCATACAGGATAAAACTGTTTGCAGTTTCAGATATAGTTGTTGATTGTATAACATTCCTAGTACACAAACATGAATGATTGTTTTGGGAAGCATCCCACCTCTAAGACCTTCTGGAACTGCACAATCCCATGTGAGCTGACCCTCTTCTAACCCCCTACTGCCCCACTGTATTTTCTCTCTGTATCATGAGTTTTATTTGGCTTGAATTTTTGTACCTCTGTTTTTCTATAAACTTATTTCCTTTGCCAAAAATGGAAGCTTCTTCAGGGCATCTTGAGTCCTCTTTATATTTATAGATACAGTGAGTAGGCATAAAATGGTTTCTTAGTGAGTGTTAACTGAACTGAAGAGAATGACTCAGAATGATACAAGGGACTAATTAAGAGTAAGTGTAAATTGTTTATTGCCACTTATGTGCTACATGTAAATAAATATGCTAGAACACTTTAAAAAGAATGATAAAGGGGCTTGAGAGATGGCTCGGCAGTTAAGAACACTGTTCTTGCAGAAGACACGGGTTTGATTCCTAGCACCCACATGGTGGCTAACAACTGTCCACTAACTCCAATTCCAGGGGCTCCAACAGCCTCTTCTGTCCTCTGTGGGCATTGCACAACATGGGTGCACCTACCTACATGCAGGCAATACACGCACACACATAAAATAAAAAAATAATAAATATTTTTTAAAAAGTATGATAAAGAGCTGGAGAGATAGCTCAGGGGTCAAGCACTGGCTGCTCTTGCAGAGGACCTGGGTTTGATTCCCAGCATCGACATGGTGGCTAACTCAAGTTCCCGGGATCCAGCACCCTCTTCTGACCTCCTCAGACATTGCATGGCACGGGTGCACCTACATACATGCAGCCAATACACTCATACACATAAAAAATAATAAATATTTTTAAAAGAATGATAATTCTTTTTTATTTTCATACTGTACCAATAAATGTACAGATGTACCAGTATGAATGTATACCACTGTGTTTTGGAAATTCATTCAATTGCAGATCTTATCCATAGACAAGGAAGTACATGGCTTTTTCTTAGTGAAAAGCCAGTTTACCCCTTACAGTGAACTTTGTGCCACTTTTGATAACATTTGAAGACATATTTAATTCTTGAAATGTTTGCAAACCATATACTATGCATTTTTTGTAAACTTTTGTTATGCTCATTTATTTAAATGGGGAGGATGCTTGTACCACAGCACACATGTGGATGTCAGAAGACAACTTGCAGGAGTTGGTTCTTGCATTCCACCATGTAAGTCCCAAGGATTGAATCCAGGTTGTTAGGCTTGGTAGCAGGAACCTTTACCTTCTGAGCCATCTCACAGCCCATATTATGTATTTTTTGAAAGGTACTTCATTAATTTTTTTTAACAATTTATCCATTTTTTAAAAATTTCATTGATTTTGTTGTTTGTTTGTTGGAGACAGGGTTTTACTATGTAGTATTCAGTCAAAGCTGACCTGGAACTCTATGCAGTCTAGATTGGCTTTGAAGTCGTAATTCTGTCTCAGCCTCTCAAGTGCTGGGATTATGGACACACGCCACCATGCATCTACTCTCCAACTAGACAACCCCCTCATTTAATCAATAGTCACAGTAATAGTGACTACTGCTCACAGTTACTTCTCTCCTTAAATTGAACAGAATTGAAGGAGTTGAGCATGCTGCAAGATCAGGACCCAAGATCAGTGCTGGTGGCATTGGCCTTGAGCATAGGGTGCTGGAAAGCTGTCCATATTGGATTCATTCTCTACAGGGCTTTGTGAATGAGGATGAATTCTGGCCCAGTGAAGAGGCTCCAGAAGAGTGTGGACCAATGCATTCCTTTTGCACCAGGCTAGAAAATGCCTGTGTAAAAGTCGGACCAGAGACTGTGATTTTAGGAAGGAATTTCTCTGCCCACTTTAAAATGAATTCCAGAAGTAATTAAGAACATTTTCCTTATGTGCTACCTGTTTCTTTTTTGGTATTTGGAGCTTATATTTATCTTAGTGAGACTTAAAGTGATTTAGTGCTGGATGATGTAGAGAGCAGATTTTTGTCCCCTTTCCATTCCTCTCCCTCCTTATGACCCATCCCTTCTTCTGTCTCCCTTCCTTCCTTCCTTCCTTCCTTCCTTCCTTCCTTCCTTCCTTCCTTCCTTTATTCCTTCTATCCTTCTTCCCTTCCTTCCTTTTTCTCCTTTTTCCTTTTTTTTTTTCAGTGCGTGGATTTAACTCAGAGCATGAGTTGACAAATTCTACCACTTGAGCTAGATTCCCAACCCTTTCCAACTCTTGTAAGGGCCAAGCATATCTGCATGCAGCAGGTACCCCAGAAAAGTGACTGATGTTGAAAAAGAGGAAGTTTTCTCTTCTGGATGGGAGACGAGATCAGCAGAGAAGACTGTGCTCTAATTTCATTTCCTTCACTAGGTCAGTATACCTAAGTGTGAATTGTTTTCTTCTGCCTATATAGGCAAATAAAAGGTGGTTCAAATCTGACTTCTTTTGTATTTAATGAGAGAATACATTTATTCTGGGCTGAGAGCATGAGTGTTTTATGGGTGAAGGGCGGGCTTTACACAGCTGAATCATGACACTGAGTATCTGAATCTTCCTGTCTTCCAAAACTGCAAATCATGGTCATTTGTGCTGGGTTTAGCCTCTCTCTTTTCTTGGCATCTCACCAGCAGAACTCAAGATTCATTGGGGGTAAGTTCTACTTTATAATAATTGATTCCCTTTTACATAGAGCTGAGATTTTTCTGACTTCTAATGCTGTTCCCAGAAGGTTTATCCTCCTCCTAAAAGGCTGATAAGGAAGCCTCTATAATTTCATTTAAGTCAATGGTGCATATACTAGAAAAGATGGGGCTTAAGAAAGAATACAGAGTTTTGCCAGTGACATCCTCCTTGTGGGTGGATGATCCAGGCCAGCTGCCAAATAGATCCAAGGTGAGGTTAGTCAGTTGACTAACACATACCTGGTACAGCGGTGAATTCAGTGATTTTTCTTAGGCATCTAATCATCCATCCACACACCTGGTTCACATTTCTTGGCCTTCTCCATCAGCAGAGGGAGAAAAACGGACCTGCACTGTCTGTTCAGTGCAGGTATAATGTGTTTACTTCACCTGCCCAATTCCCTAGGATAGAGTTTTTGTATGTCAAAGAAGAAAATTAGGCCAGTGTGTTTGACTATGCCAGTGCCCCCTAAATATCA
This sequence comes from Nannospalax galili, assembly GCF_000622305.1. Classification (NCBI taxonomy): domain Eukaryota; kingdom Metazoa; phylum Chordata; class Mammalia; order Rodentia; family Spalacidae; genus Nannospalax; species Nannospalax galili. Next base: position 249,429 of record NW_008349228.1, on the reverse strand, counting down.
TCTCTTCTCCTAAACTTGTACTCCAGCCATACCAGACTGCTCAGGATTCCCAAAGTACCACATGTTCCCTGACAACCATTTGTATATCTTCATTCTGCCCAATCTCTTCTGCTTCCGCATTCACTCTCTGAAGATGCCTGTTCCTCCTTCATGTCCCAGCACTGCTGTCACTTGGGACTATTCCTGATACTCCTTCCCTTCCAGGCAGTCAGTGGATGTGTTTGTGCTCTATGCTTCCTTGTTTCTACCAATACCAGAGCATGCGTCAGTTTTCCTTTACCCAGTGATGACTGCAGCCACCTGTGTTTCCTGAGCTTCCTGGTCTATGAAGGCTGTTCTCCTCTTCCTATCTGCAGTGGGATACTGTTCTTTCCGGAACATTCTAGGTCTCAGGGGTCACTTGTTTGTTTTAAATCCTTACTAACCTGCATTTAATAATCATTTCTCAAATTCTCCTTGGGATCTTGTTGATACTCTCCAGTAGAGAATTTGCATAATCCCCTTTCTAACTTTTATTGAAAATTAAGCTGTATTTGCCCATTTGCAGGTTTATGGTATTGCCTACATTTTTGATTATTCCTGATTTCTGGTTTCTGCTTTGAGGAAATTTCATCCACATTTTCCCTTCTTAGAACTTGTAAAATGATCTATTTAGCCTAGACATGAATCTTCATTTCTAGTATCTAGGAGTTTTGATAGGATTTCCTCAGTCCTTGATACAGTAAGAGAATGGTGAAACTCTCATTTGTTTATTTCAGGTTTCCTAGGGAGAGGAAAGTGGACTAAAATTGAGTCTTCTACTTACTTTGCTACCCAAATACTTTGTTCCATTTTCCTAGGGACAACACCCTCATCAGATTGTTAATCTTTCCTTGGTTATTACTTTGCTGCAGGCATGACCTTTGGTTCTTGCTGGATGTTACAGTGTGGTTTTTGTCTTTGCTTTGTTGCTGTGATAAGTATTAGGAGTATTGCTTCTTGGCTTCTCAGATTTGTGGCACATGTTTGTATCTGGATCTGTAGCTAAGTTCTTCCCAGGTTTTTTGCTAAGGAAAATATTCAAATTTCTGACCTGGCTTAATAGTAAACTTTGAATATCCTTCCTTTGTTTGGATGTGGCCCTGAGAGAGAATGAACACCTGCCGTGCTTTGCTGTGTGTAGCTTTCTAGAAGGAAGTAGCTTCATAGCAGGTTCCTTGTGGTCTGTTCTGAAGTGGATAGACTCAGGGTGACAAGGCCTCTGTGACAAGTCTTCGGTGCATATTCCTATGGCTGCTCTATTTGTTATTAGGAAACATGTTACTGGGAAAACAGATGATGGGCTTTGTGGATTGGTCCTGACTGGTTATACCTGCCTGCTCAAGGCTCTTCAGTGTGTCAGCTGTGAGTCCAGAAGCCCTGCTGTGCTGTGCAGTTCACACTGGCTTGATGTGATGGGGGCTAAACTACTTCTGTTCTTAGATTCTCTTTCAGTGGTACTGCCTTCTCACACGGTGAACACTTTACTAGTAATACAAGCAATACTTTGTCATAGCTCTGATGAGGGAAAGGTTTTCTGTGTTTTTGAATCATGAACTGAATTTAGGTTGAAATTGGCCATCCTGATTTAAAATTTCAAAAAGAAATATTTACATGGAAGATCCATCTTGTGCTCCCTTGTAAAATTCTTTTTGGTGTACAGTATACCATAAATGCAGGAAGAGACACTTGTGAGTTGGTGTTTAGATGAGTCCAGAGCATACTGATGTGTGGAAAAGTCAACATTAAATGAATAAAGGGCTTTTAAGAAGCCCATTATAACCACTTACATTGGAAAATGTAGTTCCCATTAGAGATTGATTTAGGAGCTTTGGTTCTTCACTGAAGCGTGAAGGCTGCTATGTGGTATTCTTTGCAAATCATTTTTATAGCATGCACTGCCTTGCCTGCCTCTTTCTGCTTAATCTTCTACTGTGTTTCGAGCTGAAATGAATGCATCTGTCTTGCTTAAAGGATAATTTTAAAAGTCACAGAAATAAAACCAACCAAAATTATATTATATATATTTTTATTATATATTATATATTATTTAGCTAATAAAGTATTGGTAGAAAAAAACTTGACCAATTCTAAACAGACACAGTAGCACCAGATGTCAGTTCTTGGATAATTTCATATTTTCTCTTCTGCTTATTTTTGTCAATATTTTTCTTCTAGAATCAAATATCAGCTTCTGGCTCAACTTGTAATATAAAAATTTTCCAATTAGGTTGTTATGACTTCATTTTTATTCATGAGGAGAAACCTAATATACAAAGATCATTACATAGCTATGCCATTTGGGAGAAGAACTTTGAAATAAGCCACCTGACCTAGAGTGAGGCGAGAGCCCAGGATTCTGATCATTTTCAAGAGTCTGAAGGAGACTGGAAAGAGTCTATATCCCCCATCAGAATTCTTTATTTGGGAGGAATCCTTTGATTTATGTTCACCTGTCATATGGTAGACCTTATCACCAATTCTGGATTAATTTGACCCCTTGCTTAACTTTCGTCTGCATTTTCTACCTATTGTAGGGCCATATACTCCAGAAAGTGCGAGGGAAGTCAGCTGAGGTGGTGTTTGACGTGAAGGCAGCTTATGGTTTGGATTTGGAGAGGCTAAGTGAAGAGGCCTTTAAACACAGTATAGACCTCTCAGCAACTAATAGTTAACAGGCGAAGCACATTCCTGCAGAGAAAAGAAAGGGGCACATAGTTAATGCAGAATTAGACTTGTGCCAGGTATGGTCAGGAGAAGGAGGAAATAAACCTCATGGATGGGAAAGGAATAAGGATAAAGGTACAGAGTTGAGGAAGAGTTGTAGGTTCAAACCATAATGTGAGATAGAACCATCTAGAGTTGGGCATTCAGCTGCTATCTTTCCTTTTGCTCATTTCATCACCCAAATTCTTGAATGAATGAACATTAAGTACCTCAACTCATTATAGCCTGGCTTCCACTTCCGTTGGTCCCCCAGTTTTGGGGGATACCTCAATGGCCCCCTCTCCCAAACACCAGTTCCATTTGTCTTAGCACGCAGGGTCTTGAGACACAGGCCATTGTAGATTCCATACAATTCCTAGTTTATCTCCAAGTGCTCTTGACTCCAAAGGTTATTGTACAACGCCAGAGCATATACCAAAATGAGATTTAAATCCCTATTCCTGTATAGCTAGACTGCTGAGTTGGAGAAATTAGTTGACATCTTTCTTACTCTCAGCTTAATGAATAAAGTTCTAAGGATTAATAAAGACAACGTGTGGATAATATGCTGAAATAAAGGGCACGGTAAATGGCGTCAAGGCTGATTCTCTTTTCTTGGCAGCCACTGTCACTCTTGCATTTTCTACTTCTTTTGCTTAAGTATTATCTCCTGGAGTTCCTTACCTTTCTTTTAAAAAATAATTTATTGAGCCTGGAGAGATGACTCAGCGGTTAAGAGCACTGATTGCTTTTGCAGAGGACCCGGCTTCCATTCCTAGCACCCACATGGTGACTAACAACCATCCTTAACTCCAGTTCCAGGGGAATCTGACACCCTCTTCTGACCTCTGCAGACACTGCAGGTTACGGGTATGCATCCGCACAGTGCTCTTAACTGCTGAGCCATCTCTCCAGCTCTACTTTATTTTTTTATTTTTATTTTTTTACCGACTGCAATCCTCCCTAATGGTTTATTGTGTTACCAATCAAAATGGTACCTTGTGTGTTTTAGATCCTTGGGGTTATTAACTGGCTGCTCAACATTGCTATCCTGCAGACTGGTTATTTGCTTATATTTATTTTCTTCACTGGATCATATCAGGGACTCAGGAACAATACGGTCAAAGTTGGACTGTTAGCTCCCATTCTTCCTATACAGGGCCCTGTGCACAGTTGTCAAGCTTCCAGGATGACCTCATCATGATAGTGTGTTTTTTTTTTTTTCTTTCCTTTTTCATTTCTTTTTCCCTAATGACAACCATATGCTCGTAATTTCTCATTCTCTCTCTATTCTGTAATGTCCCCTATGCTTTTAGTATAACCAAATTATCCAGATGTCTGGTGAATGTCTCTAGCTGACTACCCCCACAGGCCCTTGGAAGCCAGACATGTCCAAAATTGATCTCTCCTCTCCCTATACCCTCCATCCCCCACACAGTGTGCCCTACATTAAATGGTAGCTAAGCTGTTGCAGTCCACCTACTCCCTGAAGCAGAAGCATGGAGCACTTCTTCATTCCTCCCTCCCCTGTGTTGTCTGTTTTGGATAGGCTGCCAAATCTCCATTCATCTGCCTCCTAAGTACTCCTTGAATTCATTCTCCTCTCTGTACCAACCACTGCTGCATAGCTGAAGCCTTCCTCTTCATTAAATTCATTAAATTTAAAATTATAGCTAATTTTAACTATAAGTTCTTTCTTACAAGTATACTTTACTGTCTCCTTAGTTCATTCTCTCTCACTCACTCTCTCTCTCTCTCTCTCTTGAGACAGGGTATCCCTGTAACTCCACCTGGCCTAGAACTCACTATGTAGACCAGGCGGGCCTCGATATCACAGAGATCTGCCTGTTTCTGCATCCTGAGTGCTGGGATTAAAGGCATGAACCACCACACCCAGCAAAGATATATTTATTTTTAAGTGGGGGGGGGTTGGGGGGGTGTGGGTCCAGGTCCTCAAAGAGGCCAGAGGTGTCAGATCCCCTGGAGCTAGAGTTTTAGGCAGTTGTGAACCTCCCAACATGGGTCAGGGAACTGAACCCAGGTCCTCTGCAAGAGCAGTTTGTGTAACTGAGCCATATCTCCAGCCCCTTCCTCATTCTTTTAAGTCATCGTCTGTCACATGATTATGCCACACTTGTTCATGGAAGAATCCTTTGATAGCTTCCTTTCTTAAGTATCAGGGATGAGAAAATTCATGATCTCATAAGCAGGCTTTGGGCAGTTTGCTCGTGGCTACGGGAAGTGCTGCCAATGGCTTTGGCATGCCCACTTAGTGATGGCTGACAAGGTGGGCAGCACTGGGTGCCTAACCAGGATAAAGCTCAGACTCTTCAGCATGGCAAAAAAAAAGTCTTCTCTGACCCCTGTCCTTCCCAAGCTCTCTTCCTTAGCCCCACATTACTATGCTGCACAGTATGCTAGATCAGCAAGGAGCTCTTCTGTCCTTTTGCTTTGGTTCGAGTTGGAACTGATTTTCTGTACCTTTGTTGAGAAGCCCACACTCATCCTCATAACCTTAGTGTGTGAGGTGAGGGTATCAGGTGGGCCCTTGTGTAAGGTGAAGTGTCCTTTTGAAAATGTTGAGAGTTTTAGGGGTACAGAGGTGGCTCAGCAGTTAAGAGAGTACATTGTTTTTCTACAGCACCTGAGTTTGGTTCCCAGCACTCATGTTAGGCAGCTCATAAGGTAGGTAACTCCAACTCCTAAGGATCCAGTGCCTCTGGCCTCTGCAGACACCTGCACTCATGTACACATACCCACACATAGACACATACACATGATTTAAAAATAATAAAGTAATTTTTAAATGTTAAGGGTTTGTAACTGGCAAAAATTGCATATTTATCATGTACAACTTGACATTTTGTTTTTTAAAAATGAGGCCAGCCTGGTCTACATAGTGAGTTCCAGGACAGCTGGGGCTACAAGGAGACCCTGTTTCAAAAAGACCAAATATATATATTTAATTTTAGCGTTTGCATTACTTGCATGTAGGTAGCTGCACCCATGTTGTGTAGTGCCTGCAGTATGTCCTGCAATGCCTGAAGAGGTCGTTGGACACCCTCGAACTGGAGTTCTGGGTGGTTGTTAGCCACAATGTGTGTATACTGGGAATCGAACCTGGATCCTCTGCAAGAGCAGCCTGTGCTCTTAACTGCTGAGACATCTCTCTGGCCACACCCCTTTAAAAAAATATTTGATTTCTTATTTAACATTTTAAAATATGTATGTTATGGAATGGAGGAACTGAACAGTTGCTCTTCCCACAAGCTCCACTGGACCCATGTCTCTTACATGACAGTGCATATCTCATTATCTTGCAATTTTGTGTCTCCCCCACAAGACAGTAAATTCCATTAGAGCATTAGAGCAAACATGTCTCATTTATCCTTGAACTCTGGAACATAGAGTAGTGCCTTTCCTATAATGCGTCTTGTATATTCAGCTGTTTATTGAATTGAAATGAATACATAAATAATTTCGCTTGATGAGTGTACTTTGCTTTCTCAAAATTTAAATTTGATTGGTGAACATACTTTTGTTTCATGGTGAAAAACATACATTTAGTGAGTGTTAATACTATACAGGAAATTCATTTGGTGAAGCAAGCGGTTGAGTAGACATTGGGAATTTTTGAGCAGAGAAATAGGATGGTGAAAGTGATATCTAAGGAACATTGATGTGGAGACAACCTTTTGTTATTGGTCTAAACTGCTGCCAGCCAGCAGAGGTTAGGGTGTTGAGACTGGGGAGAGGCAGAGCAAGTGCAGAGCCATCGCTTTCAGAGAGCCTCCTGAGCCTTTGTGCTTTCATTTCCACATTTGCTCAGGTGGGATGTTCCTGCTGGCATGCTACTGAAAATAGCATAATATTGAAGTTATTTTTATGTAACAAACATGATTCCTGTAAAAACACCTAAGTGAGCCATTTTAAATGAGAAACTATGAGAACTATTTACAGTGAATTACTGGGGAAGAGTGATTTCGTGTACATTATTTTAAAGAAAATAGCACCATCTGCAGTGATAGTCTTCAATCTTCCAGTCAGTGAAAATTTTCATTTTGGCACATTTTGAAACATTAATTATGGGGAAAGCACTTCAGTTTGGCTTTCCATCCTGTCTGCTGTGGCTCGCCATCTCCATTCTAATTGTACTGTTGTGGTTAGCTGCTCCTCCCTCCATGTCCATTTGCATTTGGTTCTTGACTCATGTGACTGTGTTCCTGGTTAAAGTTTATCCTTCATTTGTTTTGAACCATATAACTCTACTCCACTTTATTCTGTATTTTAGCCATTATAAACTTCCTAATTTATGATGGTTTCATTATTATTTTTTCATTACAGGGCTATGACTCACTGATTGAGAGGACTTTTCCAAATATTTCACACTTTTGGTTGTGTATTATGGATACTAAAGAAGAGAAGAAGGAACGGAAACAAAGTTATTTTGCTCGGTAAGCACTCATTTTGCAAAATATATCAGTGCTTTCAAACAATAATATCTCAGAGGACTTTGACCTCAAGTGTTACTTGGCACCTTGTTTTCTATGACTGTTCAGCACCAGAGCGGTAACCAGTAGAAGTTAAATATACTTTGTCCTTCGAAAAGTTAGTATCCAAGGGGCGACATTTCTTTCTACCTTTACTGGTTCTTTCAGACTCTAGCCTCTCAGAGGATGTAGCTGTCATGCACTGACCTGCAAATCATTCAAAATGTCGTGCTCAGCAGCTTGTCTTGAGTTTTAAATCCTAGGTGCTTAGCTCCTGCTGATCTGTAACTTAATTAGTTGAGCTGTAATTAAAAATCTGATACATTTAAAGGTTATGGAGAGTCATTACTGAGAAGCAGGTATTTTGTAGGTGGGGTGAATGAAATGATGCCATTGGAGTCAGTATCTCAAGGCATGAGCTTCTCCAGCATGTGTCTGTCTCATGGCATCTGAGTAGGAGTATCTACTGTTGGCTACTTGTTATGTATTTAAGCATCTATGGCAGCCACTGACTAGTCATAATTAAATAGCTGATAATGCTCTCGGACTCAGAGAAAGGTGGGCTTCAAATGATCATTATAGTTGCCTAAATTGGAATGCTTAGGAACTAAATTTAGCTTCACTATATCCCTAACCCAAAAATCTATGGAAGATGCATTTCATGTTTTCTAAATATAAGTCTTGGAACTAAAACCGAAGCTTGCTTTCTTCATGTTTCATCAATGTAATTATCCAGAAATTAAGCTGCATTTTAGAGTTTTAGTGAGATGACTTACTTTACTTTAGTAGTGATGACTTACTATGTACTTTATTATTTTGTTTATTTTCAAAATAGGCCCACAACATAGGCTACTTTATCCATTTTACCAACAAGGTGAGGCTCAGTGTTTTATCAAATACAGGGCTGTCTTTAAAGGACATGCCTCAATTAGAATATCAAACCACAAATGAGGGAATTTGGAAAGCCAGATTTAAAGTATTTATTGTAGCAAAATGTTCTGTACATTAGTCCTAAATTTCTACTCTTGGAACTAGAGACAGTAACAAGATTGGGGAAGGAAGAAATCAACTATGAGATGGATGAAGCATTAGAAAGGACATTTAGAATAGGAACTATACAGCTTTTTCTTTGGCTTAATGATCAATTTCCTTATACTTTTAAGGAATATTAGAAAGAGCCCATGTCTTTCATTTACTTCACCCTTAGTAGTTAACAGTTTGCAAGACTGAGGTTTAATAATCATATCTAGGAAATTTACATTGATAGAGGATTTTACCAGATTTTCAAGCAGTCATTGTGGTATGTGTTGGTGTGTATTTAGTGGTATGTGTTGGTGTGTATTTAGTTCTATGAAGTTTTATCACATGTGTAGATTTGTGTGGCCTTGATCACAGTCAAGGCACAGAATGGTTCCAAGAGAGGATAGTACATACTACCCTTTTGTAATCATTCTCACCTCCCTCTCTTGACCTGCCACTCCTGATGACCACTAGTGTATTTTTAATCTCCAATTTATCAGTTGAAGACTATTACATACATGGGATCATATAATATGTAACCTTTCACAATTAGGGCTTTTTTTCCCACTCTGTAGTTTCTTTGAGATCTATCCAAGCTATTGCATGTATTGGTTATCAATAGTTTGTTACTTTGTGTTGCTAGGTACTATAGCATGGATGGACAGATGTTAGCTTTCTAGTCATTCTTCCATTGAAGAAAGGACATTTGGGATCTTTCTGGTTTGGGCTGTTATAAACAAAGCTGCTTAGTGTCATTAGTGTGCAAGTTTCTGTGTAAGTGTAAGTTTTCATTTCTCTAGGTTAAATACTTAAAAGTGTAATTGCTGGGTCAAATAGTAAACATGTTTGTTTTTTTAATAAGAAACTGCCATAGTCTTTTCCAGAATAGTTGTACCATGTGACATTCCCATTATCTTTGTATGACTGACCCCATTTGCATTGTCATTGTCATTTGATGCTGTATTTTTTAAAAATAATTAATTTTTTTTGAGAATTTCATATACAAGTATTATATTTGTATCATTTCACCCTTCCCAGTCCCCTCCAATGTCTCCTATCTTTCCCCCTGACTTCCTCGCAATTTTTTTGTCCTCTTCTTTGATAGTTATTGTTATATATACATACATACATTATAAATAGACATCTATATGTATAATGTACTGAGTCTATTTAGTAGTGCTCATACATACATGTGTTTAGGGCTGACCACGTGGAATTAGAGAGATTATCAGGGAGCTAATCCCTGATGAAAACTCATTTTCCGTCCGTCAGTATCCATTGATTGCCCATAGCTCTTCATCTAGAGATAGGACCCTGTGAAAATTCCCACCTTGACATGTCTGCTAGTTTTGTCATCATGCTTGATCTTGTTAGTTTCCATACTGTGGAGCTTTCACAGCTCAACTTCCCTGTTGTGTCTAGACTGTGTTATCTAGCAGAAGCATCTTGTTCCTCTGCCTCTTACAGTCTTTCTATCCCTGCTTCTCCAGTGTTCCCTGAGCCTTAGGTGTAGAAATTGCATTGTAGTTGTATCAGTTAGGGCTGGGCACCCACAGTTAGTCACTGCATTTTGGGTGTCAGCATTTTTTATTTTAGCCATTCCAACAAATGCGCAAATCTCATTGTAGATTGGACCTGTATTTCCTTAAGTCCAAATGAAGTTAGTATCTTTTCATGTGTATACTGGCCCATCTCTTATCTTCTTCAGTGAAATTTCTTTTCCTGCCATTTACCAATTTTTGAGATGTATTGCCTGGCTTGTTTACTGTTGAATTTTGATGATACATTTTACGTAGTAGTCATCTATAAGATTAGTCCCTAAATTTTATAAGATGGTTTTGAAAATTTTGGTGCATCCTGTGGCTTTATTTTTTAGCACAGCAAAAGTTTTACGATTTGACATGGTTCAATTTATCAGTTTCTCCCTTTACGAATTATGCTTTTGATGTCAAGTATGATATTTCTATGCCTAGCCCAGATTCTGAAGATAATTTTTTCCATCTTTCTTTTCCTTCCTTCCTTCCTTCCTTCCTTCCTTCCTTCCTTCCTTCCTTCCTTCCTTTCTTTTTAAATCTTTCTTTCTTTCTTTCTTTCTTTCTTTCTTTCTTTCTTTCTTTCTTTCTTTCTTTCTTTCTTTCTTTCTTGTCTTTTTGAGACACGGTCTCCCTGTGGTCCCAGCTGACCTGAACTCACTATGTAGACCAGGCTGGCCTTGAACTCACAGAGATCCACCTGCCTCTGCCTCCCGAGTGTTGGGACTAAAGGTGTGCGCCACCACACCCGTCTTTGCTTTCTTAAAGGTTGTATTGTCTTTTGTTTTGTATTTAAGTCTGTGATCTAGTTCTATGAGATATAGAATTAAAGTCATTTTTTAAAAATTTTCTCCTTTTTAAAAAAAATTTTGCCTATTGGTACCCTGCCCTACCTAGTGAGTTTTAAAAGCTATAGTGCTTTGTTAGTCTGAATCTAAATTTATTTCAATATTCAAATAGTAACTGATGGCTGTGCACACCCTGCTTCGTGTTAACTTCCAATCCTTAAAATGTAAGGAAACCCCTTAGAGTGTAAACCCAACTGAAAAAAAAAAAGGATTTTTTTCTTTTTTAAGCTCCTTAATGTAAATTTATTTGTCATGCTTACCTTGCTCTCTTCTAATAAAAGTATTCTAACAGTGAAAAGAAAAGCCTATCCAAAAATGCTTTAGTGTGACCTTGGGAGGGTAGGGATAGTAGTCAAAATAAAAAATCAGTGGTGCCCTTAAAACAGTCAGTAGTGTGTGTTTTGTTACCAGGAAATGCTGAAAGCAAGAGTGACAGAGGAGAGGGAGAAGGAGGAGGGGAAGGAGGAAGGGAGAGGATGGGGGGGCATCTATAGTTCAGCTATACAATGAAAGCCAGAAATGGATCTCAAGTTTGACATGAATCTGGGTGACAAAGTAGTTGTGTCTACAGAGCAAGACCCTGCTGTAGAAAAATAAATCTTAAAAGAAATCATACTTTAATCATTCTGGACTGGAATTAGTGCAATTATTAAAAGTGAAAACCAAAATAAGAAAAAAACATACAAAATAATAAAAACCAACCAAAACAATATGAAAAAGAGCTACCCAAAGCAGAAATCTTTCCAAATGTCTCCTGATGAAACCAGAATTGTTAAACTGAGGAATTTCCCAATGCAGCTTACTTGAGAGCCAGTTTCTGACAACCCAGGGCAGATTTTTCTGGGGCAGTATACTTAAGGGCAATCCAAGCAAGATCTCTGGAGTGGAATACAAAGTCAGGGCAAGGGCAAGGGCCAAACTGATGCAATCACAGTTTTCTCTAAGCTAAATTACACACTTTACATAAATCTCTTCTAGTGTTCAGAGAAAAGCTAAAAGCAAGATTTGCCCTGATCTGCTTGCTTATCACAACTGTGCATCTGATGATCCAACTGCTTCTTTTTCCTAGTTAGTCAATAGTCAACAGTTTTTGTGTGTGCTGTCTTATCGTGTGGTTTCATAAACATTGTATGACTATGTTTGGTAAATCTTTTCCAAACTGTTGTTGGTGTGTCTTTCAGTTACAGCAAGGTTAAGTTTAAAAGCGCCTTCTTTAAATAAGCATGCTTGTATTTAGAGCACCTTAGAAACCAAGGGTGATTGAAGGAGACTGAGGTAGGAGGATCTTGAGTTTGACATGAATCTGGGTGACGTAGTGAATCCCAGGGTAGTTATGTCTACAGAGCAAGATCCTATTGTAGAAAAATAAATCTTTAAAAAAATCATACTTTAATCATTCTGGATTGGAATTAGTGATTTGAAACATAATTATGTAGCTCAAAGTGGGAGAATGGGTCAGGATTCCCACTCTGTTTAAGTTCTGGTAAATTCTCAGAATGGCCTGGCCTGGGCCACCCGGTCATCAGGAACTTACTTGTAGTTATAGTTGTGAAGCAGTTCAGTCCAGATTGAATGTTTCTTCTAACCTTTCCCATGTCTTTTCCCATATCTTTTCAAAGAATTTTTAGAAACAAAATTAGTGTGTTATATATGTATTTGTTAACCCCTTGATCCTTAACAGGTCTTGAAAACCAAATGAAAGGCTGGGCATGGTCATGCCTGCCTATAATCCCAGCACTCAGGAGGCAGAGGCAGCAAGATCTTCCCACAGGACAGCCTGTCTACATAGGGAGTTCCAGGCCAGCCAGGACTACATAGTGAGACCTTAAAAAAACAAATCCAAACAACATTAGCAGCAACAATAAATCAGCAACAGCAAAAATCCTCACCAAATGAATAACTAAGTTATTAAAACAAATTCTTTTCTTTGTGTTACTGAACTCTGTAAAAGACCTACTGTTCACTGGGGTGATCATTATGGGCTTGCTCTCCTTTCCCACTAGGTGTTAAAATGCAGGTATTTCTTTACTGGTGTCAAACAGGGCTCCTGCTTCTCCACACTCATTTGACATTATTTGGGTTTTGTGATTTTCATGTAGGTCTCTCTGTGTTCTCTCTCTCTCTCTCTCTGTGTGTGTGTGTGTGTGTGTGTGTCTTAGTGTGTATCTCTGTGTATGTGCCTGTGTGTGTATGGGGGAGGGCGTTACTAAGCTGTAACTCAAGCCAATCTTTAAAAGTTCTTTGAGTTCTGACAGGAAGGTTGAGAGGGTGAAGGTGCTTGTCATCAAGCCTGATGATCTGAGTGGCATCCCTGAGACCCACCTGGTAAAAGGAGAAAACCCACAACTCCAAAAATTGTCCTTTTGCCTCCACATGTAGTGCTGACGGCATGCACCTGCCCACACATATAAGCAAAAACAAATAAATGTAAAAAATTAAGTTATTTGAAAATGTAATTTTTTAGGATCAGGGATTCATTGATGACATCAAATATACATTATTCATATAAACTTACAGCAATGGTGACAGCATGCACAAGACCCATGAAAACCCAAGTCAGACAAAAACCTAGCATAGAACTAGGAATGGGCAAGAATCCCCAACCTTAGCTGAGGAACTATTGGCAGCTGATGACTGCTGGATGAGGGTGAGTTGGTTTTGTTTAAGAGAGTGACACTAGATAGGCTGACCAGGTGCCAGCAGATGAACTCACACTGAGGGACATCTGGGGACACAAAGTTGACTTGATAGGTCTTAGCATATATGACAGAATGCATGTAATCTGGTGGGGGGACTATGAGGAAGTGCAGATAGGAGAGGGGTCTAAATATGATTAAGATGTATTCTATAGAATGCACAAAAATTCAATAAAAATACATATTGGAAAAAATATTCATAATTAATCCAAGTGGTGTTTTGGGGGAGGTTTACTTTTTCCTTCTGGAAGGTCTAGGAAGGCTCCTGAGTGGCCCCTGAGTGCTATCAACTCTTCAGACTGTGCTGTACATGGAAGTCTCACTGCCAGACTTGATGGCTCCTGCCTTCTCTCTCCTCCCTTGCTTACCACCAAAAGCAGAAGTGCCCCTCCCACCCACTCTCTTCTATAACCCACCCCTGTCAGGGCTGGTGTTATTCCTTCAACCTCTGTCAGCAGCTTCGGTGATAAAAGGATACAGAGTAAAAAGCACACTTTGAGCTCCTGTCTCCACTCCTCTGATAACCAAGATCATCCTTCTCCAAGATCAGTGTGTTATCCTCTTCTTCCATACCTTGATGTGAAAAAGCTTATGGAAACTGATCCATATTATCTTTACATCAAACAGCCAATAAGCAAAAATTTTAATCCCTAAATATGACTTGACTGTTGTGGAAACTGAACCTTAAAGAGATCAGTAAGTCAAACATTAACGCATCTTTCAGCTCTCATCAATGAAGGTCCCTCATGTAACAGAGGGCCAGGAATGCAAAAGGTCACAAATGGCCAAAATGCAGAGAATAAGAGTTTTCAGAATGTGGGTCTTTGGACAAGACTCACATTATCATAATAATATAATATCATATTAAAATCCACTCACCCAGGGCTCAGGGACCATTATGGAAGAGGGGACAGAAAGACTCTTAAGAGCCAGGGAGGAGGTGCATGACCATATGGAAATAGTCCTGCAGGCACCTGGGACCCTTCTCATATAAACCTACAGCAGTGGTGTCAGCATGCACAAGACTCCTGCAAACTTAAGCAGTCAAAAACCCAGTACAGAACTGTGGAAAAGAACAGCAGGCAAAGAATTATTGGCAACTGATTACTGCTGGGTGAGGAAGAGCTGATCTTAAAGGAAGGGACTTTAGCTAGGCTGACTAGATAATAGTGGATGAACTTGTACTGAGGGACATCTGGGGACACTAACTTTACATAATTGACCTTAACACAAATGAAAGAATATATGAAGTCCAGTGGGGGGGTGTATAGGAGGGTGCCCAAAGGGAAGTGGGTATAAAGATGATTTTCTGTATGAAATACACAGAAATTCAATAAAAAATTTTAAAAAGAGAGATCAATAGGTCACTAAGATTACATAGTAGGTAGGCAGCAATCAAGCCTTCGAGCCCAGCTCTGTCTTCTTCATCCAAAGTCAAGTGGCACTTTTGTTACAAGAAGTATATTGTAGAACACACCTTTGTAAACTTTGGTTACAGCCCTATATGGGGTTTAGATAACTGAATGTGGGGGGTCATGAAAAATACAGCAACAGTAAAAGGTTTCTCAACTTACAACAGCCAAAACCTAACTCAGACCAAACATACAATGAATCTGAGGCATTCCGGTAGCGCGTGCCCTTGCTGCATCTCACAGCTTCACTGCCACTTCGGGTCTGAATGCACATGTGCAATTTGCGCATGCCAGTGTGCCATGCAGTGCCAATAAATGTTGCCTGAAACACCTCAGTTCAGATTCCAGGCTATTGTATGTTATGAACTACAGTGTGTTTACTATACATACAGCATTCTCTGCTTTTGTAGAAACATGGTTTAATTATAGAAAACAGACATAATATTTTCCCACTGTTATTCCTTGGCATAGAAGTATGAAATTACTATGTCATTGGGCTATATTGTGTTAGAATGTTTGATTTCAAAAAATTTCTATTTGAGTTACTGAATTGAGTTTAATAAAAAAAAAATCAGTAAATGTATTTTGGCTTGGGATTAGGACAATTTCCAGTGATTTCTGAGATGGCGCTAAGCATACCTTTTCCATTTGCACTGTCTTTATCTGGTGACATTCTCAGCCTTGGCAATTATGAAATAAAAATGTGGATCAGTTCTGAAGAATGTTGAATATGCTGAATGTTCTACCATGTCAAGTATTCAGCTAAGAGTTCATTCTTCCTGTAAAAATGAACAAGCACATTTGTCTCATAATATGTAAGTTTGCTCTAATCTTTAATGATAAAAATATATGTATACCAAAAATGATTTTAAAATAAATTTCTTGATGATTTGCTTCAGTAACTATTTGATTTGTACTCCTATTTTATATATCCTTATGCCCAGGGTCACATAAGAATTTCCCAGGTAAAAAGGAGTCATGAATGGAAAAAGTTTATGAAGTCCTACTGAGGAGGTTGACAGAGGTTGCCTGACTCACAGTTCCTCAAAGTCTCAACAGAACGGTCAGCTACAGGCAGTCCTGGCAGCTGAAAAGTAATTTACCCTGTTGTAAATTAATTTGGAGAAATGTATCCTTGGTTCTAGAGAGTCAATTTATTTATAAACAGCCTTTTCAAAGCAGCTTCTTATGGCCTGAAGACTCCCCATACTGTGTTTTATCAACTTTTCCCATCTCTGTATCATTAACACTAGACTGTTAAACAACCAAGGTGATAGGAATCATAGTCTGGATATTTCACCTCTGTGTCAGGGTTTTGAATTTAAGTGCTAAACTTTTCTAATATTGTATCTGATCTAAAATGGGTAGTTTGGGGGACTGGAGAGATGGCTCCAGTTAAGAGCACTGGCTGCTTTTGCAGAGGACCTGGGTTCAAGTCCCAGCACCCACATAGTGGCTAACAACCATCCATAACTCCAGTTCCAGGGGAATCCAACACCCTCTTCTGATCTTTGTGGGCGTTGCACAACCCAGATACACTTACATAGCGTGTAGGCAATACACTCATATACGTAAAATAAAATAATAAAATATTTTTAAAATAAAATAAAAATAAATAGAATGGTTTCTCATAATAGACATAGATGCAGAAATATACTCAATTGAAGGCTTCCATTTACCCTCTTGGTTGAATATGGAGCTTAAGATCTAATGGAAGATGGGACCCATCTGGAAAGGTCTGGCTGGCTGTGCTGCAGCACTGGGTGAGGACAGAGGGGCCTACTGTTCCTCTCCAGCTCCACAGCGGCAGGCTTTCTTTGAAAAGAACCATAGTAGGAGCCATCTCTTTGTGGTATGCTATGCCATGAGTTAATATAACACATGGGCAGGGTGGGGCCATGTGAACTTTTGCCCTTTCTTTGCTTAACAATCTGTAGATTGTTTTGTCTTGCTAGCCAAGGGCCATTAGAGATTTGACTGCCCTTAATGTGTATGAAATTTTAGGAGAAACTAATCACTAGTTGTTGGACTCAGATATTTCATCAGATCATGGGTTTTCATTGTATTGATACATGAAAAACAGAACAATTTTAAGTATTTGGTCAATGTTAACTCTCTACCTTGTTAATATTTGTTCATTTTATTCTGTCAGTTTCATTGTGTTTATTCATACTAACAAAATGTCATGCTAAATAGGAGAATTTAGTGGTACTTTGCAAAGTGCTTTCACAAACCTTCCCTTTAGGTGTGTGATGATCTTATGAGTAGCTATAAATGCAGATGAGACTGTTGTTGAGGAGATAATTTGCCCCAGATCACTTAGCTTTCAAATGGAGACTCCGAGTTCTGAACCCTCCTCCAATAAAATGGTCTCCAATCCTTTTATTTCCTTTCATGTTGTCTCAGTTTACCTTAGTTTCAGTGTTTGCCTTGTCTGAAAGGTGGATTTGAACATAGCATTAGTGTCATATTATGCTACATAGAAAAAACTAGCCAGGCATGGTGGCCCACGCCTTTAATCCCAGCAGAGGCATGCAGATCTCTGTGAATTCAAGGCCAGCCTGGTCTACATAGCAAGCTCTAGGCCAGTTGCAGCTACAGGGAGACCCTGTCTCAAAAAAGAAAAAGAAAGAAAAGGAGAGAGAGAGAGAGAGAGAGAGAGAGGAGAGAGAGAACAAAAGAAAGAAAATATACAGGAATCTGAAACTAAGATGATGTAGTTGTCTTTACTGCAAATCTTATATGATTTAAATTTAAAGTCATGATGCCTGTTGCATCGTGCGCCTGTAGTGACCCACAGCCCTGCCTAAGAGGTCGGGAACACATTCTTCACCATTCTGATTGTGTATGGCTCGTAGACAGCCTCCTCTGAAAAAGACCACCTGGCAGGAGGGGACTCCGCAGTGATTCAGTGCTCCTTCTGCGGACCCCTTATGTAGTGATTGGCCTATAACAAGTATTAAATATTTGGTGTCCACATGAAAGAATATGTCAAACATTTTCTTTAACATAAAAGACTAGTGAATCTTTTTGTCAGGATAAATTTTAGTGTTCATCCATTTTATCAATCTTAAAAAAGATTAAGGATATTTCAAAACCATTTCTTTGCAAAAGCTCCTAATGCCTTATTTGAACATGTTCCTAATGTCTAACTAAACTCTTGCATGAGCTGTAATGTTTTTTAAATCTTTTATTTCTATTTTCTTGATGGAGGTCAGACTTAAATATCTTAAGGGAGTATTTACTTATTGCTACTGTTCCTGACTGGGAAAAACATTTGTGGTCTAGTGTGATCTGCTAATGTTTCCAGGAAATAATTAACTTTTTTTTCTAGTGATTTTTTTTTTTTTTAAGAAGAGTTTATCAACATTTAGTTGTTAGGAGTTGGAATTGTGCTTTTTGCTTCCCTTGAAGGAGCAGGCTGAGCTACTTGATTAAATTCCAAGTCCAGTACTGCTTTTTAAGCCTTAGGTTATAACCCACTGGGGCAGGTGTGTGTGTGTGTGTGTGTGTGTGTGTGTGTGTGTGATGAAATCAACTTGGTGGATGGAAACAGCATTTAAATTTTTTAATTGAGCCATATATTTATGAGGTACAATGTGGTATTTTTGAGACAGGCTGACCTCAAACTCTCTCTAGCCAAGAATGGCCTTGAACTCCTGCACCTCCTGTCTCAGCCTCCCAAATGTTGAGATTGCAAGGGTAAACCTCACTTGACCATACATAGATTTTTGAGAGACTTCCATACTGGTTTCCATAGTGGCTGCACTTATTTACATTCTTATCAACAGTGTGTGAGAGTTCTTTTTCACATCTTCAACAGCATTTGGCGTGCTTTATGAGTTTGAATAAACTCAGACTGGGGTGGTGTGATATCTCAGTTTTTGTTTGTACTTCCCTGATAAGTAATGATCATTTTTATTTTTATTATTTATTTGTTCTTTATTTATGAGAGAGAGAGACAGAGATAGAGAGAGAGACACTGTGTGTGTATGTGAGAGAGAGTGCCATGGCTTACACGTGAAAGTCAGAAGACAAGTTGTGGGATCAGCTCTCTCCTCCCCTGTAAATTCTGATATCTAACTCTAGCTGTCATGCACCAACCTACTGAACCATCTGGCCTGCCCCATTTTTATATATTTGTTGGCTATTTTTCAACTTTTTAGTAAGAACAATGGATTGGGACAGAATGGTTTAGATTGCTGAAGCTGGATTGAAGTAGAAAATGTTAAAATGTGTTATATATTGTCAAAATAAACAATGACTCATTAAAATTTACTTTTAAGTATTTATCCATACCTTTTAAATCACACTTTCAAATTATTTTTTTATTGTGTACTGTGATTAAAAAGTAACTCCATTTTATAGAACCCTTTAGTGGTTAGTATACTTGGAGTAAGGTTGTTTTTCACCATTGAAAACTGAGTTACTTTGATATTATTCACCAAATAGGCATTAACCATTTATTCAAAGATAGCCATGCAAAACAAGTGTCTATTCTCTAAAAGTGTTTTTCTGCATTACAGTGTCACAGTTCCCTATTAAGCTAAGCTCCGGGATTAACAACAGGTGTATCTCTAACTTGAAACCCCAGATGAGTCTGAATGTCTCAAATCCTGGAAGACCAGTATAGTAACCTGACAGCCCCACACCAAACTATTGGAATGAAGCCAGGCAGCTCTTACTTTGGGGCCCCCTTCAGCTTTCTTCTTTATAGACTGCTTCCAAGCCAAGGACCTTGGGGATAATTTTCCTTAAAGTGGGTAGAATAATAATATCTTCTTCATAAGGTTGGTGAGAGGATTGAATGAACTAAAATACATTAGAAAGCATGCTTTTTAAAATAAGTACTAATGAGCTTTGTGTGATGGATAGCACATGCCTGGGGTCCCTAGTACTTAAGGCTAAAGCTGAAGAATTGTAAATTCAGGGTTAGCCTTTGGGAAATGTAGCAAGACCATGTCTCTTACGAGAAAAATTATGAGGCTGGAGGTGTAACTTGGTAGCAAGGCGTGTGCCTGAGACCCTGGGTTTGAATACCAGCACAACCAAAAAAAGAAAAAGAAAAAGTACTAATGAATTTTAACATGAAACTGTTCTCTGATGGAGGAATACATGAGAAAGTGTGAATAAAAACAGACCTATTATGTGCAAATTTCAGAGCGTTTGCATAATCCTTAAAATTTGTTCCAAAACATTTTTTAATGATAACCTTCAGTGAAGACCAAGAGAGAATGACACAGATTGCCAGGGAAGAAGAGTACAGGTAAACTACCCCCACCTCACCCCAACATACCTGTTGTTTTGGTGAGATTATCTGTGTGTGTTGTTGTTGTTCTATTTTTTGAGATATCATAGGTCAACCTTGACCTTAGACTTTTCCTGCCTCACTCTTCCTAGTGTTGGGATTATAGGTGCAGGCCACTATTCCTGAACTAATGTGTCTTTTTAAAAATGTTGTTTCTGGCAAATTTAGGAATATTTCAGCTGAATTGCTCCTGAATTTGGACTTACACATGACATTACAGGTTTGAGATCACTTTTTGTATTTATTTAAAATTATTTATTTATTTATTTAGCATGTTATGTATGTGTGTGCTGAGTGTGCATATGTGGAGGACAGAGAATAATTTGAAGGAGTCAGCTCTACTTCCAATGTATGGATACTGGAGTTCGAGCCCAGGTTGTCAAGCCTGGTGGCAAAGTACCTTTACCAGCTGAGCCATCTTTCTGGCCCTGAGATTACTTTATTTTATTAACTATAAACTGAATATTTATACTACTCTCCCCTGCCCCCCCCCCAATTCATATATTGAACTCTTGTCCTCAGTATGATAGTATTTAGAGGGAGGGCCTTTGAGGCGATCAGGCTATGTGATAGGGTTGGTGCCTTTATGGGGAGAGGACATAGAGAGAAAGTCTCCATCTCTCAACATGAAGGAGGGTGCTTTTCGGGAGCCAAACTGGTTAGCAACTAGACTTTGGGCCTCACTGCCTGTAGAACAGTGAGAAGTAAATGTTGTCTGTGTAGCACAGTTGTCACTTGAGTTCCCTCTGGGTCTTCTGCATTATCAAGCAAAACATATAACATATCTTTATGTGCATTTATTAACTTACAAAAGAATGAGTACCCAGTGCCTCTGGCGGTGCAGCTCAGAGCCTGCCATATCAGACCGCACCATGCCCATAGTCACCACTAGCATTCGCTCATGCTTCAGGGGCCAGCGATCTCGCCCCAGGTCCATAAGTGTAAGGGCCATTCTGTCCTTGAGCAGCCGATCTCGCCCCAGGTCCATAAGTGTAAGGGCCATTCTGTCCTTGAGCAGCCGCGTGTTCCCCACACCGTGCACTTCCCACCCAGCAGCTTCTGTTCCAAGATGGCTCCCAGCAGCCCCACAGTAGTCCACATTCCGTGGCAGGCCCTGCCCCTTAGAGGAAGTAGCCAATTGGGAGACACTCCACCCCTTTCCTCCACTCTTACAATCTTCCCATCCATCTTCTGCTAAGGTCCCTGAGCCTTGGAGGGGGTGACAGATGTAGGGCTTTCTCTCTTGTATCATGGCGAAATAGTGGCTTCTTGGGCCTCCCCATTAGTTGTCTTTAGGCCATGGCCACTGATCTATCTCAGTGGTGTTTCTTCTACTATAAAGACAAATGGAAGGAAGCAGACACATTTAAACAAACATGAATGTAAATACAAATGCCTAGAAGATATCCCAGTAGGTGTATTATATTCATTTAACAGTATACTTGTGATGGCCTCTCCACTAGAGCCTGTAGCCTTTCTCAATACAAGGCATTGGCCTGGTCTACAGCACCAGATATGTGTTCTACCCCTAGGAGCGGGCCTTATCCAATCAGAAATTTGTCAGTTGTACATATGTTGGTTGAGGCATTATTGCACTTGCAGGTATTTCTTGGCATGTCCATAGTGTGCCACACGTGGGGTCCATCGTTGAGTAGAATTATAGGGGATCCTTTCTTCCCCAACCATCTGTATCCATCTAGTGGCACGGAGTTTTTTTACTTAGTCTCAGTTCCATCTCTTTTTCTTTTCCCATGCTCACAACATGCAGTGTCTTCAGCAACATGGCCTTACTGACCTTTCTAGTGTACAACTGACATCAATGGCAATAGCCTTGGTGAATTGGAGGACCTCTAGGATCTCTCTCTGACCAATGGCACATGGGGTGGGGGGCAACCAACCTCTGGTACTGTAGATTTTCTTAACAGTTGTATAGTTTGGGAGTCTCTGTCTTTATCTTACCCAACCATAAAACTCCCAAGAACCTTACAGCTATAGCTGGCCTTTGCTTCTTCAGGTATCCTTCAAATGGGTTTCACATCTGTAAAACACTCAAAGGAAGGTTAACATTATATATTAAATCAATCATAGACAAGGTCTCACACAGCATGGGAAGGTTTTTTCCATTTGTATTAACTGTTTTTTCCATAGATCCTTGTTAGGTACTATAGCATGGGTACAAGGCATTAATTTGGTTAGCTCTTTACCATTTTTAGTTATCCCTTTGAATTCTTTTATTCTTGATACACTTACTGGTGTTGGCTCCAGTTGCCTGACCCTGCACTGGGCTAAGGAGACAGGGGGCTTCTCCTGTCCCCACTGCACTTGTTGGTTCCCTGAGTCAGACAGGCTCTGGGTCTGCCTCCTGATTGTAGCCACATCTGTCATCTTCACATTGACCACACCAAGTTGCTGGGGGAGAACTTGGTGGGAAAACCTGTTTCTACCCCTAGTATGGCCTTTATCAGAAGAGAAATTGCATCTTATTTAATCCTTGGGGATTCTTAACCACCCTTTGTACAGTTGTTATCCTTCAAATGTCCTTTGTAAACTGTTCTTCTGGTTTTAAAACCTTCCAGAAACACCTTAGTACTGAATTTGATTTTCTATCAGTTTTTTCTTTGGGGATTTGTGCTTGACATAAGTCTTGCCACATTTGTCTTCAAGTAGCCCAAGTGGACCATTTCTTCAGTCTGGTCATTTTTATATCTCTTATAGGGTGTTCTGTTATTTTACAGACAAGTTTTACATGCTGGTCAGAATCATTTAGACTTGCCAAAGCCTCTCTCACTTTACAAAGATCCTGTCCCATCAAAGGGCTTAGAAAAACCATTAAAGCCCCATACCATTCTCAAGGTCCTAGTTGAATGAAGCTTTCTTTCATATCTCTGGTGAACACAGTCTCATCTGGCCCAGTGAACTGAACATCATATATTGCTTTTCTCATACCTAGTTCTTTCACTAATGCCTGCCCCTCCTTTATAGTCTTCCAGCCCCCGCTAATCATGTTGGTCTCCCTTGGTGACAACCATGTCTCTTTAATGCTTTTAACCAGCCACCCCATTAAGGACTGCTCCCTGCCCCCTGCATTGGCCTAGGTTGAACAGCCTACATCGCAAGGATGGATGGGTGGTTATATAACTCAGCTGTGAAGCTTCTGAAGGACTTAGGCTGTCATTTGCTCCCATGTCCCACACTCTCACAAGCCACATGGCCAGGGGCTCTCTGGTTGCTTGCTTGTTTTTCCTAGTTTTAACAGTTCTAGCATGGAATATTTCCTAGCTACAGCACAGTTAGCTTTTTTTCCCCTTTTTACTATTTGTCTTTTCCTCTGAGTCCTTGGACCTTACACAAGTCAAAGTGTCCCACCTTTTTTCTCTCTCCATCTTGGTCTGCCAGTTCAGCCTTTTCAGCTCTCCCTGCCTGTGGCACATCATGCAAAGTTCACCTTCTCCTGCCTGGGGCACATCTTTTATGATACAAAATGGCCTCTCTCTTTCTCCAGGCACTTCCTTTGAGTCTAGAGAAAGTAAAAGATTTTCTAACTTTTGGGTAACCTTTAACAAATCTTCACATACCCGCAACATATCCCCACATTTACAACACAGTAGTGGCCCACACTTCTGAGAGGCTGGCCTCTTTTTAGTAATCCATTGTAAAAACCACATCACTGCTGCCATCAGTGCTCCTCTAAAACTCCTTCTCAGTTTTGTCATATCCTGCCAGGCTACGCCAATTTTGTCACTGGAATTCCCTCTGGGTCTCCTGTGCTATCAAGCAAACCATATAGCATATCTTTATGTACATTTATTAACTTACAAAGGAATGAGTACCCAGTGCCTAGCCCCACACCTCCCGCGGCACAGCTCAGAGCCCGCCATATTAGACCATGCCCCACCCATAGTCACCACTAGCATTTGCTCATGCCTCAGGAGCCAGCGATCTTGCCCCAAGTCCATAAGTGTCGGGCCATTCTGTCCTTGAGCAGCTGTGTATTCCCCAGGCCATTCGCTTCCCCATGGCGAGCAGCTTCTCTTCCAAGATGGCTCCCAGCAGCCCTGCAATATTCCACACTCTGCGGCAGGCCCCACCCCTTGGAGGAACTACCCAATTGGGAGACAACAGTCTAGGGTATTTGTTGGAAGCAGCACGAATTGTCTGACAGACATGATCTGACACCTTTCGTTGTTACTGGTACAATAAGTTTCAGCAAGACAGAACTGAGCCGTGACCAGAAAATGCTTTGTGCTTCAGCTCTGGAGCTTCTCAGCTCCACTTGTAGCTTAGCTGTTGGTGATTTTAGCAGAAATTATCCTTTTTTATTTTTTTGGCAAAGTTCCTCCTTATAGCCTATTACTGGTCTCAAATTTGCAGTCCTCCTGCCTCAGCTTTCCAAGTGCTGAAATGACAGATGTATACCACCACACCCAACTTCAGAAATTTTCCTTTCTTTCCACCCCAAACATGCATCTCAAAATTCCAATAAACAACCATCCCCCACCATCCTCATAAGTGAAGTGCAAATTTGATATCCTCCCACACATCTTTCGAGATGAATATTCCTGTGCAGGACTCAAATATGCTGCATTTATGTCCCAACTTTTTTTTCCTGACATTTGAGGTTTAGCGTGATCAGGCTCTGTCTTTCTCTTCCTTTTTCATTCTTTCTTTTCTTTTTCTTTTTTCTTTTTTTTTTTTTTTGGTCTTTTTGAGACAAGGTCTCTTTGTAGCTGTAGCTAGCCTGCTAGCCTGGAACTTGCTGTGTAGGCCAGGCTGGCCTCAATCTTTCAGAGATCCTCCTGCCTCTGCCTTGCACCACCTCTCTATGTGTGTCTTACACTTCACTCTGTATGTGTGTTATACCTCAATACTTTGCCTTCTATATTCAAAGAACTACCCTTCACCATGCTCTCCTCCTACACTAATGCCCACATCACTCTGGCAAACCCATCTTGAGTTGTAGCCCTGTCCATTGAGACATTTTCAATTTCATTTATCCTCGGCTCTCTCCTGTACTGGATACAGAAGATGTTGAGGACTATCCTATGCCCTTTCCTGGGACCTTGACATAATCAGTCTTGGGATACCCAGTAACACTATCCTTTTCTTTGCCTTATTTGTTATTATTTACAGAGTCTAGCCCCATGTGTCATACCTGTCAGTCATTTGCAATGAATAATAGTTAATGCTTGTTGAATATTTATTGTGTAACAGACCAATTTGTGTTCTCATGTAATCTCGTAATTACTTCATGAAGTAGTTCTTCTTATAGTCCTTACTGACAAAGATGTCATACCTTATACATATTACATACTAGCCCAGGATCACTTAACTGGGTAGTGGTGGATACAAATCTTAGGCCATGTGCCTCTGACCTCCCTGCCATACTCTTAATCACCATGCTGAATTCTTTAAAAGTTTTAAAAATTTCTCTATATTTTTATGTGTATGAGTGTTTTGCCTGCCTGCATGCAAATGCACCCATACATGCAATGCTGTAGAGGCCAGGAGAGGGTATCAGATCCTCTGGAAATGGAGTTATAGATGGTTGTTCGTCACCATGTGGGTGCTGGGAACTGAACATGTCCTGCGCAAGAGAAGCCAGTACTCTTAACCGCTGAGCCATCTCTCCAGCCCTACCATGCTGAATTTCATGAAACCATGTTGAGTTGTGTTTTATAGAATCTTATACATTCTCAGTGCAAGAGTCAGTGGGAACTACCAATTAAATAATATGATGATTAAATGCATTTAAGTACTAGACTGGTATGCTCTGAATTTTAGTATATAGGTGTTCTTAGGATCTTCAGAACAAACTAGAGAAACTCTGGTCTACCAAGGAGACTTTGAAAATACCTACATACCAGCAACAACGAAAGTCATTAATTGACCTTATATTTTTCTAGATTCAGTGTCAGATGCTCTAACAGCTGAAGTTCCCCTCATTTAGACACTGCTGTCGTGAACCTGGTGAGCTGGTGCTTGAGCCTGGGGCATTTTCCCTTGTTTAAAGTTCACATATAGTTTACATAAACAAAACGGTTAAGGTTCATTTTCTTTTCTGCACTAAGCTTTATTTTACTTTTTGACTATATGGGGATACATAGGATTTTTTTTGCAAGTGTCTAATGCACGTTGATCATAGTCCTCCTTCTTGCTCCACTACCCTCCCTTTTCTTTGCCCTCCCCCTTTAATTAGTCCCCTTTGTCCACTAGACAGTTTCACTTTTCCTTTCATGTCATCGCTACCTTCATAATTTTATGCATCTATAAAGACTAGAACCCACAAATGAGAGAAAACAAGATATTTTTCTTTCTGAGACTGACTTAATTCACTTATGAGGAGGATCTCCAAGTTTTGTGTTTATTTTGGTAGTATATTACTAATTCATACAGCAGCCTTGCCCACCTGTTTTCACTTTTTCCCTTTCACACATAAATCAAAATAGTAATGAAGTAGATAGTGGAGACCTGGCAAGATACAGGTTGGTCCATGGTTTGCAAACATGATTCAGAACCAAGCCAAACAATATGGGTGTGTTGGCAACAGAGATCATCCATCTCAGAGTTCTAGGGAAAGGGGTAGGTGAGAGAGTTGGTGGAGGAACTCCGGGGTTTCCTCTCAAGCAGGACAGGATCTAGTGACTGCTGAGACAGAAGGTGGTGGAAGGGGAGGAAAGGCTCTTCTCAATAAATTCTTACTTGCACATGCAACTGATTTTAAAGGTGGCTTTAAGATAGAGGGGTGAGAAGTGGGGCTTGCGAGGTGCAGGACAAGGACAGAGGTATTTGATGTGCAGAGTGGAGTGACCCAAGGTAAATTTAAATGTGGAAAAACTGTAGAAGAATATGGTTACATCAATACAATTTCTACTGTTGTTATAGAATAATTGATAGATTAGATAGCTAGAATGTAACCATTTGAATTTATGAAGCCACTAAAGGCCTATTATTCATGTTTTAAATATTTTCTAACCTGAAAAATATCTCATATTGCTGAATCACTACTCTGGATTTTGCAAAATAATTTTCACACATATTTTTAAGAATATAACATTAGTGTAAAATAGAACCAGAAAAGCTCTGCTTATGGATAGATGAAGTCATGTACATCAAGTAGAAGTCGTGAGTTTATGTCGGCAGCCATGCTTTTCATTTTTCTACACACTTGAGACTATCTGGGTTGATTATTACAACTGCATTGCATAGACAGAACAGTTTACAGCTTACAAAGGCGGGGGGTGTTTTAGAAGTTGTATAACATACAATACAGAGAAGATGAATCTTGATGTTTCAAGTTAATTTTATTGGTGCAGCAGAAAGCAAAATGCTCATTTGGTTATTTTGTTTCCAGAAGGTAATTGAAGCGGAGGCTGCCAAGGCCCTGGGGAGGAGCAATCTCCATTTCAGCGGCTCCATTTTCTTTTCTTTTCTTTTTTAGGGGAAGAGTATTTCCTTTTATTGCGCTAACTCAACAATTTTAAAAAGATAAATAGCAAGAGAATTGAATGTTTTAAGCCACTACTCCAGGCACATGGAACATGGATGTTTTTTCTTTATAAAAGTATGTATGAATTTATAAAACTGAGTTGTAAATACCTATATGTATACAAATATATAATTTTTTTTTATTTATTTATTTTTATTTTATGTGTATGAGTGTGTTGTCTGCACGTGTGTATCCTAACAGAGCACTGAAATTGTAAAATTATAAAAATAACTGGGCTATGAACCTGATATATGTAATCCTTACTTTCTTTGTCCTGTTGATTTTTAATGCACAGGAAAACCTTTCTGTAAGTTTATGTAAATAGCCATTTAGTTTTTATATTACCTGATACAGCTTAGTTACATAAGATTCCTTCCAGTTCTTTGATTCAGAAGATGAGAGAACTTATTAGAGTCTGGCAGTGATTGTGTTTGGATTTGAAGCATAGAGTTGTCTTTGTTATGGGAAGAAAGGTATGTGTTGCTTCTATCTAAGACCTTGTGTATGTACCCCACCCCTGTTATGCTGAGAGGGTAAAGTAATGAACCAAGAAAACGTGGTCCTTGCTAGAGAGTACTTTTGAAAGAGACATTAGACTAAGAAAAACACAAATGCATTAACCATTTAAATTGCAGTGTTTTCTAGGATGGAAAAATAACAGGGTGTTATAAAAAGAAATTACCAGGGCAGCAGCCACTTTAGATAGGAGGGATGTGCAAGGAAGATCTCTGGAGAGAAATGGCACTTAAATGTCATGTGATATCTTACTCAGGGTCAATACATGGCATTAGTTTTATTTAATAATTTTGGTATGAGTAGGAAATCACCAGGTGATCTATGCATTTATTATATTTTATTTAAAAATATCTTATTTGTTATTTTTATTTTTTATGTGTGTATGAGAGTATTGCTTGCATGTATGTAAGTGCACCTGTGTTGTGCAATGCCTGCAGAAATCAGAAGAGGGCATCTGATCCCTGGAACTGGAGTTATGGATAGTTGTTAGCTGCCATATGGATGCTGGGAATTGAACCCAGGTCCTCTGCAAGAGCAGCCAGGGCTCTTAACTGCTGAGCCTTTTCTCTAGCACCTATCTATGCATTAAGAAGGCAGGCTGTGGAGAGAGGAAAGGAGATTATTGTAGCTCAGAGAAACTTTTTGATGGAAAGTTTATAAGGTTGGCAAAAAGCTTTGTGTGTCTGTAAGGTAGCCAGTGCATCTTGAACAGAACACTTAAAGGAGAAACATCCAGGAAGGATGAAGAGATGCATCAGGACTGTCATGTAGAGCTGTGTGTGCTGCTCACATTTAGAAGTTTAGATTGAACAACTAGATAGGTGCCATTAACTGAAAAGGGGAAACTAGATAAAGAATTTTGAGAAGGAATCTGAATGATTTAATTTGCATGTGTTAAGCTTGAGATATTTATGAGCCATCCTGGTGGAACCACAACATTCACAGTTGGGTATGTGAGTCTGGAGAGAAAGCTGAGTGGGTTTGGGCTAAGACAGAAATTGAAGAGTTTTTTGCCCCAGCCTTGGGAAAGGACATAATTGTATAGGGAAAGTATAAAAGGAACAGAGAACAGAACTCAGGAGTGAGAAACCAAGTTGGGAAACTTCAGCAGTCTGTGGTCTAGTGTAGAAAGGGAAGTTGAATAAGCCTGGAGGAGGAGGAATCACAACAGCCAAACGCAGAGGCATTTCACAAAGAAAGGAATGACCACCAGTTGAAAGCAGCAGAGAGATAAATGAAAATAAAGACTGAAAACTGAACCCTGGAGTTGATTTCCAGTAGCCTTTCCACATGCTAATGAAAACTGAAAAATGTCCATTAAGATTGACCATTTGGAGACTGGGTAGATAGCTCAGTTGACAGCATGCCTGCAAGCATAAAAACATGAGTTCAATCCCCAGAACCTATGTAAGAAAAAGCAAGCATATGAGAGGGCAAGATTTGCCTTTCTAAAAGAGTGCATAAGTCCATAGTGAAAATGTAATAGAGGCGATCAAGTACTTATGTTGCAACTATCTCTTTGATTTTCTCACTTACCGGTATGTCTGAGAGCTCTGCACTTGTAGCCATCCTTCAGCCAGGTGGAAATAGCAATCAAGAATAATTGTAGACTATTCCAGAATGTTAGTTAAAGGAAATCTATTTCAGTTGCTTGGAAGTCTTCTAGAGAAGTTCTTGACCTTTATCATA
The DNA here is from genome assembly GCF_000622305.1 of Nannospalax galili. Lineage (NCBI taxonomy): Eukaryota > Metazoa > Chordata > Mammalia > Rodentia > Spalacidae > Nannospalax > Nannospalax galili. The sequence goes on along the minus strand of NW_008349228.1, from coordinate 219,708 downwards.
TCAGGTCCAGAAGAGTGTTGCATGAGTGTTTTGGAGGATGTAGTGGCTGTATAAGTGGATTTTCATTCAGCTATGAAGATTAAGAGGCAATCATAAGCATGCTTTGGAAATAAAGTCAGATCTCTTTTCTAGTTTGCTATTGCAATGAATAGTCTTCATCAGCAATTTCAGAGACAGTTTTTAGCTTATTGAAGATATGCATTAATTCAGTCTCCTCTGTTTTTGAATTCTTAATCATTTATACAAGGACCGTAGCAAAGTATGACTTGGAACTATTTATAAATAAAAGATTTGATTAACATGTTTTAAAAAAAAAAAAGAAAAAGAAAAAGCAAGCATAGTGGCAAGTACTTATAATGCCAGTGCCAGGCTAGGGAGGTAGAAACAGAGATCTCTGGGCTCTCTTGCCAACCAGCCTGGCCTACTTGACTAGTTCTAGGCCATGTAGAGACCCTGTGTCGGGGGAGGGGGAGGTGAAAGGTAAATGCACTTGACAACACTCCTGTTATCCCCTGGCCTCCTGACATACCTGCGCGCACACACACACGCACACACACACACCTACTTGAGGTCACTGAAAAATAATTGAATAAAAGCAGCTTCGGTGCACAGATAGAAGAAACCTGTTTTATATGAATGAGTCTAAGTTTCTAGGCAATTCTTTAGGGGCCTTGGCTGAAAGGGAAGACAGAAATCCAGGCCATGTCATGAGGGAGATGGTGGGGGTGAGGAAGAGTATTTTTAAAGATGGAGATTATCAGAGCAGAGTTGGTGGGTAATGGGGACAATCCATCAGAGACAGATCCTTCAGTAAGATCAGCCTTTTTCTATGTAATATCACAAGGATATTAGCAAGGTGGTAAAGCAGGGACTAAGCCACACTACATTGTTTTGCCCTGGCCATCGTGGGCCTATAACATGTTAGATAATTTTACTTATGTAGATTAGTGGTGTTGTGGGTTCTCTTTAATTTTGCTGGTTGATATGACTTTTCTCATTTTTACAAGCTTAGAGTAGTTTAGTAACTCCCTATATCACACAGCTAGCTAGTAAGCAAAAGGGCCAAGTCTTCTTTGTCCAACTCCAAAGCATTTATTCCTAACTACTGCCTCCCTAATATCCTCCAGATGTCAAAATAATTAGAATAATTCTGTGCCATAGTAGAAAGTTTCAATTGTACTATCTTTGGTGAAATTCACTTAGAAATGTTTGAAGTTAAATTTACAATTCTAGATTCAGAATTTAAATCCTAAAATTTAAATTCTAAAAAATAGTTTAATTTTCCAGAAAATATAACTATTAGTAAAGTGTTATTATAATATACCCCATATAGTAGGTCTAAAGGTTGTTGAAGAATTCCTGTTTTTCCATTTACTGAGGAGAACTTTTGTATGTTCTTTAAAGAAATAGATGTGTAGTTAATGCTAGGAGTTAGAGAACCTTGTTGGTATTAACTTTTCTCTTACGGATATGACATTTTTAAATAAAGCGTGACTGGATTTTAATGTATCAGCGTTTTAGTGTGCTCAGATATGCATGAATGTCAATCATTCATGTCTACTTTGAATGAAGACCTTAGTGCTGTAGGCAGTGGTGCTGGGGTAGGATTGTAGTGCCTCCTGAGAACATCTGCTTGGATTGTAGCATTGTCTTCTTCGATCAGAAGCAGGCTGCCTGCAGACCTGTTCTATTTTCATACAAGCAGCACAGAGTGACATGGTCGTGTCTGTACAGCTCTGATAACAGCAGCATATTTCTTTTTCTTCTCTCTTCTATCATTATTATTATCGCATTCAGAATTCTGAGTATCTCTAGGATCTTTCTGCTTCACAGTGGCTTAATTTTACAGATAGGGCCCATGAGGAACTTCTACCACTCTCTAAGAGTTCTAGGTCATATGGTAATTAGATAACGTTCTAGGGGCATTGAGAGATAAGAAAAATGACAGGCTGGAGAGATGGCTCAGCAGTTAAGAGCACTGACTGTTCTTGAAGAAGACCCAGGTTCAAATCCCAGCACCCATATGGCAGCTAACAACCGTCCCTAACTCCAGTTCCAGGGGATCTGACACCTTCTTCTGTACTCTATGGGCATTGCATGACACGGGTGCACTTATACACATGCAGGCAATACTGTCATGCACATAAAATAAAAATAAAATATTTTTTTAAAAAGAAAAGATGGTATTTTCTAAGTATAAGGTACATGTCAACTTTCTGTCTTATTGTCATACGTCCAATACAGATTCCATGTCTAACTTGAGAGTCAAAATCTTTAGTTGTTGAAAGACAATTGATCTAGGCCACCTGTGAGGTCTGGAACCTCCATGACATCACAAGAGGCCTTTTCTAGCCCAAACTTGAACATTTCTGGCTTTGAAAATGTCCCAGGGACTTCCCCAGGCTTCTAGTTCCTTATTTGAAAAATCTCATTAGAGAGTTTTTCAGTTTTTAATTTAAATGTTTTTCCTTTACATATTCTCTTTATTCCTACTTACTCAGTATCCTCACCTAGTAAGTTAAATCTCTCTTTTATATATTATCATTGTGACATGTATTTGAAGACAATATCATCGTCTCTGGGAGCTTTCTATTTTCTAGGCTCAGTGTCCTAAGTTTTGAAATCTTACTACCCAAAACAGAGTTTTTTGTTATTTTGCTGTTTTTAAAAAATACTTTTGAATTTCATACAATATATTTTGATCATATTTAGATTCCCCTCCTGTATCTCTATACCTCTCCTTCCTAACCTCCCAAATTCTCTCTCTCTCTCTCTCTCTCTCTCTCTCTCTCTCTTTTCCTCTCTCTCTCTCTCTCTCTCTCTCTCTCTCTCTCTCTCTCTCTCTTTTGCCAGGTTTGTGTCTCCAAAAGCCCTTTTGGTGTGGGTTCATCTAATAGTGCTGGTCAACTTAAGAGTCTCACCCTTAAATGAGACTGAACCTCCCTTTTCCAGCAGCTAGGGTTGGGGTTTCTTACCCACTTCCCTGTCCATGCTGGGATTTTGTCTGCTTTGAGCTTATGTTGGGCTTGTCTATGCTGTCAGCATTGCTTGGAGTTCATGTGAATAACTGACCAGCTACAAAACAGAGGAATTTTTCATATTCTTTACCATCTTTCCCTGACCTGATTAATGTACTTACAACAGCGTTGCTTGTTACCCTCTATTTTCTGAATTATTTCATTATTTTCATATTTTACCGTATGAATTGGAATTTTAACTTCATCTTGTTTTCCATCCATTATTCTATTCTTTCAGGAATTTTGAACCCTGATTTTTTAGCACTTTTCTCCCTGGCTTGACTGAGACATACTACCTGAACACTGTGCTTCTGTGTCCATACGCAAATGCTGATTAGAAGAAGGCTGAGTTGGAAAATTTTATATATTATGGCATATTAGTAGCATCAACACCTTGAATAACTGTTTCAATTTTCTAAAAGTACATTTTTATAAGTTCCCTTAACTCAATTCTGTTGCCCAACAATTGCCATCTCTTTTTAGAAACACAGAGACAGACATTTTCAAGGCCTTGTTGAGACCTTGGTGTGCTGTTCCATGAACTCCCTCTCAGTGTGTGGAATCTAGCAACACTATGAAAACCAGAATGTTAGTGTCTACTCATTTTAGTGCCTGTAGTGGCTTCTAGCGGCCAGTTATTCATCCTGAAATGATAATAAATGAATTGACTGATCTCTCTGATTCATTTTTGTGGGAGTTGTTATCAGGCTGCTCTGGGTGTTGTTTCTAGAACCTGGCATTTTTTGTGTGTGTTTTGATAACCAGATGGGTTTTGTATTGTTTTTCTTTCAATCTTTCCCTGTGACTCTCCAGAGATTACTTGTAATGGTTCTACAACTCAGGGTTGCTTCCTACAGGATTAGAGCTCCATCTTCTATTTCATTTTCCTCTGAGTCATAGAAGCTCTGCCTTTTCCGTTATTAACACATTTGCTTGATACAGCCATGGGCCGACTGGAGCTACAAAATTATGTCTACTGTCTTCTTCTCATAATGTTACTTCATCCAGTGTGCCCCAGGCTGGGAGCCACTTTTCCCTGCCTCTTCATCCTCTCAACATCCCTAACATTCTCTGGTACTTTTACTTTGTTTGCAAGTGTCTACCTATTCAGAGCTGCAGCTTTCCATCATTGTTCTCACAGTGTTCTGTCATCTGCTTTTTGCTTTTGTTTGTGCTAAATGATGTGTCTTTTTTGTCTATTGAGACTTGACTTTATTGGACCTTGCTTCTTGAGATGCCCTTAGCATGACTCATTTGTGATAGTGTTGACACATTTTGTTTTTGAAGAATATATCATCGTTCTTGAGGCTTTTCCTTTTTACTCAGCAGTCATGAAATTGTACTCATTTGTTCTTTAACTTAGCAAATATACAAAAGAATTTTTAGAAAGAAGTGCATAGTCTAACATAATGATATGCTGCTTATAAAGTAAATGTAATGGAGGCAAGCATTGGAAACAAAATGATTGACAAATGCTAAAGGCATATGTTCAGCAGAAAGATTGACTTCAAAAAAGTCCTCACCATCATAAAAGAAATGACATTATGCTGTATTCAGATGTGAATAAGTTTGCCATGAAGGAAGGAGGAGGTTGTCAGGCAGAGGGCAGACTATGTGAAGATAGGTAGACTTGCAGACACACATAGGTTTTGCATAAGACTCGGCCACTGAAGGATGCTTTGTATTCTCTAGACAAGTGTATCATTGTGTCGGTTCCTTCCCACTGTCCACTGGATACTTCTATATCTTTCTTCTAGTTCATAATCAAAATATTATTCTAGAAGGTAAGATGAAAGCACTGAAGACCCAAATCCACAACATTCATACTGAGAATTCAAATGCTCTGGGGAGTCCCTTCTGGTTTCTTCCGTCAATCTCTTGACCATATGCTTGACAGGTTTCTCGGAAGTAATTGTTGATAATTCTCAAACAATTCTCCACCATTTTATCAACTAAACTAACCTTCTTGGCTCAAATTTTGTTTACTTTCAATCTCTGGACAAGGGGTCCCTAAATATTACTCATTTAAAATAAATAAATAAATAAATAAATAAATAAATAAATAAATAAATAAATAAAAAACAAGAAACAAAAATCCTTAGAGATTCATGAAACTATCTCAGGATCTGTCCGTTTCTTTCTGTTTCTGGTTATGTTGCTTTGGTTAATGCTTGCACACTGGATGGGGTAATAAGATCACAAGGCCACAACCATTGGTTTTAACTAGCCATGTTTGCTATTGGTTAGTAAAGAGCCTTCAGTTAGAGCTCATGAGGATCTAGCATTTATGGACACTGAAAGATGACAATTTCTTGTGAGCTTTGACTGGTGGGCCCCTCAAAATTCCACAACCAATTAGAATAAAGCTATGTATCAATTTACCAGTCAGGGAACTGCTGCTGTACCTGGAAAATTCTTTGCCAGGACCCCCTAGAGGGAGCAAGAATCTTAATGCACTTGTTTTAAGTTATCTAAGGCTCCAAATTTCCACCCAGTGGGACTTGTGGGATCTCATCACACTGTCGTCTCAGCATAGTGAGTGGCTTCTCAGCGTTCTTTCCCCCTGCCATGTATTCTGCCCACCAAAATTCTCTTACTAGTTTCAATTTGTCTCTAGAACTTCAAAATGATTTTCTTCCTGGCGTCTTACTTTCCAATCTTGAGAAATTGTGGTTAACAAAAGCAATTGTGTTTTGTCAATTAAAAAATTTTGACTCCAATCTGTTTCCATAGATTAATACTGGGTCCTAGGAATTTGCTAATTTGAAATCATAAATGTAAGTAATTTGCATACTTTATTTATCCTCACTAAAGATAAAATGAAAAATTATGGGAAAGTTAGAAACTAAGGTAGAGAAATGTGTTTATAATGAACACACACACACACACACACACACACACACACACACAATTAAGTAAGTAAGTAGACAACATCTTAAAATCAGTAAGTAGTGGGGCTGGCCTTTTGTTTCAACCAAGGTGAAACTTAGCCCCTTGGCCTACCCATAACACTGTGGCTATGAGCAGTTTTCAAGTGACTCCTCAAACATTTTTCTTAATGGCTTGCTTGCTCAGTGGATCCTGCTATAAGACATGTTTCCAGTTTCCTCCCACTTTTCAAAACTCAGCACTGCTGCCCCAGCTCCTTCCTGTGAACACACCATGCAGTAGCTCTTAGAAGCCCTGCTTCCCTTCCTGTTTATGGGTTCTGTAACAGTTTCCTATGGAAAGACCTTTGAAAAAGTATGTTAACTGGAAACCTTCTTACTATAGTACATAAAAATCAGTGTTTGTAAGGCAAAGTGGCACATACCTTTAATCCTAGCACTTGAGAGGCAGAGACAGGCAGATCTCTGTGAGCTCCAGGCCATCCAGAACTACATAGTAAGACCCTGCCTCAAAAATAAAGAAAGAAAATGAAATGTTCAAAAAAAAATCATGAATTAAAAAACATTTGGCAAAATTATTGAGAAATTATTTTTAAAATCTTCAAAATTCACTTGCACTTTGATTCATAGTTGGAAAATATTAAAAGAAACATGGGGGCCTTTTGAAAAATAGTACACATAGATACTTGGTTTTAGCAGAGAATTCTTAAGAATCACTTAGCTATGTATCTGAAATCACCACTAGAGAAAATTAAAGTGACTGAAAAATGTGAATAATACTTATTAAACATTTGTGGTCATAATATAGTTTATTCTCTTTAAGTGACAAAGAAATTATAAGGGTTAAGGGTATCAGGGCTGGAGAGATTGCTCAGCAGTTAAGAGCACTGGCTACTCTTACAGAAAACCTGCATTCAGTTCCCAGCAGGCACATGGTAGCTAACAACCATCTATAACTCCAGTTCCAGGGGATCTGACGCCCTTCTCTGAGCTCCACAGGCATTGCATGACATGGGTACACTAACATACACACAGGCAATACACTCATACACATAAAATAAAAATAATAAAAAAATAAAATATTTTAAGAGTGTAGCTTGGTGACAGGGCACTTGACTAGCACGTGAAGGCTCTGGGTTTGATACCTAGCACTGAAAGAAAAATAATATAAGACATTTCATGAAGAGTGACTAAAGGTTTTTATTTTCCAAATAATCAATTACTATATAACTTAGATTTATTTACCTAGTTGTTCATTTTGTAGACTTTTAGGGCTAGAAAATGTCACAAATTACCCTAAGTTTACTTCTTGGAGAGGGGAGTTACTGAGTCATTAGAGGTTGCTGTTTAACCAGGGTCACCAGACTCTCAGCTGTTATAAGCCATAGACAAAGGTTTGCTCTTCGCACGTTGTACTTTCAACAGACTGATTACAGCTTAAGCTTTTCTCCTGTAAGACCTAACTGAAAACTACAGTGAAGTACACAACCTACTGTAGAAGTCAAAACACTCTATTACATTGTGACTGGCCTTCATAGACTCATGATCTAGTCCCGAGACACTCCAGATGTCCATTTGATTGCCACATGATTTAAAAAAACACCAACTTCCTACCTCCTTGCCATTCCCAACTCAACTCACTTGGTCCACATTTTGGGATCATTCACATGAAAAAAACCTTACTTTTTATGCAAATTTCAATTGTAGGACTCTTTTTCCCCTTTCTTAGGGGCTGAATAACGGAAAACAGATCAAAGTACCTTTGGGGATTTTCTGATTCATATAAAGTTAAAAGTCCAGGGTTAGATAAGTTTTAGATGTGGATAGATTAGAGGCTCAAACAGCTTCACAGGACTTGGTTTGTCACTATCTAAGCCCTCTCATTCTTTTGTCTTCTTTTCTCAGGCTTTACTTGCTAAACACTGCTGACTCAGAATCCCCTTTATGCTACAGCAAGCAATGCAAGTGTGGTTGCCAGCAGGTCTCTGAAGTCCAGAGGTATCCTCTGATTGGACCAGCTTAAATTGTGTGCCTTCTTGGAGTGAGCCCTGCAGCCTGGCAGCTGGAGAGGCTGGGCACAGTGCTTTGATTGGACAGGGCTATGCCAAGTGATGCTTTCCTTGAGCCCTACCCAGATCTGCCAATAAAGTGGAGGGGATGTTTATTGGCATTTGAGTCTTGTTGCCAAAACAAAGAGAAATATAGTATAGGGGGCCAGTAAAAAGTCTAGTATAGCTTTCTGTAGTGTGCCAGGTGCTCCACGAGACACTGCATTTAATTTTCAAAAAGCAGAAGGATATAGACTGAGGCTTAATAAGTTTTATAAGCACTGGAATATTTTAAGAATTTTTTTTGCAATCCAAAGAATTGAACCCAGAGCCTTACACAGGCTGGGAATGCATGTTCCCACTGATCCAGATTTACAGCCCCACTGGGTGTTTGGAAGCTGAAAATATACTAGTTAATGCCATTATTGAAATCATAATTTGCTAAAATAACCTTTAATGGACTTTCCTACTTGAGAGTCTGTGATTGAAAGGGTACTTCTGGGGAAATAAAATGAAAAAGATATTTTGGTTTTTAGCATAGGTAATTATTTTATCATTATAAATTATTTAACTCTTATAGTTTTAAATATTATGGCAATTTTATATAGAATTCAAAAAATTTAATTCAATGTTTAATGATATATATCCCTTAAAATTAGAATTAATATATTGATAGAGAACACCTTTTTGTTTTCATATTAATAATAATAGGGATAAAATAATTGATCATAACAGAATTTGACTTTTTTCTCTTGCTGTCGTGAAAATATAATGTATACAAAAGTTCAATATTGAGCTCATCTTTCAAGGGACACCTTGTGAGGCTGACTGGAGATTTCTTTGGCCTGATCATACAAATAGCAATGAAACTTTCCTCAGTTTCATTTTTATTTGAATTCTAGCTGATATATTCTCAAAAGAGTCTCATAAATAGTGGCCAAGGCTACACCTCAAATTAAAAGATGGACTTGGTAATATGTAAGAATCTTCCACATGGCACTGGTTTTGAAGCTATGAGGGATCATGGTGAGCAGCTGAGGCTTGGCACCATTTGGCAGGGTTGAAATCCCTGCAGAGAAGGCAGGAGGCATTGATGAAGGTGAAGCCTCAGTTATGGTGGAAACCCCAGCATATAGGAGATGCCAGCACTGTGGGAGGTCCACCAAGGGCAGCAGCAGGTGTGAAGTGGAGCGAGCCTGAACCTACAAGATAAGCTGTATGTGCTGTGGATGGCAGAACCAGAGAAGTAGAGCTGCCCAAGTTCTTTGGAGTACAGAAGATTGGACGCACGGTTAAGAGAATTCAGATTATTTTAAAGAGACATTAAACTTTTAAAGCATTGGAATTTTAAGGAAGGTGGGACTTTAAAGTTCTGTGTTTTATGCTGTGATATTAATGTGATACCTTGGGGATACACACACACACACAGTCTCACAAATAGTTAAAATCATATCTGTGTTCCCCTAACTGATAAACTATTGTTACCATTCCATTTTTTTTCATAAACTTCCTTTAATTTCAACCAAAGTAAGACTTAGCTAAGTTTTCCTGTGACTTTATCTAGGAGCACAGAAACCCACAGGAAATTTGGAAATCCCAGGTTGTAAATGTTTGAGTTAAATAACAGTTAAATAACGTGTATTAAGATTAAAAGGAATTCCCATGAGTAAACCTTTGAGAAATTCCCTTGCCTTTTATCAACAGCTACCAAAAATCAGGAGGACAGCAGGCAGTATATATTTTCACATGGAGCATCCACACCTTCAGTGTTCATTACAGTGTACTTGGATCTTTTGAAAGGGCTCATGACTAAGAAATATATGCTAACTCATGGATCTCCTCCTCCTTCTCTTCCTGCTCCTCCTTTCTTCCTCCTCTCCTCCTCCTGCTCCTCCTCTTTTTCCTCTTCCTTCCCCTTTCTTCTTTAAGTCTTTATCAGTCTGACTTCATTCTTTTGTGCTGTATTTGCATATGGTTCTCTGGCAAAATCGAGCTGTGTGTTTTCTGATTCTCTGCTATTACCTGGGTGTCGATAATTTAATTCAGTTCCGATGTTAACTACCCTGGGTTAGCTTCAGGTTCCACAGATTTGAGTGCTCGGTCCTATTAGACGGCCCTTGTTCCAGATGCCTGTCAGAAGTTCCAGGTCTTCAGGCTACCAGGCTTCTGCCCAACTTGGCTAAAATTTTGGGGTTTCCATCCTCAGGCTCCCTATTTCCGTGGAAGGACTTAGGTTACCTGTATTCACTTATACACAGGTTTGTTACAAAGGGCACAGCTCCAGAACAGCACAAGGGAAGAAATGCATAGGGCAAGATGGTTGTGGCACCATGCTTCCATGCCCTCTCCAGATCTACTGCCCTCCCAACTCCAATGTGCTCAGCACGCTAGAAGCTCTCTGGACTTTAAAAGTTTTTTGGTGGAGATTTCTTTATGTATATCTGATTGATTAAATCATTGGTCACCATTGTTTGAAGTCACTTTCAGCATCTCTCTTCTCTCCTGAACAGGAAGTTGGGTCCATGGAGCTGGACTTTCCAGTATTCTAAGTGGACCTTAGATTTTTCTGGTGGTCAGCCCCCATCTTGAAGCTCTCTAGGCATCTCTCCCTCCTCAAGCTTTGAGTCACCCATAGAATAGAAGACACTTCTCACCGAGGACAGTCCAAGTGTTTTAGGCTATCTGTACCAGGAACTGAGCAGAGATGAAATATTTATTTTTAATTATTACACAGGTATTCTTTGTGGTTGGATAAGAGGAAAGTAGTATCCCCAGGAGATGACCCCTAATGGCCTGACAAGAGCAAAGTATAATTGGGTGGTCTTCATCCTCTAGAGACAGGCCATCACAAGTATGAAAGTAAGGCCAGGATTTTCCTGAAAAAAAAAAAAATCTGTTTTGGCTTCTCTCTTATACACAAGTGAATTATCCTTTTCCCAGAGTTGTATATGAATTTTAAGAAAAAATTTCAGAACAGGTTATTCCAGTCTCTTACTTTGATCCAATTTTTGGTCAATGTCACTTACCAAGGAAAATGTTTGACATATATCGGTTGGAAAAAATAGAGCTAAATCATGATGTGAGCATTTTGGATACAAATTGAAGGTGTCTGCCAAACTAACCTTTAAAAGTTTTATACTTATTCAACTATACACCCACTTCCCAGATGGCACCCACCCATAGCCTCCCTCCCCCTGACTAGAGCCCTTATACTCTGATATTCCTGCTACTGTCTGCTGTTTTGTCGGAACCCCCAGCCAATGTTCTGTGTGATACACACACACACACACACACACACACACACACGCACACACACACACACACACACAATCAACAAATTTAAAATGTAT
>NW_008349228.1:204192-207919 GCF_000622305.1 Nannospalax galili | reverse complement strand
GTAACCGACTGTGACTAGTAATAATCAGATATATAGAGATTAGAAACGCATGTGCAAACATCTTAATGCCAATTGCATTAAAAATGAATTTTTCTGTAAAAAAAAGTTTTATACTTGATGTTAGAGTATTCTTTCTGGAAGTAACTATAATGGTGAATTATGGGGCCACTCCTAGCTTATGACATTGGAATCACATTATTTCACACTGGGATGGGGGAGATGCCTCAGTGGTTAAAGATACATTCCATAGAAGCCTGATGACCTGAGTTGGGATCCCTAGAACTCAGGTAAAAGCCTGACTCACTGCATAAGGGCACTTTTCTGTAATCCTGTTATGCTCGTACTGGGAGCTGAGAGGCAGAAACAGGAGATTGCACAATGCTAGAAGGCTAGTTGGCCTGACCTGTGCAGCAAAGTAAGAGAGACACTGTGTCAAACTATGTGGAAGGAAAAATTAACACTCGAGGTTGTTCTTTGGCCTTTGCACCATGTGCATGCACATGGACTCAAACCTGTGCATGTGTGAACACACATGTACTCATATACACAACATTTTAGAAGCACATTAATATGAAAAGATAGTATATGTGTGTCTAAATTTATTCCTAAGTAATATAAAATTAGTAGAGCTTTTTAAAGTAAGGGAAGAGTAAAAAATTGAGCTATAGAAAATTCAAATTTTATGCTGTTGATAATTGTTTTCTGTGAGCAGGTCATTTGTGCTGATCATAAACCTTATGTTTCACTCACTAGGCTTTCAGAGGAGGGTTAATGTATATGCTAAGCTGATTATGCTCAGGATTGTAATTTTTTTTGCTTCAATTTGCATCCATGTTTCTGCAGTCTAAGCAGTTAACAAAGAAGTTACAAAAAGAATAAAATCCCTAACACCATTGTCTGTCTTCTTGAGGTTTTTCAAGGTAGTCATGTTTTAATTGCTTGGCTTTCAAAAATGGACCCAAGAAAGCAAAGTTTCTCCCAAAGAATTTTGTAACTCATAAAAATGTGTCACTGAACTATATTTCAGTCTTTTTTTTATAAAAATTCATTGAATAGTCACAGTATATAATTATTTTTGAATAACAACATTTCTAAAAAAAGATTCCTGTGCACAGTAAGGAATTCTAGTAAGTGGGGGAAGGGGTCATCCCAGAACAGGGAGCAGAAAGGATGTAAGAATCAGAAGACAGGTTGGGAAAATGGCTGCAAACCACTGTCTTCTAGGTATGACACAGCCATTATAATCATGATCTTATGGTAGCTGTGGTTGCCTACACAAGATGGACCTGTCCATAGTAAGGCATGGATCCTTGGGCTCACAGGGCCAGATCCACCATGTTGAGCTATTAAGTACTGATGGATTCTGGGGGAGGGACAGTCATTGTCTTAAGTTGTGTGGTTGCCCATTGATGTGCCTATCAGTGAATAATTCTAAACCCATGGACATACAGACAATGGTCTTGATTAAATTCTGTGGGTCACAAAACAAAACAAAAATGTTATGAATGTGGGAAAGGGATTTGTAGGGAGTGCTTGATAAGAATGGAAGGGTGATGGTGGGGGAAGAGTAATCAGGATGCATTATATACATATGTGAAATTGTCAAACAAATTTAATAAGAGATTTAAAAAGATTTTCTTGGGTGTATGAGTAATCAAAGCAGTAAATAACTAGCTTTGATGCAGATTGACGTGATTAGGTATAAAAATTAAATTTAATTCCTAGAAAATTAGGCAGGACTGCATTTTCTCCCAGTATCTCCAGTTCTAAGAGGTGGTTTTAGAGGTGCCCAAGCGAAAGCTCCCATCTGTAGTATTTTCATTGCTGCCTGAGATTTCAAAATAGTCCTTCGTAAGCATTTTACCTTTTCTTTAGAAGTGTGTTAATGGCCAGTCACTGCTAGCAGTGAAGTTTCTCAAGCAGTTATGGACAGTATTGTACAGACATAGTCATGGTTTGGACATGGAAGAAGGAAGCTAAGGCAGTGATGTGATGCTCAGTTTACCATTAGGACTCAAAAAGCTAAGTTAGGGCTAGAGATGGCACCTAGTGGTAGTGCACTTGGCCAGTATGCAGGAGGTCCTGAGTTCAATCCTCAGCATTAAAAAGACAAAGAAACCAACAGAAAAAATAACATACATTAATAAAAAACCCACTATCCTAAAATAATCACGTGTGGTGGTTCACACCTGAAATCCCACACTTGGGGGACTGAAGACTGGAAAACAGCCTTGAGTTCAAGTCTAGCCTGGGCTACAGAGTGAGACTTGTCTGGGGAGGGTTGGGGGCAGCGGACAAAAAAAAGCAAACAGATCTAAGCCAACATGATAGGCTGAATAATGGCCTTCAAAGACAACTGGTTCCTAATCTCTCAGACCAAGAATGTTCCCCTTCATAACAAAGAGACCTTGAAGATAGGACTAAGTTGAGGATCTAGAGATAGGGAGGTCATCTGGGTGGGACCCAGGAGCAGTCACAGCTATGCAAATAAGGAGGCAGAGGGAAACTAGACTGCACAAGGAAGGCAGCAGGACACTGAAGCCAGAGTCTGCCGCTGCCTCTGAAAGAAAGAAGAGGCTCCAAAGGAATGAGTCCACCAGTTGAAAAAGGCAAGCAAAGAACTTGTGTGTGTCGGGGGGCGAATAAGCCTTTCTGCTTCTTGATTTCTGTGTGCTACAACTGATTTCAGCCTTGTGACTTCCTTCCAGAGCTGTGAGACGTGTGGGATTTTTTTTTCTTGTTACTACATTTATCGTGTGGGTCTTTGTGTGCACACACTTATGACATGTTGGTGGTAAGAGGACAACTTGTCGGAGTCAGTTCTCTTCTTCCTTGTGGGTCCCAGGGATTGAACTCAAGCAGTCAGATGTGGTGGCAAGCATCTTTACCTGTTGAATCAGCCTGACATGTTGTTTTAAGGCATCAAGTTTCTGTTAATTTGTTACAATAGCCATAGTGAATTAATACAGATAATTAGTACCAAGCTACATAAACCCCATGAATAATACCATTGTAAAGCAAAAATGGTTAAGTAACCTCCAATTCATAGTATTTATGTTTTAGAATTTGATTTACTTCTATGTAATAAAACAGTGCTTTCCTGATTATTTTTAGTATAATACAATCCCCCCACCAGATCTCCCAGAGCAAGTTCCCTTGTCTGATTCCCAACTTTGGTCTATAACTGAGAAATTGATGCAACGTAATCATCTTACAACTTTGTACTGGGTTTATTTGGTCATTAAATGTATTCCTAACTTACCCTGGGTTTACCAGAATGCAGCCCTGCTATAAGTTGAGGAACACCTGTATCATCCCTCTGAACCATTGGTTTCCCTAGAACTTTTCCAGTCTGTGACCTAGCACATGGATTTTAGAAAAGGGAGCCATACTGTTCAGAGGGGCACCCACTGCACGCCCCTGTTTACGAATCTGAGGCATGCTACCCAGTGTGCGTTCATTTTGCAACATTTTCACTGAATCCTAGTATTGGAGGTCGTTGAAAGGGTCTCTAAAATGTCTCACATAAACCTCTTCAAAGCGTCTCTGTCTCTTTGTAGCCATTTCTCACACTTGCACTTTGGTTATCAGAGCCCCTAAATTCTGCTGGCCCACCACTGTTTCAGTTTCACAAGAAACTTCTAGAAAATAGACATTGAATCTTCGTGGCTTGCCCTGATTGGCATTGCATTTATTGGTCTTTTTTTTTGTTGTTTGTTTTTATTTT
>NW_008349228.1:134892-204098 GCF_000622305.1 Nannospalax galili | reverse complement strand
TATGAGTTCAAGGCCAGCCTGGTCTACATAGTGAGTTCCAGGACAGCTGGGGCTACAGGGAGACCCTGCCTCAAAGAAAAAAAATCTCCATTTCATTTTAAAATATACTTACAGAAAGACTCATTGTTTTTGCTAATAATGCTGAGATGTTGCCGCATGCATCTCTCATCTGAATGTATCTGATTATTACTAGTCATAATCGGTTGCACTCAGATCCTTGTCACCTGTGTGTGTCTATAAAGTCATCAGGTAGATTTCAGTGGTAATGTTTATCATCTCTACTAATTAACATGAAGTATTTTTATGCTTCCTCCTCAAATGTATTTCTTTTTTTTTTAATTTGTTGATTTTTTTTTTTTTGGTGTGTATGTATATCACACAGAACATCCCAAACCATCTTATTCAACTATACACCCACTTCCCAGATGGCACCCTCCCATAGCCTCCCTCCCCCCACTAGAGCCCTTATACTCTGTTATCCCTGCTACTGTTGTCACCCCTAGCCGTTCCCCACTACTTGTCTACCTGGTGAATCTAGTCAGCTTGTCTAGAGGTCTTTGTTTTAGGAAGGTCAGCTGTTCCTCATCTAGCAGCAATTGGTTGTCAATATTCCTTTAGATAAGATTGGGGGTCTGCTGTTCATTTTCACCGTTCTGTGCTAGGTTACTATGTGGGAGTTCCTTGGGCCACCCTGGACAACAACTCAAAAGAAGGTATTTCCTATCTGGCATTGTTGCTTGTTATGTAGCCTAAAAATGTAGTTAGTTACTCACTGAGGCCAAGGGAAGTCTATGCGATGTATAGCTATATAAGGAGATACCACTAATTATAGAACTAGAAATCAAAGGATTCCTTTTCAACTGTCATGGTTTTTTGAAACCAGACTATTTTAATTTTTGCTGGTGAAGTTCAGCTTTGGGAGGGGGTGGGAAGAATCTCATTTTTATGATTAGACATAGAGAAAAGATGGCACTTTCAAAATGTGATGCTTGAGTTGGATATATCTGTAGACTTTTCCAGTGATTATCTACAATTCTTTATATTTTCCATAATTCCAAGACAGAATTTTCATCTAGTAATTTTTTTAAAAAATGTTTTTCTCCTTGTGCCTTTAAGTTTGATTTTAGCTGGCGTGCATCACAATTGTAGATTTTCAGGAAAACTGAAAACTGACCTTCTACTCGCAAAATTGTGAAATGATGTGAAAAGAGATGCTCTTTTAGAAAAAACAAGTAGCTTTGTGCTGGTAACTGTATTCATAAGGAAGTTAAGTATTTATACGTATTGACATTATAAGCATATATTCTTATCTGCGGCTTTCTAAACATATTTGTGTTTTCCAAGATGTGTTTCTTATGTTAGCTCCTTTGCTTGGGTCCTTAGAATCCACCAATGCAAAAAACAGCAGCAGCGCACAAAGTATTTTCCAGTACTTTTTGTGAACCAAGTACAGGTTGTGTTTAATAACAAATAAGCCTTTCTATACTATTTAGTCATCACAAAAGGCTACATGTTATGTAAAACACAAGGAACCCAGGGCTTAGATTTAGTAACTTGCTAAAGATGTGCAGCTAATGAACAAAAGAATATTCAAGCACAATATTTTTATCTGACTGCTGGGCGCATTCTTTTAGAAGTGGTAAAAGTCAGGGTTAGACAAATAGAAAAAAAACATCCCAGACTCTGCCAGTCAGAAAGGTCCAGTGACCAGGTGCAAAGATGCAAGAAGCAAAGCAAAGTCCCTGAAGGTGCTAGATCTGCTACCAGGGAGGGGTGGGGAGGGGCTGCTGTGCAAGAATTCCAGTGAGTAGCTGGGCTCAGAAGAAAGAATATACCACTAAGCAAGACTTAGCACAGTGTTGCCAAAGGTGCTGACAGCTAATGTTTTCTTCTTTATCGCCCTTATAATTACAAAAGAATATATGTTGCTGAAAGAATTAAATACCAAGTTGTATAAATATGAATGTTCTTATCTTCTGTCCTCATTGGTCAATCACATTCCTCTATCATTACACCTGTGTGTGTGTGTGTGTGTGTGTGTGTGTGTGTGTGTGTGTGGTGTACTTCTGTGTAAGGGTGTGTGTGAGTGTGTATCTGTGTGTAGGTGTTAGTCTGGGAAGATTTTGGTGTATTTTTAGTTTATTTCCACAAAATGGAGTAACACTAGAATACTATTGTATAAAGTTTTTTCATGAAATAGTGTTATTATTATCTATATCTTTTATGTTAGAATCTATTTTCCTGAAAAAGCAATATTAAGGAGAAATTTTGTGTTAAAGAGGATACACAGTTCTCATGGTTGTTCAATTGTCATTTTACGCTTTTCTTTCTAGAGCCGTTGGCCTCAAATTGTAGAGCAGTGAGTATTTTGTTGGTTTGTTTTATCATCATTGTTTTTGTGTTTTGAGAGCTTTTATAAATGGATGACATAGTGTATTGACCTCTGACCTTTCCAGGTGTGGGAATTCTGCAGTGGAAGGAAAAGGCAGTCAGACACGAAGCTCAAGGGAAACACAGGAAAGCTTAAGACTCTTGGGAAGGTTTAATGTGGATTTAAAAATAATTTTTTTAAATGTCAAAATAACTTTAGTATAGTTCCTAATCTTTGCAGCCAAGTATAAAGTGTCAAAGCCAGGCTAGACCTTGAAAAATCTCAGTCTTGCTTTGTTTATTTAAAAGCCCAAGAAAGTTTATCATACCTACAAAGGTTGCAGAGCTATTTACTTTGAATCAAGGCCAGAACCCAAATCTGAATGGAAACCTAACTCTGAGAGTACTCTAGACTGCCAGGCCAGCCCTTCTCCAAAGAGTTCATAGAATTGCCTAGCCCTGTGCATTTTACTGTAAAGTCAAAGCAGACCTGTGAACATCTTTAGTAGTAGCCCCTTGCAATGCCCTGTGGCAGTGGTCTCTGACCTTGGTTTGTGAGTTCCTGTCCCATAACAAAAGTCTGCCATGTGACCTTGGGACAAAGCTCTAGGTTCCCAGTCTCTCTTATCCTTATCTGTGAAACAAAGATGAAATTGCTTGTCTCTTAGGCTCCTGTTCATGGTGCATGTTTATTTTTTATTTATTTATTTATTTATTTATTATTTTTTCTTTTGGTCTTTTTGAGACAGGGTCTCCCTGTAGCCCCAGCTGTCCTGGAACTCACTATGTAGACCAGACTGGCCTTGAACTCACAGAGATCCACCTGCCTCTGCCTCCCAAGTGCTGGGATTAAAGGCATGCGCCACCACGCCCGGCAATGGTGCATATTTATAAACTACATAGCATAGAGCCTCTTCCTTGCTTAACTCCCTAATCACTGTTAAAAGGAAGTTCTGCCAAGGTTTTCTTTTTTGTTGCTTTTGTTTTGTTTTGTTTGTTTTGTTTTGTTTTGAGACAAGGTTTCCCTGTAGCCCCTGCTGGCCTGGAACTCCATATGTATACCAGGATGGCCTTGATCTCACAGAGATCCTCCTGCTTCTGTCTCCAGAGTGCTAGGATTAAAGGCATGTGCTACCATGCCTGCCAGGCATAACTTTCTTTTTTTGGAAATTTACTTCACTGTGTCTGTGTCTGTGTGTACGTGTGTCTGTGTGTAGCCCGTGGACATAACCTCTTTGGACTCAACACAGTTGCATTTCCTGTCCCTCTAGCATCTTGCCTATAGTACCACGGTAGCGGGATCAGTGCTGTTAGTCATAGGGGGAATGTTTGGAATATGCTGTCCAGTAGAGTACTCCTAGCAAGAATCCATTAGTGCTGGAAATGTATTATCTTACAACTGAAGTTTAAATTGTTTAGAAAGTTTTTAAGTAAATTCAGTAACCAGGGCCAGCTAGGTGGCTCAGTAAAAACACTTGCTACAAAAGCCTGATACCTGAGTTTGATTCCTGGAACCAACATTAAAGTTGAAGGAGAGAACCCACTTTACAGAGTTGTCTTCTGACCTCCACACTTGTACCATGGTGTGCACATGCATGCATGCATGCACATATGCACGCACACATACACACACACCCCACAATAACAATATGTAAAAGTATTCAATTCAGTAAACACAGGTATGCATATACGTAACATTTTTCAGAAACATGTGGGCTCAAATTTAAAATTAAGAAAAAAGTCAAATATTAATATCAATTAAAGAAAAATATTTTTAAAATCTGTGAAGCTTTGTTATTTTTGCAGTGCTGAGAATAGAACTCAGCCTAGTGTATGCTAGATAAGCACTTTATCAGTGATCTATATCCCCAGTGCATCTTTTAAGTGTAATTTAATTATATGTAACCAGTACATCTTCTTTTTAAATCAAACATCTGTCTGAAGAGGTGGGAGTTAAGTTTTGAGAACATGCTCTAATTAGAGAAAAGTGTGAGAGGGCATGTCTGTGGGAGAGTGGATCACAGTCCAGTGCAACGTGAGCTCCTTTGTGTGTCTTCACTCACTCACAAAGTATTAACAGAATCCCAGAAGTGAGCCTTGGGTTGTAGGTCATAGGCCCTGGGCCTTGATTAACAACGGGTTCTTGTGCTCACGATGTAGGAGCCAGTGCAAGCCTGGTGGTTTGTTCATGCTCTGTGTTGCTTTGCACTGACTGTTGGCCCCTAAGGGAAGAGACTGTTGTGACTCAGAGAGGAATTTGCTCAAGGCCCTGCCTTTGGATATCATTTCTTTTGTCAAAGGAAGCAGCTTCAGAGGGAAAGTGGCTTTTTCATTCAGCTATACAAATTATTTTCTTTATTAAAAAAGGTTTTATTATTTTTATTTTATGTATATGAATGTTTTGCCTGCATGTATGTAAGTGTACCTGTGTGTGCAATGCCTGTGGAAGTCCAAAGAGGGCCTTGGATTCCCCAGAATTAGAATTACGAACCGTTGTTAGCTGTCATGTAGGTGCTGGGAATCAAACCCAGGTCTTCTGTAAAAGCAGCCATTGTTCTTAACTGCTGAATCATCTCTCCAGTTTCTACAAATTATTTCTTAAACAGTATCACCCAATTAGTCTGTTTACTATGGGCCAGGACAGTAGCGGGAAGAGAATGAGGCCTGCCTGTATTGGGTAAGTGCTTAAATTTCGTTAGTGTAAAAAGTCAACAGATTCCAAATTAAACATGCTCTTCAATATGCCAAAAACAGGAAGGTCAGAGCTGTGGCCTCCTTCTGCCCTGGAGGAAGGTCTGATGAGCGTTATTTCCCTTCTTCTGGCTTTTCTGTTACCTCCCTTAAAAAGTGATTGCACTTAAGTATTATTCAGACTTATCCACTCATCTCATCTACTTTTTGTATACCACATGAATAGGTATATTTTGGGGGTCATTTAAAAAAATCTTAACGAAAAGTCAAGCACAGTGGTGTGCATCTTTAATCTTAGTGAGGAGGCAGGTAGCTTAATCTTAGTGAGGAGGCAGGTAGAGAAGGGCATGGGTGACACAGAAAGGTGGATCTCTGGAACTCATTGGCCAGCTTAGCCAAATCAGTGAGTGCTAGGTTCAGTAAGAGACCCTGTCTCAAAAATTAAGGTGACCAGCTATCAAGGAAGACACCCAGTGTTAATCTCTGGTCTCCACACACATGCATATACATGTGTACACACATGTGCATATAAGCACATACATATACGTATACTAACACACACACACACACACCCCTTAGAGGAAATAGAGATCATTTTTCTGAAAGACATTTCATCAGTTTATCTTAATGTAGCTATAGCAGATCCCCATTGTGAGAATAAAATTATCATGATAGGTGTGAGCTCCCCAAAGAAGAGAAGGCCTAAAAGAAGAAAGCCCCCTCAAAGTAACCTCTCTTGACGATTACTTATGCCACATTCATCAAGTTGGCAGTTATTTGACCTTGGAAAAGGTGTTAAAAATGTATTTCTGGGACTAGAAAGATGGCTCAGTGTTTAAGAGCACTGGCTGCTCTTGCAGAAGATCCAGATTCGAATTCTAGCACCCACATAGCTGCTAACAACCATTTGTAACTCCAGTTCCAGGGAGTCTGAGGCCCTCTTCTGACCTCCACACAGGCTTTGCATGATACAGATGCACTTAAAGTAAATGCAAGCAATACACTTATACACATGAAATAAAAATCACAAATAAATAAAGGTGTTTCTGTGCTTGGGAGAAAAGGTTTTAAAACAGTGTTCCAAAAATTGGTCAGAATATTCTAGTTATATTGCTAACCTCTGGAAAAACAAATTCTCGGGACTAGTCTAGTCAAGATAAAAGATGTAGCTGACTTTAGAAATGCTAAATTATAGCAAAGTACTAAAATATATTCTATTTTATACTGAACAAGTCTGGTATTGATATTTTCTAACTTTTTTTTTTTGGAAACAGCAACTATGTTTGGCTATACTGGTGACCCTAATGATCTGTGGGGCAAGGAAGAAAATGAGTGAGACAGTGAATTCCATTTTGTGATTTCTGTGTGTGAAAATTAGTGTCTAATGAGATGTCCCCAGAGACAGTGCTGATGCTCATCAGAACACATGCCCCAGATCAGAATGAGTTTAATTATCACTGAGGGAGTGAAATGAGGACATCAATTGGAACAATCCAGAATACGAAGAAACGGCATCTCCCAGGATGATAGACGTGAAACTGATTTTATCCGTTTCCTCTCCTTCTAGAAAAAAAAAATCATTTTTTACAGGATGTACAGAGATTCATTTCAAGCCAGTTTTTAATCAACTAATATGCTCAGCCATAGCCAGCATTTTAGATAAAGAGATCAGGTTTCTGCAGAGACCAGCCTCCTATAAAGAGATGCTTGCTCTTTGCATAGTATCCAGGTCACTACACATTGTGCCTCATCCAATAATTTGATCTAGAAATTTTCATTTTCTTAGAGGCATTATCAGACCTAATTTTACAAAGAACCACCTACTCTTTTACCAGAAAAAGACCTTAGAATCTGATAAAAATAATGATCTCATTAAAATAATCCCGTTTTGTGGATCTCTTACTCTGGTTTGTGATTGTGTGTGTGTGTCTGTCTGTCTGTCTGTCTGTCTAACCAAGTACACATGAAAAGAGGTGGGACGTACTCATCTGCAATTTTTTCCCAAGCTGTCCCTTCTCTGAGGCCATTTGCATAAGTAAATGCAAATCTAAGAATTGAAGTGCTTAGTGTTCCGTGAGCAATAGCATATTCAAACTATCTTGTTGGAACATGGAAACTTTGTCACCAAAGTAGATCTTCCTGTGCTTAGTTCTCATGCCATTATATAATTACAACAGGGGATACTTTAGCTATTTCTGTTTATTTATGTTATATTTTGGCATATATTATTTTAAACAAGACTAATAAAATACCCTACTGGCAGCTGAGGAAGTACAGTTTTCATATTTAATATAAGAAATCTGAGGCCTAGGGAATTAGTTCCCTAGCTGTGATCTGAGCTCTCTAAGCATCAAAGCTTCAGGGAGAGCCCTTTCTTTACTGTTAAATCGATCTGTGCATTTTCACAGTGCAAAGTGGCATAATCCAAACATTTCTCTGTATTATCTAATGGCTGTGTCATTTTTCTACCCACACATTTCCTCATCGATTGCCCAACATTACATTGTCCAGATCCCCAAGAAGACAGAGGCAACAGAACTGTGTAACAGAAAGCAAAGTTGATGTTTTCTACCCAGGCAGAAGGATCCTAACCTTAAAAATATTTACATATAAACAAAGTGTACACGTATACCCGCTTCTCAAAGAGCTTAAACATTCTCAAGAAGGTTGAGTTGAGGACAGGGTAACACATCAATTAATTGCAGAGCAGTGCGTCAGTTGGGAAACGTTTTTAGTTGCTGGATTTCAGTGGGCGATGATAATCTTTATCTCAGCCTCAGGAGTAAAGAATTGAAAGTATCAAATATGTATACTAAGATATCAGTCAGTGATTATGTTAATATAATCACTAAATACTAAATTACTACATAATTACTAAATAACAATTAGTAATCTTAATAATAATTGTGTATTGTTACTAGAGAATTTTTGATATCAAGAGACTCCTGTCGTGTGCACAAAGGAAGAGTTACTCAGACCTGAACCATGTCTTGGCAAACCTTGATACTGAGCATGAAGTCATTTATAAAAGACTTATTTTCACACCTGCGTACACATCAGTTCATTGATATCACTGAAAACCACATGTACTTTCAAAGAATATGTAATGCTCCAAATGTGGCTTTATAGTAGGATCACTTTATCATGACTTAAAAATAATACTAAGCGTTTCATAACCTTTAGAAAAATATCATTTTCTTTAGGCCTAGAACATATTCCATACTTTTCTGAGATATAGTATTGTGGATACAAAATTGGAGAGACGCTGCAGGGTCTCCATGTAAGAATTTTTTTATTAGAAAAGAAAAAGAAACATCTGGGTAACTTAGTGAGGCCCTATCGCCAAACTTTTTTTTTTTTTTTTAAGTGAAAAGAGAGCTGGAGTTAAAACTCAGTGGTACAGTGCTTGCCTAGCTGAGTAAGGCCCTGGGTTCACTCCCCAGTACCCTAAAAAGGGAGTGGAGGAAAACCCAGGCTTGATGGCACATACCTGTAACCCCAGCAGTTGGGAAGTTGAAGCAGGAGGACTGTGAGTTTAAGACCAGCCTGTGTGCTGCATAGCAAGACTCCATTTTGAAAGAGAGAGGGAGATTGAGAATGAGAGAATTGGGATATTATAGTGTTTTTATATGAGATTATTCATTTTGGAACCCCACAGCATGAAATTGATAGGATAACTTCAAACAAATCACATCTCCAGTGTTTTCCCTTTTTTTTTCTTTCTTCATTCATAGACTCAAAAAGAAAAAACAAGCCAAACAAAATGCAGAGACAGCCTCAGCTCTAACCACAAGGAGTCATTCTGGGAAAGAGGATGCTAATTCAATCATTTTGGAGCAGGACAAGTCCAGCATTGCTGTGGAGGAGGAATGTAACACCGATGAAAAGAAAAAGAGAAGAAACAATCAGTTGAAGGAAATCAGGCGCACAGAACTGAAGAGATACTATAGTATTGGTGAGTATCAGTGATGGTATTGAAGTATTTTCTTTTTAAAAAATCTGTAATAGGCTGGACACGATGGTGCATGCCTAAAATCTCAGAACTCGGGAGGTAGAGGCCAGGGGTTTGGAAATTCAAGGCTACGCTGGGCTACATGAGACCCTGTCTGAAAACAACAACAAAGAATTGTAATGGTTTTAAGTTGGGTATGGCAGTACACATCTGTAATCCTAGCACTCAGAAGACTGAAGCAGGAGGACCACAAGTCTGAGACAAGCCTGAGCTCCTTAGGGAGCTCAGGCCAACCTGGATGGATATTCCAACCCTTTCTCCGAATAAAGAAACAAAAATCTCCACGCCTTCAAAACCACAATTGTAATGATTTTTTAAGAAGTATGATTTATAAACTCTCATCATAATAATAGTACCAGCTGATAGAGCAATCTACGTGCTCCAAGCTCTTGTATATATCACAGTGTAAAAGGATGACAGTGAAAGAATGTGCTCTACTGTTTGCATCGTTGTCACCCAGTTCTGTGCCTATCACATATTGTGTGCTAATAAGCATTTATATAATGAACTATTTTCCCTGTAGAAGAGCTATACTTGTTTCTTTTTTGTTCTTTGTGTGTGTGGTGTGTGTGTACATGTATGTGTGAAGATGTACTTCCCTGTGCATGCACATGTGGAGGATGGAAGTTGACTTTGATGTCTTCCTCTCTTGCTCTCTACCTTATTTACTGAGACAGTGTCTTTCATTGAAACTAAAGTTCACTGCTTCAGCTGTCTGGCCAGTGAGCCCCAGGAATCTGGCTGTCTCCGCCCCTCAATACTGAGGTTACAGGTGCATGGCTATATCTGGCTTTTTACGTGTTAGGGATCTTTATGCTTGTGCAGCAAGCACTTTACCCACTGAGCAATTTCCTGGACTCAGTTTTTTTCTTAGTGGGCATATATATGTACATAAAGGAATTGATAGTAATACTTGCACTTTTTAGAAGAGACAAGCCTAGCATGTGTCAGCTAAAAACAACAGGCAAAAACAACAAAGAGCCCTCGTTTAGAAATAAGTCCATAATGTTATTCAATTTTCGTTAGAATAACCATTGCATCTGAAATTGCATTGGGAACAGTGACATATCTAGCTGTTCTTGGCTCACCCTTTTCATACCTACTGTTCTGTCACAGGCATGTCTGGGGGGTATTTCAGAGGATGCAAAGAGAGGGTACCAAGAGGCAGAAATTCTGAATACAGGTTATGACATGCTAGAGATTGCTAGACAAAGAGAGAGAAGGTTGAGGAAGGCCTCCAAGAGCATCCTACAAATGAGACACTGAGATACAGTCTTATGAAAGAATTGGCAGCTTGCTCGGGAGGTCCTAAACTTGATCCAGATTAGGGCAGAGTTAGAGTAAGGTATATCTTGTTTCCATGTTTAATGTAGCTTCTTAACAGTGCTTGTGATGATTAGTGTCAACAGGATCTGAAATCACCTAGGAGACAAGCCTCCAAGAACACAATTTCTGCCTCTTGGTACCCTCTCTTTGCATCCTCTTTGAAATATCCTCTAGGCATGCCTGTGACAGAAGGTATGAAAAGGGTGAGCCAAGAACAGGTAGATATGTCGCTGTTCCCAGTACAGTTTCACTTTCACGAGGTATTATTTAACCTATAGACATGTCTTTGAGGGATTCTGTTGACTGCGTAAATTGATGTGAGAAGACCCATCCTAAAAGTGGGCACCACCGTTCCCTGAGTTTGGGTCCTGGAATGAATAAAAAGGAGAAAGTGAGCTGTGCACAAGCATTTGTTGCTCTTTTTTCTGACTGAGGATGCAATGTGACTATCAGCTTCAAACTCCTGCTGCCTTGGCTTCCCATCATGATGGATCATGTGATAAACTGTGAGCCAAAATAAGTCCTTTGTTCCTTAAATTGCTTTTATCAGGGTATTTTATCACAGTAACCAGAAAGTAGCTAAGACAGTGCAGATAAGGAGTCAGCCTGCAGCCAAGAGCACTGGCTTTTAGCACTACAGAGGGCTAAAATTATTCCAGCATGTAGCATGCAGCTAGCTTAGTGCTCAAGCCACCAGTATGCTTTATAACACTATACCTCTCAGCCTAGTGAGAGAGGCTCCTGGGGATTAATAATCTTCTTAAAACATAAAATGTCAGTGTTACACCTTAGTTCCAAAAAAGGAAGAGAATTGAGGAAAATTGCATTTTACATCATGTTTTATGTATGATTTCTTCCTGTGATAGAATGGCTTTTGAATAAACTGGTGCAAATGCAAATATTTTGTTGTGTTTAAGACAATAACCTTCATCTTTACCTTGCTGTGTCTACTTGACCTCACAAAATCAGCTCAGTCACTTTGTCATTTTCTTTTCCTGTCCCTGTCCTGGCTTGATTATCATCTGTATTTTCAGGGATTTATCGGATTACTTATTTGTGACTGGAGTGACTTAGACCATGTAGTGTGTGGTGTGTGTGTGTGTGTGTGTGTGTGTGTGTGTGTGTGTGTGTGTGTGTGTTAGTACGTGTGCACATGTATGCCTGTGTATGTGGAGGCCTCAGGACAACCTCAGGTGTCATTCCTCAGGTACTATCCACCTTGTTTTGTAAGGTGGAGTCTCTTACTGGCCTGTAACTCGCCTAGTAGGTTATGCTGGCAGGCCAGTGAGCCCCAAGGAGCCACATCTCTGCTTCTCAGTGCTAGTATTACAAGAATGCACCAAGCACAATGGGCTGTTTTTCATGGGTTCTGGGTATTGAATTCAGGTCTTCATGCTCACAAGGCACAAGCACTCACCAGTTTGACAGATGGTCTTTAAATGTGTATTCAATAGAAAAATGAATGTATAGATGAATGAATACTCTGGTTTTGTTTGAGTTTTGTGAGGACTCTAGAGGATATTGGTACCAGTGTAGTCACTGGACTGAAATTGCCACATAATTTTCTTTGGTAGGGTGGAAATGCCATTATAGCTTGTCATCTTGTCTCAAGAATGTCGGTGATGACCCCTGGCTTGCTGTTTTAGGGCATTTTGTCAGGAGAATCCAGTGCTGGGATCAAACCTCCAGGTGGGCCACTGAATTCCAGGGTTCCTTGGCCCTTAGCACATCTGGCTGTAGTTGGCAAACACCCATCTTGGCAGATTTGGTTGACCTCACAGTGTCTGGTGTCTTCTGGATTCCCATCTCAGGATGTGGCTCTGTACCACTAGGGGGAGCATCAGACCTCAAGTCAAGGGTCTTTCTCAGTTCAACACACTGTTAATTCAGTGACTCTAGTCTGGTTGTAGCAGAAGGAGGCATGAAAATGGGAGGCTGTTGCTTACTAAGGATTTAGACTTTGCTTTGTAATCTGTGGGCAGCATTGGGAGAGTGCCATCATTTCTGTCACAAATCTGAATTGATAAAGGCAGACTGTGCTAGTCTGAGACAGAACCTTAGGGAAAAGGACAGGCTGAGGACAAATTTTGCTCATAGAAACAGCAGGATGTGCTAATCAGTACAGTGTGTGAAGGAGAAAAAGGAATCAGTACAGTCAGCACATGACTCAGGAATGAGGAAGGAATAAGGAAATAAGGGAATGTGCCTTTGGAGATGTTTTTGAAGGACTAAGTAGATTTGTCTCTAGGGTCCTAGAAAGGCCTGTTAATTGCTGCTTACAGATGTGTGGTGAATCTATATGTGTGAAAGAAGTTATCCGGGGAACACAGGAGAGTCAAATCAAAGAGCGAGAGGTAACAAGTAATAGCATGGGTATAGACGCACAGGCTAGAAGGGCTGTAAGTGATGGTTGTTTTTTCTGGGTACAGAAATGATAAAGGAATGTGTTTCTTTTTATTTGTTGAATAGCATGTGTTATAGAACTATTTCAAACATTAACAGTCAGAAAATAACAGAACTAAATAGCTTGAGGAAGTGAAAGTGAGAGCCTTGCAAAAAGAATTATTAGGCAAATACAAAGTTCTCTGAAAGTAGTTATTTTCTGTGGTGCCCATTCCACATCTAAAATATAATCTGCATGATCTAAGGAAGAGTATTTTGACAAAATAATGTTTTTCTTTGTTGAAATAGATCTATCTGAAGCCTGGAGCAATAACACATAGCTATCTTCAGACACTTAGAAGAGCTAGCAGTTAAGATGCTGATAAAGAATGTTATGGAAGCTGGGTGTGGTGGCTCATGGCTTTAACCCCAGCACTCGGGAGGCAGAGGGAGGCAGATCTCTGTGAGTTCGAGGCCAGCCTGGTCTACATAGAGAGTGTCAGGCCAGCTGGGGCTACAGGGAGACCCTGTCTCAAAAAGATGAGAGAGAGAGAGAGAAAAGAAAAAAGAATGTTATGGAAAGATTGAGTCACCAGAATTGCCTCATTATAACAGCATGGTACAGATTCTATGAATGTTTTGTTTTGTTTTTGAGAGAATAGAAAAAGGAAGTGATTATATTAAGGCAGATGGCACCAGATAAATTGAGATCCAGCACCTAGCAGCCAGTGAACATCAGAATACTTCTGGAATAAGAGAACTCAGCCCTCCGTACTTGTTTGCATTTGCTAATATACAGGACTCCCTTTTCACATATTCTGTTTAGATAAGCTCTTAAGGAATTATCTGGCAGTTCTCTGTGTTACTATACTTTAAAAATTAGCTATTAAGTTTAAAAAAAATTAAGACAGGGTCTTACTGTGTAGCATTGACTGCCCTGGAACTCACTATATGGACCAGGCTAGTCTCAAGCTAGCAGAGATTTACCTTACTCTGCCTCTCAAGTGCTATGATTAAAGGCATGCACCCCAACGCCCAACTAAATTAAATTTTATACAAGTACACTAAGAGTATTTCTAAATGTATCAAAAGATGATTGATCTACTTCAGTATCAGAATGCACTATTCATTAATCTTCTTTCATGTTAGACTAGTGCACATCTTTCCTTCTAAGAGCATGCAGGTAGAATAGAGCTATTAGAAATTCAGAGATTTTTGGTATTGGGCAGTTTTTCATTAGAAATATGCCTGTGCAGGTGATAAGAGTGAGAAGAGATAGAGGAATGTTATACAGAGAGGAAATAAACCAAATTGGATTAAAATAATGTAGCATTTTGATATAAAGCATTAATGTGGCCGGACATGGTGGCACACACCTTTAATCCCAGCACTCGGGAGGCAGAGGCAGGTGAATCTCTGTAAGTTCGAGGACAGCCTGGTCTACATAGTGAATCCAGGACAGCTGGGGTCTCAAAAAAAAAAAAAGCATTAATGCCAAGGATCCTGGATAACAAAGAAGAAACTTTATTTGGACTATTTGCTTGTTATAATAAACATGGAACTTACATAAGAGTCTGGTGTTTTGTGTTGTTTATTATAATAAATATAGGATTTATTTGTTTTGTGATTGCCAAAGTCAAAAATTTGTTTCAAGAAAATCTTTGCTCTATGAACAGTGAATGTATCTCTCCTCTCCACCCCCATCTTTTACTGCCCCCTCTCTCCTTTCTTCCTCCCCTCCTTCCCTCTTCCTTCTCTCTGTCTCCCTCTCACTCTTTTATTGTTTTCTTTTTGTTTTCTCTGAGACAGGGTCTTACTGTATAGCCCAGGTTGGCCTCAGGCTCATGACCCTCAGTCTCTTGGTGCTGGGATTACAAGTATAGATCACAATATCAACTAGATTTAGCTCTCTTTTTTGTTGTTTTTTAAATTTTTATTAAGCTTTTGTACATTTCATGCAACAGCTCTTAATCAAATTTTAGACCTCTCCCCTACTCCCCCACCAGACCTTATGTATTTTAGCCATACATGTTAAGTTCTATCCAGTCAAGCAAGCATATGTACAAACATGAAATTCTCTACTTTTCCCACACTATAGGTTTTTGTTTTTCATGAAAACATGAAAGTAACCAACTGCTAGGTTATTTCCCACAACAGCAACCTCAACATCTTCCCGTACACAGATCACTTGTTCAAAGGGGTTTTGTTTTTTTTTAAACCACACATCTGGGGTGTCATATCTGTCGCTTGCTTTTTGTTTCGCCTCACAGGTTAAGAAGGCCAAGGTTACATAATTTTGAGAAATTCATTTCCAAATATGCATAGGCCATGCCTCTATGTATAATAGTGTTGCTCTTCTATTCAAAAGTGGTGATCATTCTTGTGCTTTAGATTTTAGGAATGAAAGTGTGCACAGTTAAAAGAGACTTTAATTGGGCTGGAGAGATGGCTCAGCAGAGGACCCGGATTTGGTTCCCAGCACCCACATGGTGGTGACAGCTGTCTGTAACTCCAGTTTCTAGGGGATCTGACGCCCTCTTCAGACCTCCTTGGGCATTGCATGACACGGATGCACTTGCATGCATACAGGCAATATACTCATACACATAAAATAAAAATAATAAATAAAATATTTTTTTAAAACAGACTTTCATGTAAAAAGAGAATGCTGGGCATGGTGGGCACGCCTTTAATCCAGCATTCCGGGGGTAGAGGCAGGCAGATCTGTATGAGATTAAGGCCAGCCTGGTCTACATAGTGAGTTCCAGGTGGGCTGGGGCTAGGGAGACCCTGTCCAAAAAAAGGACGTCAAGGGATTGAGAATATATCTCAGTAGTAGAGTACATGTGTAGCATGTGTGAGACTCTGAGTTCAGTTTCCAGTACAAAAAAGAAAAACTAATTAGTATTTTTTAAATCAAGCAGGACCAGACTGAAGAGATTTAGATAGAATATAAATCAAAATTATTAGGCATAAACTAGGCCTATGCTGTTTTGGACCATCAAGAAAGTCAAACCAAATGTTTTCTTACCATGGATACTTTGATTAACACAGCAAGCTGATGGTGCCTCAGAGTGCACAGTAATATAGCTATGCAGCTAAGGAGAAAAGTGACAAGAAAAGGTGGCAGATGTGGGAGTCATGGAGGGAGGGTCTAAGAATAAAGCAGGTTCTTGGTTTAAAGACCAAAACCATGGAAACCGAATCAGTAATCAAAGCTAGTGCTGTGAGACAGAAGAACGTAGCCAGGAGCAGAAACACACCTGAATATAGAAATCAAAAGAGCTCACCATGTGGCGGGCAGGATGAAGGGAAGACCCAGCACTTAGGGAAACCGTCATATGTATTTATGGCTCATGGATTAAAGGCATAAAAATATTTTTAAATGAAAAAAATATTTTTTAAAATTTTGCTGCAGAGAAGGGAGCTTGGCACAGATTTCTCCGTCATGTATGCCAGCACAACTAAAGGGTTAAAGTTATTTTTCAGGTTCAAAGACAAGACATTCTCAGGTACATCAAGTGTCATCAAGCCTTTTATGTCATATATTTCAAACACAATTACTGAAAGGGAGATGTTCTTATCTGATGTACACCAAAATCAGGACCTTCAGATTTTTTTTTTTAAATTCATGAAGAAATTGGCAGTGAGTATTGCAAATTAAACCTAAAAAAACTATGGTTATTAGTGGGAATATAAAATACAGCCCACTCCCCCCGATCTGTGATCTGTCACCTCCTGGTTATGAAGTAATTAACCATCTATATAATTTTCAGATTAACTAATATTGAATAGAATAGAAAAAAACTGAGAATCCTGCATGGGAGGAAATCCCAGCCTCACATGTTGCGTGCTGTCCCCCTCATGGCATTCCTTTTTCATGATCTGAAGAACCCAATTTCATGTTTCTCTATTCCAAGCAGTTTTCAAAGAAACCCACAGAAGAGAGAGAAATTTGTGTTTCTCATGACTTGGCTCTTCTGATGCCTCCAGTTAGGGTTGGGCTGTGTTTGTGCTCCTGTAAAGTGGTGTTGCCTGTTTGTGGTCTCATGTTCTGCTTTCAGCATCATGACTACTATTTAAATTTCTATCCACCTTATTTTTAAAAGCTACTCTACTTTAAAAAAAATCTAAATATCAACAATGTGGGAAGCCTTGTTCTATAGAAAAATTGTTCAGAGGGAAGTGAGTTAGAAACTCCAGTGGTTAGGGAATATGTTTGTCTACAAGTCTGTAGCAGTGAAGCAAAAAGCCCCTGAGCAGACCTGTCTGTCACTACACTGGCTTCATCTCAAGGAGAACCTCCCTCCCTGTCCTCTAGCAGTCCCCATATTTCCACTAGTACAGCATGCTGTAGCCTCTTCTTGTAATTGTGGAAATAAACAAATGTAGGTACTGAACCAAGAAGCCACATGTTAAAAACCCTGTTCTCCTACATCTGCTCTTGAGTTCAAAGATTAGACATATCCTAGTCATAGCAGTCTGCATGACCCAGTATCATTCCCTAGGTCATGTGTTGTGTTATGCCACACTTAAACAATGGAAAGTCTCATAACTAGAGAAATACCTGTGTGTATTGGACAACAGCTTATGATCAGTGACAGTGTGAGCTTTGAATAATCAAGTTAGAAATGAGTTGGGTAGGACATGGGAATATATTCTGTCCCAGAGACTGAGTGACAAATAAACAACAGAACTTTCTCTGAGTTCTGGAGGCTGGAAAGTCCTTGGCGATCGAGGTACTGGAAAATTCAGAGCTAGTGTAGGACTCATTCCTCATAACCCACCATTGTAACCTCTTAGGGGGCAGAGGAAGGGGACTCTTTCAGGGCTCTTTTTGAGTGGCACTGTCTCATACACGAGGCTATGTCTGGATGACCTGCTCCCCTACTAGTTTCTGTCTCCTAGTGCCATGATCTTGTGGGTGAGAATTTCTATCATATGAATTCTAGGGTACATAAAGCTCAAAACCACAGTGTACACACAGATGGTAGAAAGTATTCTGGTTAAATCTTTGTGGTGAAAGTTTGGCCATTTTTATTATGAGCCTTGATTTTTTGCATACCCTTTGACCCAACAGTTCTTTCTGCTAAAGTTCACACTGAGGCAATAATCATGAACATATTAAAGATTTAATTGTGGTAACTATCATTGCATTATTTAAAATTAATTACTAGGTAGATACCATTTTTAAATGATGCAGGTAAACAGTTAATGACATGTAAATTTCACAGAATATTATCATCAGAAACAGAAAGTAGTTCTAAATTGTGATTCTGTTTTTATTAAAAAGATAATTCACTTGCATACACATAAAAATTTGGGATGAACAGGAGCTTGAGTTAGGTGCACCAGAATGTAAGCATTGGCCTTTTCTAAATGGAAGTCAAACGGATGAATTGTATTACTGTATTTGATCATCTGTTTTTGAAAATATTTTATTTTATATTATCTGTATGCGTGTATTGCCTGCATGTATGTAAGTGCATCTGTGTCATGCAGTGCTCACGGAGATCAGAAGTGAGTATCGGAGCCCCTGGAACTGGAGTTACAGATGGTTGCTAACCATGTGGCTTCTTGGGATCAAACCCAGATCCTCTGCAAGAGTAGTCAGTGCTTTTAACTACCAAGCTACCTCTCCAGGCCCTGTTTGTTTGTTTTTAATGAGTGCTATGGTCTGAATTTGTATTCTCACAAATTCATATGTGAAATCTGCATTCCCTTGGGCCAGTGAGAAGGCTCAGAATGTAAAGGTGCTTGCTGCCAAGACGGATGACCTGAGTTGGATACCCAAAACCCACATGGTAGAAGAAAAGAGCCAACTAGTTCAGATTGTCCTCTGACTTCCACATGTACCCCCTCCACACACACAAATTAAATGAAGAAATTAATATTTTTAACTTTATTTATTATTTTTATTTTATGTGTATGCATGTATTGCCTGCATGTAGGTAAGTGCACCCGTGTCGTGCAATGCTGCAATGGTCAGAAGAGGTTGTCGGATCCCCTGGGACTGGAGTTACAGACAGTTGTTAGCTGCCATGTGGGTGCTGGGATTCGAACCCAGGTCTTCTGCAAGAACAGCCAGTGTTCTTAACCTCTGAGCCATCTCTCCAGCCCAGAAATGTAATTTTTTTTTAAAGTATAAAAATCAGAAATCTGCATTGCCAAGGCAGAGGGGTATTGGCAGGTCTGGTCTTTTGGGAGGTCTCTAGACCATGATGGTGGAGATCTCATGACTCATCGCCCCTTCTATCACATGCTACATGGGGACACAGTACACATGCACCATTTGAACACTGGGTGAGGGTACTTACCAGACTGAATTTGCCAGGGCTTTTTGATCTTAGATTGCCCATCCTTAGAGTTATGGGAACTAGATCTCTATTGTTTATTAGATGCCAATTTGTGGAAATTTTTTTGTAGCAGCTCAAATAACTACAACAATGGTTCTATATAATTTTGATTCATGTGGGACTGGGGCTTTATTTTTCCCGTATTTTCTTCTAAAATTTAATTTTTCCAGTTATATCCATGATGCATTTATTATGCAAATTTTAAAAGAACTTTTGGAAGCTGAGAAACAGAGTAGGAAAAAGAGAAGGAGCAATAACTTTGGAGAAGGGCAGAAGAAACATCTTTGGGATGAACGTCTGCTGTGGGCTAGCTGCTTTATTCACTCATTGAGTTCGTGATACGCTACAGGAAGTAGCAGCCTATTTTACAAAGTTGAACACTGAAATGCTGAGGAATTCACCAAAGCATCTGCAGGTCAGCATTCAGCAGGGACTGGTGTCCAGCCCTCTGGCACCAAAGCCAGCATGACACCAAGACACAATTCCCACTCCCCCCAAGTCAACTCTGGAAGAAATACAGGACAAATCTGGAATAAAACTTTAATGTCTTCACCAGTTTCCTAAGAACATCATTATTTCTTAGTGCAGAAGGAAAAAAGAGTGACTGCAAGTGAAGGTTCCTTTCCCCCTAGGCTGCCATTTGAATGATGATAAAGTTGAAACTTAACTGTTTGTGTGAATTTACTGTTACCACTGAGATTCTGGTACTGATAGACCTGGTCCCATGTGTGGGTGTGCTCAAAATACCCATCCTGTTTATGAATAATATAAATGCAAGTATAACATATAATATAAATGCTGACCAAAACAATTGGGATCATCTGTCTTCATATACAGAATTGTTGAACAGTCACCTGGGTTAATGCATTCATTCCTCAGGCAAGGAGGATGTTCTCCATACAGCACTGCAGGGCTGTGTGAGGTAGAACAGTCCCTAAGATAGACAGCTTCCCTACCCTTGAGACAGTTCTAGATTTTAGTTCAATATGACTCATTTTAGTTAAATACTAACAATATTAAATAATATCAGCTACTAACTAATCATGCGTGTGAATGCACCCATGTCATGCAATGCCTGCAGAGGCCAGAAGAGGGTATAGAATCCCTTGGAACTGGAGTTACAGATGGTTGTTAGCTGCCACATGGGTGCTGGGAACCAAACTTGGGTCCTCTGCAAGAGCAGCCAGTGTCCAGCTCAAGAGTAGTTTCAATATTTATGTGTGTATGTATGTATGTATGAGAAAGAGAATGTATATGTACATTTGTTTGTATTTGTCAAGGCCAAAAGAGGGCATTGAATCCCCTGGAGTTGGAATTACAGGCTGTTGTGATTCACCCAATGTGGGTACTGGGTACCAAACTCAGGTCCTCTGCAAGAGCAGCAAGTACCCTTAACCACCAAGCCATCATTCCAAACCTTTTCTGAATTTACAAACCTTATCTATCACTTAGCCTAGGGAATCCATGATAAACTATATATAAACCTTGAAAGTAGGGATTCTTGTGTTGATGTTGGCTGGTGTTTTACATTTTGTTTTGTTTTATTGCAGTGCTGGGGACCAAACCCAAGACCTTATACATGCTAGGCAAGTGCTATACCTCTGAGCTTCATTACTGGCCTATCAGTTTCTTTTTCTTATGTGCTTTTGGTTTGTCATATGAAGTCTTATCTCAGTTTACAGGGAGGTCCACCTTAGAAAGACTTAATTTTCCAAGAGATCATTGCTAAGCACATAGCTTCCTAGAGTGCAAGCCAGTGCTTTTTGCCTCACAATGCGGTGAACGTGAACGCCAGGCTGTGGCCAGGATTCTCTTTTTATCTTCGGGGTTTTCAAACTGTCCTTTTGCCTCTCATGTTTCTAAGTTTATCTCCACTCTGGTTTTTTCCTTATGACTAAATATTTATGATTCGACTTCCTTGTGTGATAGTTTAGTGTAATGGGAGATTCCATGTCCAGACGCCTTCCAGATGTTGCTGGAGTTGCTCTCAGGAACCTGTCCTTACAGTCCAGTGGGAGATACTGGAATGTAGTAGAGCTTGTACAGTGCCAGTGGAATCCCTAGATGCTCCTGTTGACTCTTCCATAAAGCTGGGGCAGAGGCCACACCTGGGAACTAAGGTTCAGTGTGACTTTAAGAAATTAGACAACTACTTCAGACCTAGAAGTGTGTGTGACACTATTCCTGGAGAGACACGGACAAGCTTCTGCTCATCCTATACAGGGAAGCAATGACAGACCAAAGCACTGATAGGGTCAGAGTCCAACTTGGCAAGCCAGTGAGTTTGTTGGAGTTACCTTCAGGAGTATGGATGAGGGGTTACTACAGGAGCATGGGTGACTCACAGGCAGCTGCATCCCCAAAAGCTCACCCCAGAATGAAACATGGAGCCCCAGAGATCTCTGCATAACTTGCAGGCAGCTCAACAGATCTGAGTGTCTCCCTGCTCAGCAGTCCTTACTGCTTTTCTAACCTTGGGGGCAGTTCAGGAAGTTCATTCTCTCTTTAGTTTTCTAACAGTTACAATTTTGTTGCTGCTGTTATGTTTTGGGGTTTTTTTTTTAATGCAGTCTGATTATATGGGCTTTTTTCTTTTAAATGATTTATAATCTATCATTTCAACACTACATCATCCTGCACTTTTAGAATGAAACATTTTTGCTGATGCCTTGTAACTCTTTATACTCAGCTGTTTACCTATCCCAACTGCATCGATCTGACCTCCTACTGTGGCACCTCCACTTCCAGCCTCAGGCCTCCTCACAGCCTCTTATACCTACTAGATTCTAACCCCCTAATTTCAAGGAATTGAGACACACAATGTAAATGTACCTATAGGCAGAGGAGAAAGCTAGTCCTGTATTCCTCAGAAACAATCCTGAACAAAGGAACTGAATTTTCACTCTTATCTGTCTGATCTGTGAAATTGAAATGAAATGAAATGAAATGAAAAGAAAATGGGCTACATGAGACCCTGCTTCAAAAAAAAGTACATTTGGACTGGAGATGTAGTTCAGTTGCCGTAGAATGCTTGCCTAGCACACAAGGAGCCCTGGGCTCAATCCTTAGCAATGCATGAACTGGATGTGGTAGTGGTGCACACATGTAATCCCAGCACTGGGAGGTGGAGACAGAGGAGAAGTTTTGTGTCCAGGGTAGCCTGGGCTTATGGAAAACATTAGACTGTCAAAAAATTAATTAATTAATTAAATGAAAAGGGTCAGATTACCTGAATGAGATTCCAAAGGTTGATGAAACAATAACCTGAGCACCTCCTCCCTCTGAGAGGGAATCAGAAAGGCAGTGCAGACGTTGTGTCTCTGGATCTTTCGAAGAAAGAGGAGCCTTGGCTTATGACAGGCATGTCCCCACACTGGTGGGGAGGGGGATTGGTACATTCAGCTATGATAATCTGATGGCATTAACCACAAAATCATGTCATGTGCCATTTCTTTTATGTCATTAAACATCTGATTATAATTTCACTTTGGGAGCAAAATGAGTTCAACTGGTGACCATAACACATTTTTATGACTGTGTGACAGGAGGCAAGTTACCTGAAATCTGTTTTTGTTGTTGTTTTGAGACAGGCTCTCCCTATGTAGCTCTGGTTGGCCTTGAACTCACAGAGATACACTTGTCTCTTCCTCCCAAGTGCTGCAATTGAAGGCATGTGCCACCACACATGGCTGAAATCTATATGTATCAAGTCCCTCGTCTATAAAATAATTATTTGCTATTGATAATATTGCTGAGAAACTAGAGGATGTGTGTGAATGCAGTGTGAATCTCAGAGCCTGGCAGAGAATAAGTACTGACCATCTGTTATGATCATTAGTCATTGGGTAGCATGTACATTCTTGGTGATAATCATAGGTCCTCACCTTAAACACTGGAATTGCATCTCTGTTCTGAAGCACAGGAAAACTGTCCTTTCCTGTATCTGCATATGCTGCTTCCTAGCTATCTCCAGGACCAGAAACCTTCATTACCTGTGGACTGTGTGCTGTGGAGCCTGTCCTGTTAAATACATAGGAGTTCATTCACTGAGACACAGCATCCTTACAGCTAACTGTAATAACAATTTAGGAAGTAAAGTAAAAACTTACATTGTGTTACAATGACATGAAACAATTATGATTCTTAAAATCAGTCAATTACTTTCCATTTTCTCTATTTGGCTAACTGTAGAACATAGTGTTTGGTTTGTGGCTTTGACAGGAGAATTTGATTTGCCTAGTGTGATGCTATTGCAAGGAAAAGTGTTTCTCACAATCTAACACATCGGGGTTGTTGATCTGTACCAGGAAGTCCATTCTACCTTATGTATTGGATGTCATGTTCCCGCCCAAGATATTCTAAGATTGGGTACACCTTAGACTTTACCTCAAGGATTTCAAATTTGTAGATTCTGGAAGGAAGGTGTGTGTGTGTGTGTGTGTGTGTGTGTGTGTGTGTGCGTGCGCGCGTGCTTAAGTGTGAACTCAGAGGCCAAAAATCAATGTTAGGTGTTTTCCTCAGTCACTCACCACTTTTTTTTTCTGAAATGGTATAGTTCAGATGGACCCGGAACTCCTGCCTCCACCTCTTCAGCATATT
Source organism: Nannospalax galili (assembly GCF_000622305.1). Lineage (NCBI taxonomy): Eukaryota > Metazoa > Chordata > Mammalia > Rodentia > Spalacidae > Nannospalax > Nannospalax galili. The sequence goes on along the minus strand of NW_008349228.1, from coordinate 180,362 downwards.
CTACTGATATGGACCACAATCGGCTCCACCTTATTTGTTTTGAGACAGAATTTCTCACTGAGCCTGGAGATTGCTCATTCAACTAGACTAGTTGGTCAGCAAACTCTAGAAATCTGCCTGTTTCCTCCTCTCCTCCCATGCTGAGGTTACAGACAATATCCCGGCTTTTTATACTGGTGCTGGAGATCTGAACGCAGGTCCTCATGCTCTCACAGCAAGCACTTTACTGACTGAGCCATCTCCCCAGCCCATTTGTTTTAGTAGTATTACGTTTGGCATTTTGAAAACCTTTCCACCTATGACACTGGAGGGTAAATAACTTAATTTTTTCACAAATTCGAGTGTACATATTAAGTTTATCCTGAAGGCTTAACTAGCACACATTTTCTTTTGCAGTCTGGCAGTCAGTAGCTGCTTACAAGTTAGTGGAAATCAGAGAGAACCACATGCAGCTTGTGGAAGGGCATGGCAGGAAGCTGCTACAGGTGGGAAGGAGGAAGCATATCTTGGGATGTAGAATTTGGAAGCATTTACATATGGATTTCAAAGGCCTGTTCTGAAAGCTGGATTGAAGGCGAGCATGGTTTCTGGTGCCCATGAGGAGTGTGCCACAAAGGAAGCAGAGATGAAATGCTAAAAGGGCAAACAGGAATGAGGATGTGATTCAGTTAGTTGGTAGGGTGCTTGCTTTGCATACATGAGACCCTAGGTACTATTCCTAGCACCACATAAAATCAAGTGTTGTGGTATATACCTGTGATCCCAGCACCCCAAGTGGAAACAGGAGGACCAGGGGGAGGAGGCAGGAAGATTGGAAGTTCACCTTAGGTACTTAGTAAGTTTGAGGCCAGCCTGGGCTACGTGCTCGGTGAGACTGTGTCCAAAAAGAAAAAAAAAAAAAAGAATCCCATAAGATATCCTCTGCTGATTTCCACATGAGCACTACCATACCCACACACAATTTTAAAAGTGTGAACAACATATAACTCTTATGCCGAAAGGAACTTTTAGAAGAATGTTTCTGGGGATGGTAGCCTGGGGTATCCATCTTCCATGGAAAGAAGCAAAAACCACCAATTTCAGTTTTTCTGATTCTTTAGCTAGAATTAAGAAACAGGAAGAGTGCTGTTAATATTTCATTGCTTACCTTTGGGGAACTGGGTGACCCAGTTTTGACATTTTTGTCAGACTTACAAAATATTGTGATTGAATTTATTTGAACATAGGATGTCCTTATCCGGAGTCATTAGCTCTACTCTCTCAGGTAACAGATGTGGCACCTGAAGGTGATTAGAATGGATGATTATGACAGCATCTTCATTTTTCTCCTGTCGGTTTTTTCATTTTAAATAATATAAAAGAAATATGGAAAAGTCAGATGATGCCTATTTTCATGTTTTGTTACCTTTCTACTCTCAAGTGTCCCATGTCTGTTATAAAGCTGGTATGTATGTCAGTCATTTCTGTGGGTGTGAATGCATGTCTCTAGGACCTCAGATGTAAAGAGCTGAGTGAATCCAATATGTCAGACCATAGTATGTTATGATTGGTCAGAGCTGGGCTACTTGATATTTATTTACTTATTTCCTTTTGTCTTTTTTCTCCTTTCCCATTTATCTCCCCCATGCCACATCTCTCTAGCATATTCAATGTAATAGGGTTTTGTTTTATGTGCTCTTGAAAATGTTTATGCCTGCTTTGTGTTTCTCTGTTTAGACCTACATGAATGCCTCAGCTCTGTCTAGCCTGTTCTGTTTCTCATGACGTAGACTTGTTATTGTACATCTGGCTTATTATTTCTAATTACTGCCTGGAATCCCAGAGCATAGCTACCATGTGTTACTTTTCTTCCAGCTCCCCACTGCCACAGAGGACATAGAGATGAGTGGCCTTAGGCAGGTTATTGTGCTATATATAAAGTTCATACCTCCTGGGAGGGCATGTGTGTCTTTGAGTTATATTGCTCACAGATAGACAAGATGCAGTAACTGAATCTGTGTACATCTCTGGTAGGAGTTCATGCTTCCACCAAGATTAGATATCCAGCTTTCCAATTCCGACAGATAGGTGTGAAGTGATGTCTAGTTCTGACATGCATTTATTTCCACCCATGAGAGTTGGAGCATCTCTACCTTGTTAATTCAATTTTTATGTTCTTTTACCACTCAAATATTTTATCCATTGGAATATATCTCCATGGTTTTTGATATTTGATTAATATATTAGCAGTACATGTAAGCATAACAATTAGGTTGGACCATATGAAGCTATAAAATATCCAGTCTATAAAACATCAAAATAGGCTGGGAATATAGTTCAGTTGGTAAAGTGCTTGCCTAGCATGCTCAAAGCCCTGGGTTTGATCTTTAGCACTTCATAAACCAGATCTGGTGTTGCACACCTGTAATCTCAGCACTCAAGAGGTCGAGGCAGAAGGACCAGAAATTCAAGATTGTCCTTGCCTACATAGAGAGCTTGAAGCCAGCCTGTGATATATAAGACCTATCCCAAAATAAACAAATTAAACTAAAAAGAAAACAACAAAATCTACAATCCACCCTAATATGTTGGAATTATGTTTTTTTCTGCTTTTATATTGTAAGTAATATTTTAAGAAATATATGCTTAATGTTTCTTTTTGAATTCATCCTTATAAGTTATTAAAAGATTACTAAATCAGAGAATCAACAGTTTATAGCTATTGCTACATGTTGCCAAACCACTTTCTAGAAGGGCTAATTTACATTATGCATTATGTATTTAGAGATTATACCGGTTTGCTGCAATTTGATTTTCATTACATATTTCCATTTAAACTATTATTTTAGTAACTGGAGAACATTACCTTGTTGCTTTTATTTGTATTATTTAATTGCAGTCAGTATTAATCATTCATTCTGATGATCACAGATGAATAGTATATTTTATGTGTGGTTTATTTCTACCCTTAGCCCATTTTCCTATTAGTATTATTTCTTACAGTCAATTGGATATTGAATTTTCATGTAATGTAGATTTATTCTGTCTTGAATTCTTGAAAATGAAGTTTTCCATTGACATGTGATTTATTCTTCAGATGACAATCAAAACAAAACTCATGATAAAAAAGAGAAGAAGATGGTTGTTCAGAAGCCCCATGGTACCATGGAGTACACTGTAAGTATATCAGGTGCTTTGAATGCTTGTTACCACTGCATTGTGTAAGCATACTGCTTCTCCCTGACTTCTCTTTTACCTTAGCTGCATTCTTCTTTTTGCACTTGATAATGAGGTTTCTCGGGACCTGTTATAGTTTGTTTCTTTTCCGCCATGCTTTCTCCCTGAACAAACTTGTGCAAACAAAACACTGAAAGATCAATGTACACATGTCCTGGCTACCATATCTGTCACCCCAGTGATCACCAGCATTGCTTAGGCTCCTATTCAATACCTGACAGGTATAAGGGGACAATGCCATATACATCCCTTATATTGCTTACAATGCCATATACATCCCACCAGAAGCAGATTCAAAGAAAAGACTGTTCTCAATAGAGGAGGACCATTTTCAGTTAAGGGTGCAGTAGTGACTGTGCTCCTGCGCCTAAACCTTCAAACTGATGGTTTGAATTATCTCCAAACTACTATGATTACCAACTGTGGGTCTCTATCCCAGACACCTTCTCTTAGGTTCAAAGCCATCTTAGTCAGTTGGCTGCTCAGCATAGCCTCCAAGTCCTTTTGCTTGATCCTTTTTTAAGAAGCAATGGTGCTATCATCCAAGTATTTGTACAAGCCAGACCTTCATGTTTGAATCATCTTCTCTTTACTCTCTATGTTTATTCCCAACTCTCCTCACCATCCAGCAGCTCTAGGTCATATTCTATTCTCTTGTTCATCATTAAATCATTTTAACTTTGTTCACTAGTGTGATTGTTATTTTAATGTCTATCTTATGCCTTAATACTGTTATTCATGGGGAGAAACTAGAGCTTTTTGGGTTGTATTCTTGGCTTCTTTCAGGGTATGTGCTTCCATATCCTTGAATCTATAGATGGATAATGAATAATGCTGTGCAAGTGTCCCTTCTGAACCTGCGCTTACCTCTCTCACTGTCCCATGAGCTCCTAGAACCAGGAACTCTATCCTGTGTGTCCTAGACTTGACATTATATGAGTACACAGTGGTAGGTCTATATAAATTTACTGTGAAATAGCACTGTTGTTTCCTTTGACTTTTAAGAAGAAATTAAATATTGTTGCCATTGCCTGATTTTGTTTTTCTGATATATCCTTATCTTAGATTTGCTTTGCAAAGCCATACATCCAGTGAGTAGCAGCTCTTGAAGTCAAAACTAGTAATTGGGATGTAGTATCTGGATTTTCAACTTATATCTTATATTGACTCTAATTCCTGAAAATCCCTGGGTTTCAGTATATTATATAATAGTAAAATAATAAAAGTTTTACCAAAGGAAAATTAGAAATCTTTTAGTGGACAGTAAAAATTGAAGATAGAATAGCTCAGAAATGAACTACAGCTAAGATGGTTTTCTGCGCGTTTCTTAAGAATTATATAGTCAGACATGGTGGGGTACAACTTTGTTTAAAAACAAAAACCACCACCACCATCAACAACAAAAGGGCCAAATAGATGGCTCAGTGGTTAAGAATGTGTGTTCCTGAATTCAATTTCCAGCAACGATGTCAGGCAGATCACAACTACCTTTAGCTCCAGCTTGTGGGGGATCTGACACCTCTGGTTTCTACAGGCCCTGGGACTCATAGGCACATAACTCCCCCCCAACACACACACATATAACACAAATTTTTAAAAAATTGAAAAAAACCTCAAAAACCAAAAGTTGAAAAAACCAAAAAATTGAAAAAAAAAATGAAAAACCAAAAAATTGAAAAAAAACTAAAAAAAAAAACAAAAAAAAATTTAAATTAAAATTTACTTGCCTTTCTTTTCCTTAGTATATGGATGAAACTATTACTTTTTCAGTTGGTGATATGAATAAATTCATGTTGTTTATCAAAAGTATTTGTTGCTTTATGTACTGAATCTTGTTTGTTTAATCCCTCTAGGCTAGAAGCCAGGACACCCTGAACTCCATAGCACTGAAGTTCAACATCACTCCCAATAAATTAGTGGAACTGAATAAACTTTTCACACATACTATTGTTCCAGGCCAGGTAATTATTTTCCCATTGAATATCACTTTAGAAATTCTGCATTTATCTTTTTTTTTGTGTGTGAATTTGTTATAGTTTATACCGTGGGGGGTGACACAAAGAAACAAACACCCGGTGGCTTTTTGTGACCATATTAAATGCCCCACTATTGGTGCCACAGAATTATCTTCAGTGAAAAAGAGCCTTTCTTCTCCCTTAGATCCAGGAACTTTGAAGGTATCTTACTATTTGGAAATGGTTCAAAGATTAATACTTGGAAAATGATTGGCACACTTATCATCACTATCATTAATTTATATAGGAAATATTTCCTGGAGCATCCAGAGAAGATCTAAATCAATGAGACGTTTTTTTCCTGTCCAGTATAACGCAGATATCCTTAGAATGTTTAATTGAAAATGACAAGTTCAATTCAGCCTACTCTTAAGTATGGCCATCACTTTATTTAAAATAAGGAAAAAGTCTGTTGTTTGGTCTTAGTTTGATACCATTACTAGTCAACCTGCCAGAGAAAAAGACATTCCGCAAGGCCATCAGAAAAAAGGTCAACTTAAATTATTTTTCAGTGTTTTAATAACTTATTTGTTAAATAAAATTGAAAAATATGTAATCTTGTCCCCTACATGATGTTTTGCTTTCAAGGATCTGTCTTAGTATGTAGAGGGATAGGTATCTCTTATTGTAGTAGATTTGATAAATCAAAATCAGTTTGATCTGCTTTATTTCCAGAAAATTTGAGATTCACCTTTCTTGAGATTAATTTGATAGTCACCCTGAGGCAGAAAAGAACTGGTGTGGCTGGCTGACCGTAGACATGTGGTTTTCAGAGGTTACCTGGAAGCTGAATGAACTAAAATCTTACCCTAGACTTTTTCTTGCATCAAAAGACAAAAAGAAAGATCAGATAAGCTTTAAAAATTAGCTGAGACATAAAATGTTTTTTTGGAGGTTCTGATGTAGGCTATTTTGATACTTGTTAAAAGTTTGAGGACATGTCCTAAAATGTACATTGACACACTTTTTTTTCTTTTCTTTATGTAATCCAGGCTGGACTTGAACTCAGAGATTCACCTGCTAGGATTAAAGGCATGTGCACCATGCTGAGCTTACATTGACACACTCCTAAGCAACCCTCTGGATATAGACCTTAAGATGTTTTCCTACTTGTGAGACACCTTGGCTACAAATAATATTTTTTCTAGGTTAAAATGGCACTTTAATTTATGATAAAGCACTTTAGTACCTCACATCTTCATTTGTCTATGTGTTGGAACAAATACAGAATTATTTCCTGAAGGCAGAGGGAAAACTTCTCACCTGGCTGTGATCTAGACCCATGACCATGTGGAAGAAGTGTGTACCCTGTTGAGCTTCACAACTTTCAAATGCTGTATCTGTCTACAGTGCAGCATTTAGTGTGTCAATGTGTTACCAGATACTTTCCAAGAGTGCAGCTGCGTTCATTCCTCTAGTTTAGCACATAAAATAAATAAGAGACTATGTACTAAGACTACATAATTTTTTTTTCAAGGGCTGGTCCCGCAGGCACTACCCTGTGCCTGCGCCTGTGCAGTGCCAAGACTACATGATTTTAATCATTTGTGAACAACTTCCATAGAACTCTGAACTTGTCAGCTGCTATTAACCCATATTGAAGCTGTTATAAAGAGCAGTCCTCCAAAACTACTTGTTGTATTCTCTATTAGTGCATCATCCAGGATATGGAGTTCAGCACCTGGCATTGTTTCAATGAGATTGTATAGGAAAATACTTATGCTTCTGAGAAACTAGATTGTTTTTATCTTATGGTAATTAACATCTACTAACTACTGATATTTCTCTTTGCATTGGTTTAAAGACCCTCATAGCTGGTTTTGGCTAACCTCTCAATAGGCATTTAATAATTTTGTAGCACCTATTTTCAGTAGTATCCAGTCCTCATCTTACATCCCAATGATTTCATTTTTTTTTCATGTATTTTCTGAGTTTACTCAATCTTTTTTATTGATCCAGTTGAGAGAGAGGTGAGGATGTAGGCACACACATATCTCCTAATCTCTGTTGGGAGGTTGTTCTCACTTTCCACCTTGCTGAGACAAGGTCTCCCTTGTTTCTGCTGCTGTGCTGCATACTCAGACCTACCTGGGCTGCAAGCCTCTGGGAAGCTTTTCCATCTCTGCCTCCCACCTCCCTGTAGCTTTTTCCCTGAAGGAATATTAAATGGCAGGCCAGTTGTGGCTACAGTATCATAAAAAAAGCCTCTGGGAAGCTTTTCCATCTCTGCCTCCCACCTCCCTGTAGCTTTTTCTCTAAGGAATATTAAATGACAGGCCAGTTGTGGCTACAGTATCATAAAAACAGTTTAGGAGCCAGAGTATTTTGCAATAGAGGTTATTTTATACAACTTGTGGAGATTTATTTATTTATTTGTTCTTTTATTATTTGGTCTTTTTGAGACAGGGTCTCCCTTAGCCCCAGATGGCCTGGGACTTGCTATATAGACCATGTAGACCTTGATCTTACAGAGATCTTCCTGCCTTTGCCTCCCTAGTGCTGGGATTAAAGGCATGTGCCACCATGCCTGGCAAGATAGTCTTATTTTTATATAGCCCAGACACAAACAGTAGAGAAAGTGTAAAAATTATTCATAGATATTGCTGTGTATAGTTCATTATACTTTGGCACTCAGGGCTTACATTTGACCCTGCAAGCCTGGGAAGCATGCTGTGCTTCCTTTTCCTCTCCCTCATACAGGTTCAGCATTTATAATATAAAATTTCAAAATGCTCCAAAATCTGAAACTCATCCCATTTGGAGAACTTCAGATTTTTTAATTTTAAAAACTAAAATTTTGATTGATTGATTGACTGATTGATTGATTGATTGATTGATTGATGGATGGAGGGGCATACACATGCCATGGCACGCATGTCAGAGAGCAACTTGTAGGAGTCTGTTCTCTCCTTCTACCTGGGATATCAAACTCAGGTCTTCAGGCTTGGCAGTAAGCACCTTTACCTGCTGAGCCATCTTGCTCGCCCTCAGATTTTGGATTTTCAGGTTAGGGATGCTTAAAAGACAAAGTCTATGCAGATATCTTTTAGAAAGCTGAAGCTGAAGCACTGGCCCCAAGCATCCCAGGTAAGGGGAGCTCAGCTGTGCTAGCCTCCTTCACAGGAAGGCTTTTCAAACCTCTGTCCTTGCCAGTTCCTGTTGTTCAGGCTTCACCTGACCTGCCCAGATGCTCACTGGAAGCTCTTGCAGTGTGCCATACTCCTTGTACTGTGCACATTCATATTACTAGGCACAGTGTATGTGTAGTCTAGAAGACTCCAGGTTGCTTATAAGCAACTAAAAGCCATCTCTGTCCTAGCCAGGCAGTGAGTATGATGTGCAGACGTTGAGCTCTTCAGTCCTAACTAGGAGGTTGCCTGACTTTGTCGCTCACTCAGCCATTCTTTCCCATCCCCAGGTCCTTTTTGTGCCAGATGCCAACTTTCCTTCTAGTACCTTACGGCTATCATCATCCAGTCCTGGTGCTACTGTCTCCCCTTCATCATCAGATGCAGAATATGATAAACTGCCTGTATGTATGTATGTTATACATTTTATGCACCGAAGCTTATTTTTAGCACAAGATTTTTTTTGTAAGTTGTAGAAATTATACATTTATTTTTTACAAGTTTGCATCTGAAATTTCCTCTAAAGAAGTGCAGTTAGATAAATTGTCATCAATTAGGAGAGTACGTCTCCAAGCACACCTGTTTAACAAAAAGGTCCCAAAGGTAAAAACATAGGCCTTGTACAAAAGCATGATGCTAAACTCCCAAAGAACTGGGTACATTATTTGTATCCCTCTTTTCCTAGAGAATTTGAGTCAGCAATCTAATATGAATTCTTTCATGAGTGGATATATTTATAATCTTAGTTTGATTTGAATATCTATAATATTTGTGATATTTTAAGAACAAGTGTCATTTGCCTTTTTTAATGTTCAAGCTAAATAGAAATAACATACTTACAGTATAATGTGTTTTAAAAGGGTGCTTTTGTTTCATTTGGAAATTTTTGTTTTCATAAGGATGCTGACTTAGCAAGAAAGGCCTTAAAGCCCATTGAAAGAGTCTTATCATCCACTTCTGAAGAAGATGAGCCAGGTGTGGTGAAATTTCTAAAAATGAATTGTCGATACTTCACGGATGGAAAGGTATATGTCAGGGTCATTACTTCCTTTTCATAAAATCTGTGGAACAGTAAACAAGGTTACACATTGCTGGAAGGAAGCCTTCCTTAAAATAATTTACCCACAGTGTGTCAGTGTAAGATTTAACAAGCATCCATTGATTTTTCTTGTTGGGTACCTGACTTTACTTATTAAAGGAAATGTACTCATTAAGTAGAAAAATTATGCCTGCCTTGTGATCATGATTTTGTCACTTTTTCTTTCAGTTCTTGACTATAAATTGTTAGGTATATATTTAACAACAAACACTTGGTGACTTTAAATTTTAACTCCTACCACTCACTATCTCTGAGACCAGAGGAAGGTATTTGAGTATCCTAATCTATTTTTTTCATCTATAAGCTAAAAATTATACTAAAATTTAACTAACATGGTGTTAAAAGAGATGATTCACGTGAAGATCTAGAAAATAGACGTTTTCAACTTGTGTTTGCTGCTGGTAATGCTGATATTAAAAGGACTTCAGCTGGGTCCTGTGTTTAGTTTTCTGGTTGTTGGTGCTTTACAAAAACAAATCCAGCTCTTGGTGAACTTCTGAAGAAGACTGTTAATATTCTGTACTTACAGTAGAGAATTTAGATCAGGTTACAAATAGTAGGAAAACCTTTGAAAACAAAAATAATGTCACAAAGATGATTACTAGACTCAAGTGTGTTGGATAAATTAGCTACAGGGATCATCTATCTCCTGCCATTCCTAATAGATACTATCTTGCTGACCACTGAGTTCTCTAGTATAATGGGATCAAGCTTCAGACGTTAGGACCCACTAGCCTATCTTTTATTTTCCCTAATGCAGTTCTGCTCACTCTGGAAATTTTCCTATTGGTGTATATGTATATGTATTTTTTTCTGGAGTTAAGATTTGTGATTGTGTTAAAGAAAAATACTGGCACCAGGATTCTGATTCCTCCTTAGCACCATACATATGGGACACAGTTTAGATGAACAGTGAGCCTTGGTGAGTGGATTATAAAGAACTGTGTTCTTGGTTGTGAACGGGCTTGGAACAGACCTTCTCATTTCTTGTACAGAGAAATGTGAAGTATGAGATATGTGTGCAAGGCAAGATCACACCACAGATGTCCTGTTGCAAATGTGTGAGAACCAGGCTCTGTTGCCTGCCACACAGAGCTGTCACCATTTCTCCAGCATATTTTCTAGCTTTCCCAGCACAGATGTGATTGTCACACAGAATACTCTGGCTCACAAAGTCAACGAAATGACACATTCATTAAAGTTCTATACTGCCTGTGGAAAGCTTTTCTGCCTAAAGTATTTCTTTTCTGTTCCTTTCTTCTGCAGGGTGTGGTTGGAGGTGTCATGATTGTTACTCCTAACAACATCATGTTTGACCCTCATAAGTCCGATCCTCTGGTTATTGAAAACGGGTGTGAGGAATATGGCCTTATTTGCCCCATGGAAGAGGTGGTCTCCATTGCCCTGTACAATGACATTTCCCACATGAAGATCAAAGATGCCTTGCCATCGTAAGCCATTTCTTCTTTATAGGATTTAAATAGAATTTCAAAGTGAGAGTATTTGTAGAGGTAAGGGCATTTGTAGAAGCAAGGGATTATGTAGAGGTGAATTCAAAGGTGAAAATTTTGTGCAAGGCTGTGACGATTAAAAAAAATGACAAGTGGAAATGATTAAGGAAAGTTAAACATTCAAAGGAGAAATTGGCTGAAATACATGGGGGTGGGAAGAGAGAGAGACTAACATTCAGGTTTTGTACTATATGTGGGGACATTTACTAATTCTAACTACCACAGAAAGTAGGAAGGGAACACTGAAGGAAACTGAAGGAATTATTAGTTGCCTGCCCAAGTCTAGAAAAACATTAACAGCTGAACCAGTTAACACCATTATGTACTTTGCCCCAACAATGCTTGGCAGCTGCAGGAGGCTAAACTAGTCACACTTGGGGACTTCAAACCTTAGATTGAGTAGAGGAACATGAATGGAGGGGTAGGCATGGTTAGTTAGGAGGCTAATTGGAATGCAGTCAAATGTATTTATGGGGTCATATCCTATGGGAAGGGAAAGATAAAGGGGCTTGGATGTTTATGGAAGAAAATTTTGCTTATTAATCAAGTATGTGAAGACCTGAGTTTCTTTGTTTCAGGATTTCTCACAGCGTTTAACCTGCCAAATGAAATTTCGAGTTCCAGTTTAGAGATTATGCACTATCACACTAAGTTATTTGACTCTGAAGTCAGAGCATCTTTAATGTGTTCTGGGGTGCTAGTGTTAGGCAGTATATTTTGTGTATTCAAGTTCCCAGAGCAAAAACTCTGTCACAATCTTATTTTACAGTATGGCACTAAGAGGCTCAATGAATGTTTATTGAATTAAAATGAAAGATGAGTTGAAACTTTTTAAGACATTTATCAGAGCCTAACAATTTTATAGGCTTTTATTTCCCATTTGAAAAAGCCTGGGCAGTGCATTGCAAATGACCTGCAAAATAACTTAAGGGAGACAAACTCAGAACTTTGTGGTACTTAGTTGTTTTATTATCATGATCATTTATTTCAAAGCAAGAATTACAAAGAATTACTTGAAAAAGATCAGGCCTTTTTAGAACATACAGCTAATTCTGAAATTGTAAATGTTAGTTTTAGAAAGGAGTTGTGTGTCTGCGTTCAGCAGTGATGCTGCTGGTGGTGGTGACTACAAATGTAGGGATGCCCAAAGTCTTTGCAGTCACAGTTTAAAGTGGGTGTGTTTCTCAGCCAAGTGTAGTGGCGCAAACCTGTAATCCTAACACTGGGAGACTGAGAAAGGAGGGTTGCAGGTTCAAAGCCAGCCTAAGTTACAAAACAGAACTACAAAAATGACAAGAAACTGCCAACCAAACTAAAAAAGTATATTTTCTTGACAGTTTATTTTGAACTTGGGAGAACATATTTAACAAATATTTTATATAATTCAATTCTGGATAGTAAACATCAATTATCAGGGGGAAATAGCTAACTATGTCTCAGGATAATATATTTCAACTGATAAATCAGTTGTCACACTGTTACTGTTACAAATATTAAAAATGTTTTAGAAACAAACTTGATATTATAAGAACTCTTCTACAAACTTAATTTTTTCTGTACATTTTTTAAACTAAAATTTTGTTACTTCCAGTAATAATGGAACATAACTTTTCTATCACCTTTGCAAGTAGTGGAGCTTTTTTTGTTGGAAACGTCCAATTTTAAGTCAGAAAATGAAAAGTCATCATTCAAATCAGCCACTTTACGGGAGCAGTTAGTGGAGCTATGAACTCCACAAACTTCTAAGAATTAATGCAGTTGTTTTCTACTATTTTATTAAAAAGGGAAAGACTTGGACTACTTAGGGAATTTTAGTCACCAATATTAAAATCTTTCCTCTCCATGAATATGGGAAACATCATTTCATATTGAAAAATCTTATGCATAATATCTCCATGCCTTAAACCCTTCTTCTGTTTCCGGTAGGATACTCAGCTCACATGGTTCACTCATTTGCCATTTCCTTTGGTTGACTTACATTTCATTTTGAAATCAATCTTTTGGTTTCATTTTCTTATTTTGAAATTGTTTTAGTATGAATTTAAGTTGTGGTCTCATTTTTGTTTTGATTCTTGGTTGAGGTTTTGTTTTGTGCTTTGCCTTTCCTCCATTTGCTTTTGGTTTTATTTTTAACATTCCATGTGCATCCATCATTTTTGCCCCAACAGTGACCTACCTCAGGATCTTTGTCCTCTGTACAGGCCTGGAGAATGGGAAGACCTGGCTTCAGAAAAGGATATCAACCCATTCAGTAAGTTCAAGTCCATTAATAAGGAAAGACGAATGCAGAACGGGGAGACAACCCTTACTTCAGATTCCAAGTCAATGGGCTCTTCAGAGGAGTCAAATGAATACACACATATGAAGCTCTCTGACAGCTCTGAGTCATGGAAACTAAAGAAACTGGAATCTTCCAGGGGAACAGCCAGTGAATCTCCCACTGTGACTAAGCTCAGCAAGAGACCTTCAAACACCCATGATGCATTGGAATCTATAGCCAAAGAAAACTCTCTTTTAGTGGAAGACGATGACTTTGTTGATTTGGAAGAACTTTCTTCTCAACCTGAGAGTGGAATGGACAAAGGAGATGCCTCGAAGGAATGCCTTTCAGATGACCCAAAGAAGAGTGAACCCAAAACAGTCAGTTCTGTAAGGAGAACGCAGGTGCAGTCATCAGCCCTGAACTTTTTGGGAACAGAGAGTGATGCTGAATTGAAGGGGGCTCTAGATTCAAAAACCTGTGAGAAGCAAGACGAAGTGCCAGAAGTAGACAAGCAGTCTGACTCCCCGGAAAGCCAGGTGGAAAACACAAATATACACGAAGACCTTGATAAAATCAAACTCATCGAATTTTACCTAAATAAGAACAAAGAAGGGTCACAGTTGTCCGAAAATGTGCAAAAGGCTGAACTAAGTGATGGCAAAAATATTGAATCAGGGGGAATAGACATCACGCTTAGTAGTTCTCTTCCCCAAGCAGGTGATTCTTCACCTGAGGGCAACAAAGAGCCAGATAAAATCTGGGTAAAAGAGAGAGACCCCTTTCCCCTGAAACTGGACCCCAGTATAGAAGGAAATGAGACTAACAATAAAGAGGCTCAAGATTCCTCAGAATCAACTCTGGACAAGAGCTGTCAAGGCGCACAAATGGATAATAAATCTGAAATTCAGTTATGGCTATTAAAGAGAATTCAGGTACCCATTGAAGGTAAGCTGTTTCGGTTTTCTTTGGGGGGCATGCGTTTGTAGTATGTATGCAAATGTATATACATGTTCTCATGTGTGGGTTCACATATATGGATGTAAGTGTACATACACAGGTGGAGACCCAAGATTGACACTGAGTATCTTCAGTGATTCACTGAGCCTGGAGTTCTCTGATTCAGTTTGTCTAGCTAGCCAGCTTGCCCAAGGGAAACCCTGTCCATGCCTCTCCAGCACTGAGATTACAGACAGGCCACCATGACGACCTGGCTCTGCTGGTGGTGCTGGGAGTCCAAAGTCTAATCATTATGCTTATATGGGGGCAAGCACTCTTATCTACTGAGCCATCTCCCCAGTTTCTGGTTTTTTGTTCGTTTGTTTAATGCCTTTATATTCTGTTCTTATATTATGTTGCCTTTGTAAAACTTGTACTTCTAATAACAACAGTAGAATAATTGTTTGAGGGCAATGTAAAACATGGTATATGGTATATACTTTGGAACTTGAACTATAAGATCGATTTCTATTTCAAAGTATCTTACTTTTTTTAATCTTTCAAATTATTTGTTTACTTATTTATTTATTTTATACCTTGAATCTCTAAAGAAGTTTAAAGTGCTTTTGAGAAATTTTAGTTCTAAACAAAATTGTATTTTGGTGGAATCCAGTCTTACTGCTGCTGTTTATTAATATGCATGATGGCGAGATATTACAGTTCTACAACTTTTGCTCCTGTTGGTGTCTATGCTTGCTTTCAGTATGTAGCATGTCTTGTGACATGCATGCACCAATCTGAAACATGCAAAAATTTGTCGTTTTGTTCTAAAGAAAGTCTGCTGGCTTATTTCCTTTTTATATTTTTTATTTTTTGTTTTGTTTTTATTTATGTGGGGGGCATCCCTTTGAAACAGAATCTCCCTGTAGCCCCAGCTGGCCTGACATTTCCTCTGTAAACCAAGCTGGCCTCTATCTCACAGAGATCTGCCTGCCTCTGCCTCCTGAGTGCTGGGATTAAAGGCATGCACTACCATGCCCAGCTATTTATTTTTCATGTATGTAAATGTTTTGTTTGCGTGTATGTAAGTGCACTACATGTGTGCAGAGCCTGCAGAAGCCAGAAAAGGGAGTCAGATCTTCTGGGACTGGAATTATAGACTGTTGTTAGCTGCCATGTGGGTGCTGTGAACTGAACCTGGGTCTTCTGCGCAGCCATCTCTCCACCCCCTGATTTTATTAGTTCTAATATCATGTAGCTGAATCTTATTTTTGACTGATGCTGACACCTCTTTGTTAGTTGAGTTTTACTGTCACCAATCTTATCAATACTGAGGAAGGTTTTTTCATGTGATTCAGATATTCTCCCCTCAAAAGAAGAAAAGAGCAAGACCCCACCCATGTTCCTGTGCATCAAAGTGGGGAAACCAATGAGAAAATCCTTTGCCACTCACACCACAGCCATGGTTCAGCAGTACAGCAAGAGAAGAAAGCAGCCAGAGTACTGGTTTGCTGTTCCCCGGGAGAGGTGAGCATGCAGGAAAAAGTATCTACCAGCCATCATTCCAGGTGCTTTTGGCTATTATTGGTCTTTAAATATTTCATTTTATTTTCAAATAAAAGCTTTAAGTATAGAATTTTGAATTTCTAGGAGGAGTCCCTTTCTGTTAAATGCTAACTGGTGGTATGTGTCTGGGGTGGAGGGATGTTTGTTTTTTGAGACAGGGTCTCACTTTGTAGCCCTGGCTGGCTTGGAACTCACTATGTGGATCAGGTTAGCCTCCAACTCATGGCGGTCTGCTTGCCTCTTCCTCCCGAGTGCTGGGATTAAAGGCACACACCAGCACATCCAGCACATGGTGCTTTTGATATAACACATACGCAGTCACTGTAGGTGCAGTGTGCTGATCCACATTCATAACTTCCTGCAGAGTTGATTTTTAAATGAAGGAAAATGTGGGTATTCTCCAATATCAGTATTGGAAGTGCTCTTCCTGTGAGAATAAAGGAATAAGGTGGAGCTGATCCAACTTTTGAAGTGCAGTAAAGAGGTAGGATTGATGGTCTTTTTAAAATGTGCATAATGTAGGGAACTGAAGATTCTTTGGCCTTCTGAAGGGTGTTATCTGTGACTCAGCAGCATGAGAAATGTGGTACGTGATGCCCAGGGTAGAGAGCGGGTTTACATGGTTTTAAAGAGGTTTGTATGTTTATTAGGGTTTTTTATTTTGGCTGATTTTTAAATTGATGATAACTGTACATCTTCATGAGGCACAGTGTGATATATATAATACATGAATACAATGTATTAGATAACCAAATCAGGGTAATTAGCATATCTGTCACCTAGAATGTTTATCACTTCTTTGTAGAAGCATTAAGCAGTCTTGTAGCAAGTTTTTGATGCACAGTTGGTTACTAGTTCTTGTCCCTTGCTGTTTTATAGAACAGAACTTACTCCTTTTTTCTAACCCTGATTTTTGTACTCGTTAGCAAAGCTCTCCCTGTTGCCAACACCTGCCAGCCTCTAGCAGCCACAGTTCTATTCTTTGCTTCTACTAGACTAACCTTGTTAGCATTCATGTATGGGTGAGAATGTGTGTTGTCTTTCTGCCCGACTTATTTCACTCAAGCCCTTAGTCTCATTCATACTGCTGTGCATCACAGGTCTGTGTTCATTTTGTGGCTGAGGAATATTGCACTGTGGAAACGTCACCTTTCCTTTATCCATTCATTTGTTGTTGGACACTTAGGTTGATTCCACATCTTGACTTATGAGTAGCACTGCAGTAAATATGGGAGTGCAGACAGACTTTTGTATTTGTAAATCACCAAAGAAGAAATTGTATTGGTTTTGTGACAGTCTAGGATAGCAATGATAGGGGTGTAGAAATTCTTCAGCAGTACACTACTATTTTATTTACTATTTTTATCATTTATTTTAAATATACTTTATCCTAACTACTATTATAAATAGAATACAGAACTTATGTATGAGTATTTCTCTGCACGTAGGGGCACCACATGCATGTGATGCCCACAGAGGCTAGAAGAGGGCATTGAATCCCTTAGAACTGGTGTTTATAGATGGTTTGTTGCCATGTGGGTACTGGGAGCTGAAGGAGGGTCCTCTGCAAGAGCAGCCAGTGCTCTTAACCACTGAGCCATCTCTGCAGCCCCAAAAATAGCACTTTTAAAAGAAAACTTAATTAGGAAATATACTTTTTAAAAAATTTAAGTGATTTCCTTTATATAGTGGCAGGAAAAAAAATAAGACTTAAAGAAGAATAAAGTCTTACAGAGGACTTATAATTAATTTTGACGTTGAAACCCATATATCTTCCTTTTCCTGACTAGTCACCAGACATCATCATCTGGACAGGTATTTTGATTAATAAATCAAATGAAAACATTGTCATCAACCTTCCTTAGCATGAGTTTTCACAAAGCAAAATTAAATTGCAAGCAAGGCACGCCTTCCAGATGATCATTACCAGGACAGTAAGTCTCAGAAGAGAATTGTCTCATTTTAATGAATTACAGTTTAATGTGAAAATAATAGGATTTTAATGAATGAATTTGCTAATAGCATTCCTCTCTCTTAGGTACAAACCCACATTAAAATGGGCAATAAACATAATGTGTTTTGCATTTATTAATATGTCCTTTACCTGTGTCTCCCACCCCCAAAATATCTCATGGAAATTTTAAAGCAGGACTATTTAGCCAGGAGGAGAAATATATATCTTCTGATGTTATTTAAAAATATCTCAATAGAAGAAATGTAAATTCAGAAACTATGAAAATACTCCTAGAACTAGAGTTTCACAGTGGACCCATCCCATAGAGATTTGACCGTTTCTTGATTTTATAGGTAAGAAGAAGTACTAAAATTTTCAGCCACATTGTGGGTTATATAGACTTTTGTCCTTTGCTTAACAGTGGGGGATATAACTTATGTACATTATTTTTTTCTCTGGGAAAATGTATTATTTATAGTATTAGAAAATTTAGTTTCTTTCCATCATATTATCTTTAATGGAACTGTTTGTACCAAGAACTTTTGTAGAATAATTGTAGCAATCCCACGCATGTAATTATTTTTGCTCTCATTCTTTAACCCAGAAGACATCTTTAATGCTGAAATACATCTTCTCTTTGACCTCTTATACAGTGGTTTTGGTGAGCTTCTTAAAGTAGGTCGCTTGCTGAATTCCATTATGTCATATTCTCCAGTGTCTGTGGCTTCTCTTTGAGTAGCAAATAGCTTTCTTTCTTGAACTAATTATTAATTAACCAAGTATTTTCTTAGAGACATGTTGCATTTGTTAATTATGATAGCTTTTTGTTGTAAATATTAGAAAATTTTGCCATAATTATTTCATTTTGTATTTCCATGCCTACCTGGTCTTAAATGAACCCACACTTTAGATTAAGTAGGCACAGATGGAATATTCTTATAGTTAAGTCCCACCAAGTCCTCCAAGTGCACAGTAAGAAAAGTAAGTCCAATTTTCATTATAATCTATGAAATCTTCAGAATTTCGGGCCACATAGTGTTTTCTCATTCTGATGATAGCTTCTAGATTCCTTCACTGCCTCAGAAGAAAGGTTTCTGCTTGCCTTCTATTGAATGAAACCATGCATTGAATGAAACCATGTCAGCTGCAGGGTTAAGTCACACTAGTAGTGGCTGCCTTCCTGGATCACATTGTCCTCTCAGATCTTAGAGATGTGGCATTTTGTGTTTCTTTGACTCTTCCAGTACTGCAATGCTCCTAGTCACAGGAAAATATCTTGAGGCTGAAAGAACTTAACAAATGTATGTATCACTATTCTTTATTGTTCCCAATGCTTCTTAATAGATGTTTGATTTCTCCTTCTTTGCTATTTCATTAATAAATTAATAGTACCAAATCCACTTCTTGTTCCTTACAATGTATATTACAGCTTCCTTGACTCCACCACTGGATGAATAGTTGCTAAGTGAGAAAATGGGGAGAGCAGGGGAGAGAGGAAGCCAAGCCAACACCCTGCATAGTGTCTGGTTATTTCCTTTGTTTTGAGTGAGGTTTTTTTTCCCTGCAACAAGTCTTATTAAATCTTAGGTACTAAATATTAGAAAGGTGTGGGTAGTTTAAAATTTCTCCAAACATAATAGTTTTATTTCTTGATAGATGTCAGAAGATCTAAGACCTCCATGAATCCAGGAGAGCTAGCAGTTTCTTCATGCTCATCTATTCAGCAACCTTAACCCCTTTCTCTGCCCACTGCAGCTTGCAGAATCAGGTACTTCTTGTGAATCAGCTGAGGATGGCAGTGGTGTACTTGGGACATTTGCAAGGTTTCCAGTTTATAGACCTACAAAATCCTAGCTTTTCAACTACGTTTGCTCCTGATTTAACCATGAGAGAAATGGATAATTCTCAATTTTAATAATCTAATTATTGTAAACTGGGAATCTCTTATCTGGAATGTTTGAGATCAGACATTTGAGATCAAACAAATCATTTAGATTTCAGAATTTTTTGGATTTTAAGGTATTGAGGTTTGAATGTGAAATGTCCTCCATAGCCTCACATGTTTGAACACTAGATACCCAGCTGCTGGCACTATTTGGGAAAGTTGTGAAACCTTTAGGGGATAGCTTTTCACTAGAGGAACAGAGGTACAGGGGAAAGCCTTGAGGCTTTAGAGCCTGGCCCCTCTTCCTGTTCAGACTTTACTTTCTGAGTGTAGATGCCCTGTGACCAGCCAGCCTCCTGTTCCCGCCACCATGCCTTCCCTGCCTGCTGCCTTGTCTTCCCCATCTGATGGACCTTATTGCTCTGGAACCATAGGCCAAAATAAACCCTTTTTCCCTTACATTGCTTTTGTCGGGGTATTTTATCACAGCATTGTGAAAGTAACTAAGACATAAGGTATTTGTGTAGACTTTACTAGATGAGCCTCCCTAATTAAAAAATCTGGAATCTGAACATTAGAATCTGAAACTTTTCAGGCTTTGAAGTGACGCTCAGAAAGTTCCACATTTCAAATGTTCAGAATAGGGACGGTTAACCTGTATAGGATTTCTCAACTTCAGCACTGTTGACATTTTGTGTTGATTAATTTTTCATTGTTGGTTGAGGGATCTCATGTGAATTTTAGGATGATTGCAACATTCATGGCCTCTACCTACTAACTGCTCCAGTTTTGATAAGCAAAAGTGATCCTAGACTTCACACTCAGAAGTTTCACACTGAAAATGGCTCCATACTGAGAAGCCCTGTTCCAACATTTTAGACATTCTTCACAAAGCAGCATAATGCAGAGATTTGACTCTGTGCTCTGAACTTTATTACATACTCATATTTGTAGCACTTACCTGCATGTACTTACTTTCATTTAACCTTCATTTATTAAAATGAAGTATTAAAAGTATTAAAATACTTTTGCAAAGAATTTCATTTAAAAACTTTAGCTTCCTTATTAAAGCATGACTTTTTTTCTTAAATCTATAAAAACAAAATATTTCTTTTGGAACAATTTTCTGGGGATAATCCTAAACTAATACAGTACCACAAGTAATAAGGTTGTTGCAATTGAAAGGAATTTATTTTTACTTTTTAAAATATTTTATTTATTATTTTTAATTTTATGTGTATGAGTGTATTGCCTGCATGTATGAGAGTACACCCATGTTGTGCAATACCCTCAGAGGTCAGAAGAGAGCATCGATTCCCCTGGAGCTAGAATTACAAATGGTTGTTAGCCACCGTGTGGGTGCTGGAATTGAACCTGGGTCCACTGCAAGAGCAGCCAGTGCTCTTAACTGAGCCAACTCTCTAGCCCCCAGGAATTTATTTTTATACTTGAACTTTACAGAAGTCTCTACTAGAATTTTTTTGGGTTTAAGATGAAAATGCTGTCCGTTGGCCTCTTTCACCCTGTAATGATGAGTCCCCAAATCAATCGGATATGAATAAGAGTCCCTAGCAAGTGTAGATCCTGAGAATCTCTAGCAAGTCTAGACCCTGTTAATATAATTTTATGATTTAAAAAATAGACTTCCAGGCTCTATACATAAAAAATAGGTCATTAGGGCCAGCAAAATAGCTCAGTGGGTAAAGGCACTTGCTTCCAATCCTAATGACCTGAGTTCAAGTCCCAGATCCATGGTGGGAGGAAAGAGTTGACTCCTGCAAGTTGTCCTTTGACTTCCACATGTGTACAATGGCATATATGTGCCCCCCATGCACAATAAATAAATATATTTTAAAAATAGGTTATTATGAGTGCTAATTTAACCATATTTGAACAAAAGGCTATTAAATGCATCCTTCCTGGCAAGCACTGGGCTAGCTTCAGAAAATAAGGCTGAGTTACTATCTGGCATACCTTTTAAAGAGCCATTAAAGGGCTGAGTATATAGCTCAGTGATAGTGTGCTTACCAGAACAAGGGTCTGCGTGCTATCATCAGCACTGCCCCCCTCAAAGCTTGAAAATAGTCCCTAACACTTTTTAGAGACTTATGTATTAAGTTTTCTCTTTCATGGGTTTGACAACTCTATATTTTAAAAAGATACATGATTGTCCCCTTTTCCTTTCTCAATACTAGGAGATGCTTTCCTTTTATAGAAAGAACCAATAATTCTGTTAAAATTAAGGCTGTTCTCCTTTTTTTCTAATTATTTATGGCCTCTTTAATCTCTGAAGTGCTTTGTAATAAGTTGATTTCTTATTAACAAGCTTTTGAAATAATTAAGATGGAAGCACTATTAAGTAGCAGGAATTATGTAGAATTGCCAAGTGGAGCAGGAATGTTTAATCCAAGCTGAATTAGTTAGTATGGTTTATATAAATCAATAAGAGAGAGGAAAGGGAAGAAGTGGGAGAACCTGTGAATTTTATTTATTATTTATTTATTTATTCAATTTATTATTGACTAAAGAAAAATTATATTCAGGTAGTTTCAACCAGGAAGAAGTTAGAAGAGAGTCAGTTTTGTACTTTCCTTTTTCATGTACTTGTTTTGTGTGCATTTTCCATGCCATAAAATGTGGTATTATACACATAGAAACAGTAATCAGCATCATTGTTGTGCTTAATTGTAGATTTAATCCTATGCCTACTATGGATTTTATGTTATTTTGAATTTTTTGCATTATAAATAATGCTACATTAAAAAAACTTGCCAGTGTTTCTCAGGTCTTACCCCATGTCAAAGGATATATTTGATGCTTCATACATATGTTCACTTGACAATGTACAGCAATCAATACGCACATGTATCAGCATAAAGTGTGTTATTTTCCTACATGCTAGAAAATCTAAATAGTATGATTGTTTATCAATATCAGTCTGGTAGATGTAAAAAGAAACAAATTCAGCTTTACAATATTTTAAGGTTAAATGAGCACTTTTTTTTTTTTTGGTCTTTTTGAGACAGGCTCTCCCTGTAGCCCCAGCTGTCCTGGAACTCACTGTGTAGACCAGGCTGGCCTTGAACTCAAGAGATCCACCTGCCTCTGCCTTCCAAGTGCTGGGATTAAAGGCATGCGCAACCATGCCCAGCATAATGAGCACTTTTATATAACATTTATTTGATATAAAATAAAGCCAATAGTGGCTTCAGTGTTTTTATTAAGTATGACTCATAATAATAGAAAATCTATTTATGCCTTGATATACAAATGTTAAATATTTGCTTATTTTTATGTATTATGAATGTTTTACTTACATGTATGTATGTGCACCTATGTGCTTGGTGCCTATGAAGGCCGAAAGAGGGCATCAGAGTCTCTGTAACTGGAGTTACAGAAAGTTGTGAGCTGCCATGTGGGTGTTGGGAATCAGACCCAGGTTTTCTGTTAGAGCAGTATGTTGTCTCAACTGTTGAGTCATCTCTCCAGTTCTACAATAGTTAGCATCTAGTTATGATCAGCAAGGTCTTTGATTTATAGGTGATAGATGTTTAAGTTCTGTGTCTGTACACATATTTAAAATGACCTCATCGTATGTTAACTTGATTCTGTTTCAAAAAGATGATATTTTCTTAAATAACGTCAAGCATAATTGAAATTCCTAAGTACTTTGTAACAGTTGAGATCGTTGTGCTTTTAAGACAAAAATGAATAACTGTCTTGGTTCCTTTCTGTTGCTGTGATAAAACACTGACCAAAACCACCCTGGGGAGGAAAGGATTTATTTCACCTTACAACTCCCAGATCACAGTTCATCACTGAAGGAAGCCAAGGCAGGAACTCATGCAGGATCCTGGAGGTAGAAACTGTGCTTGCTGACTTGCTACCCCCAGCTTGGTCAGCTTCCTTTCTTAAACAGCCCAGGCCCACCTGCTTAGAAATGACACTGCCCACAGGGGGCTGAACTTGATCCTTCATCAATTAGCAATTAAGAAAATGCTTCACATTTATAGCCATATGGAAGAAATTCCCCAATTGAGTTTCCTTCTTCCCAAGTGACTATAGTTTACGTCAAGTTGACGAATACAAACCAGCACATTAATATACAAAAATACGTGTCCTTTTAAATGCTGCTATCTACATTATATGTGTATGTCTCAGATTGTAAGTTGTGGTGATTAGTCAGACTTCCTGTAGTAGATGTCATCTCTCCTGAGTGCCCCATGGTTGCACCATCCAAGAGTAAAATCAGGTGCTTAAGTCCCACTTTTAGGAAAGGGTGCCTATTTTTCAGCTGAGCATTTTCCCCCAAGACCTTCAATGGGAATCTAGTCTCATCAACAAATCACAGGTGTTTCTAGTTTGACATGATCAATAGTTAGTTCTTAGCTCTGTCTAGAACAGAGTTTATGATCATAGTTAGCACTGTCCTAAAGCTTTTATAGTTATGGTCTGTGTTCTCTACTGCTTTTCCTCTTATTGGTATGACATAGCATATAACTGATTTTTACTTTATCTATAACCATGCTTTAATTTTATATGATAATTTAGATTTCCATGTACATATTTAAAGACTGCTAGTCCAGTCTTTGATTTTGAATTCCTTTTTAAAAAATACTTTATTATTTTTATGTGTATGAGTGAAATGCCTACATGTAGGTGGATGTACCTGTGTTGTGAAATGCTCGCTGAGGTCAGAAGGTGTCAGATTCCCTGGAACTGGAGTTGCAGATGGTTGTTCACTGCCATGTGGGTGTTGGGAATCAAACCCTGATCCTCTGCAAGAGCAGCCAGTGCTCTTAACCCCTGAGCTATCTCTCCAGCCCCTGATTTTTAATTATTCGCAGTAGTAAACAAAATAGAAGTGACTTTCCTTTCTCACATTTTGAACAGTCAGTATGCATGCCTAGTAGTAACCTGTGGGCTACTAGAGCTACATTATATTGTTAGGGGTCTTAGTTCTAGCAGGTCCAGTCAGTGTCTGCTTCTTAACTCTCATTATAGCTTGTTTCTATTTTTCAAAAACATTAGCTGTTACTTCTGGAATATTTAGTACAAATTCTGAAAGTCACGATTACTGGACTTGTCATGATGGACCATCCATCTAAAATTTTGCTTTAAAATGATGGGTACTTTGTAATTCTAGTAACTGGATTGCAGCCTTATAAAACACATAAGATTATTATGACAAACACATACTTTACAAAGTTGCCCTGTGATATTTACATCATCCAAAATGGGATGCCCACTCTTAAAAACTCAAAGGGGAATAACAAAGAAATTAATGTACAGCCAGCAATCCATTTGCCCAGATCTGGTTTGAGGAAGGTTAGGAGGGCATTCAGGGTGCTCAGTAGATGCCTTCCTGGCTGTGCTAGGCATGGGGGACACTGAATGGCACATTGCACAAATAAGCTCATTTAACCCCCACAACGATTCCACAAGGCATTCTGCATTTTACCAATGAGAAACATGGGGTACACTGAGTTTCAACACATTGCTCACAGCTTGAGTTTTAAAGTCTTTCATTATATCACTATCACTCCAGAGCATATAGTCCAAGTTGTATTAATTGTATTCTCTATTTAGGTTGCTAGATCACTGCCATGAGGTTGGAGGATACATACTCAAAGTCATTTTTCTTGGCTAGTGAGAAAATGAAAATTTGAAGCATCTCCAGATGTATTCATCCTCCCTGACTACTAAAGTGGCTTTTGTCTGGTCAGCAATATTTCTGTGAGAAAAACAATGAAAGGAAGTGATTGCTGTTTGATGGATGATATCCCATGGGTACTCGTTAAATGAAGTGAGGTGGTCTAATTAGAACA
Organism: Nannospalax galili; assembly: GCF_000622305.1. NCBI lineage: Eukaryota > Metazoa > Chordata > Mammalia > Rodentia > Spalacidae > Nannospalax > Nannospalax galili. The sequence goes on along the minus strand of NW_008349228.1, from coordinate 154,961 downwards.
TTGAATGGAAATAAGGAAGCTGACTAAAATGTTCATTTTCTGATATTAGATGTTTTAATGCTGTTTCAGGCTGGTTCTGGCATTAGCTCATTATTAGGATGAACTTTCAAGGGTACAGTTTTCACATACAGATGACCCAAATCACAAGCAAAATTCCTTCCTCTACAGCTAGCCTCACAAGATCCAGGTCCATTACTTTGCATTCCTTTCACTGTAGACATAACATAACTTCTTGCACCTAAAATACAATTTCCTGTTCTCTCGCCTTTTAAAATCTGATCTGTACCTTAGGGCAAACACACACACACACACACACACACACACACACACACACACAGAGAGAGAGAGAGAGAGAGAGAGAGAGAGAGAGAGAGAGAGAGAGAGAGACTTGCTGTGTAGTCCTGTCTGACTTTGAACTTGTTTATTTAATTTTTTTACTCGGAAAATCTCATACATAGATACTATGTATCTTTTGTTTGGTTTGGGGTTTTTGTTTTGGTTTGGTTTTTTTGAGACAGGCTCTCTCACCATGTAGCCCTGGCCCTGACTGGCCTGGAACTCAATATGTAGACCAGGCTGGCCTCTGACTCACAGAAATCAGCCTGCCTCTGTCTCCTGAGTGCTGGAATTAAAGGTGAGCACCACCCCCAGCTGTACTAAGTATCTTGATCATATTCATCACTCACTCCCTTCCAACTCCCACCAGGACCTCCCAGCCTCATGTTCTTTTAAATTTTTATTTGTTTATTTGTTTAGCTCACTGAGTCCAGTTGATACTGCCCTTATGCACATGGTTGTGGGGTAATGCACTGGGGCATGGGGAACCTAACAGTGCCCCCCCCAAGTAAAGAAAAGTGACTCTCCCTTTACACCAGACATCAGCTGCTAGTAACTTCTTATCTAGATTGTGGGACCTCAGAATTTGCTCTTTCCTCCATGCTGGAAGTGTCTTGCCACTATTGTACCAGTGGTCACCTCTTGCCTTGTTGGTTGGAATTGTAGCATGGAGGATTCCATGCAAAATAAAACCTTTGATGTCTTTCATCTCCCAGCAGTCTGCACAGCAACTTCCAGCACTATGAAACCTAGCCAGGCATTAAGTTTACTGGTCAGTTCAAAATTGCTTTCTGTATGTCCTATAACCAAGGTGTATGGTGTCTTTAGCAGTAAGCTCTTACTATCTAATTAGTAAAGAACAATGACAATAGCCTATATTGTTTTGGGGTGCCTCTGGGGCCTCTCTGACCAATCAGTTATAGGGAGGTAACCTGTGCCTGGAGCTGAGATTTTTTTTTAATGTTTTATTTATTATTTTTATTTTATGTGTATAAGTGTATTGCCTGCATGTATGTGAATGCACCCCTGTCATGCAATGCTGCGGAGGTCAGAAGAAGGCTTCGGATTCCCCTGGAACTGGAGTTAAGGATGGTTCGTAGTCGCCATGTAGGTGCTGGGAGTCAAACCCAGGTCCTCTGCAAGAGCAGTCAGTGCTCTTAACTGCTGAGCCATCTCTCCAGCCCTGAGATTTTTTTTCTCAATAACTCATGTCTTTTTGGAGCAACATTGTTCACTAATATGGGGTGTCTTTGTTCAAACTCCTTTTAAAAAATATTTGAACTAGCTTACAGACTAGTAGGGATTCATAAAGTCTCTTCATGCACCATTAGTTTTGGTTATGCCTCTGCCCCTCCTTTTCCTTGCCCCCCGATCCTTGCTTAAATCTTTAGCTCCCAGTGTTCCCTCTGTTCTTTCATGTCTCATGTGTTCTACTATCCTCTTATACTTTTTATTTATATTGTAAGATCGTAGGTTCAAAAGTAGCGTCTTCATGCACACTTGTTTGTTTAAGGCTTCCCTCGGCCCCTTCCCCCCCCCCATCCCCATCACTTCACTACCTGCTTGAACTCTTCTCCCCCAGTACTTCCCCTCTCTACTTTCATCTACCTATATTCTAATATCCCCTTCTCCCTAAATGTGTCCTCCCACCCCACCAACAATGACGTGTTTTGAGTTTCCTAGTTTCCACGTGTGCTCCATGTTAAATGCACAAAACAGAAAAATTGAAGCTAGGACCCATAAATGAGAGAGAACTTGCAACCTTCATCTTTAGGGGCCTGTGTGACCTCACTCAGTATAATTTTTTTCCCAGTTTCATCCTTTTATCTGCAAATTTCATGATTTCATTTTTCTTTACAGCTGAGTGATATTCCCTTGTGTATGTGTACCACATTTTTCTTATCTGTTCATCTGCTGATGGACATCTAAGTTGATTTCATTTCCTAGCTATTGTGAATAGAGCAGCTGTGAACATGGATGTGCAAGTGTCTCTGTAGCAGGGTATATACAGTCCTTTGAGTACCTACCTAGGAGTGATATAGCTGGGTCATATGATAGATCTATTTCTGTTTTTTTGAGACCTAAAGACTGATTTACAAAGTGATTGCACTAGTTTACACTCACACCAACAGTGTATGCGTACTCCCCTTTCCCCACATAACACCGTTATTTGTTGTCATTTATATTCCTGATGATTGGCCTTCAACTTTTGTTCCTTCTCCCTCAACTTCCTGAATCCTAGGATTAGAGACATGCACCACTGCACCCCATAGACTGGAACCTTCAATAAACACCATGTTCTTGAACTCAGATAGTTCCTCTCTTTTCTCTCATGCGAAGTTCTTGCTTCTCCAGATAATACATGCTTCAGTAGCCTCTCAGTGGGCCTTCGGTTTCAGCTATGTTCCAGCCTGTTCTGACTGATTAAAACACTGTGGAGATGAACTGAAAGTCTGCCACTTCTTCCCACCCAAAAACAATCAGTCTTAGTTTTTACGTTCAGAAATGCTGGTGACTAAATCCTGCAGAGGAAGGCATTCCATTTCATGGATCTGAGAGTGTATGAAGCTAGTCAGGAGTCTTTGGCTTAGCTCAGTGGATGGCAAATATAATTTTGAAATCAAAGAAACATCCAGAAGCCTTTTAAACAAAGAAGTACCTAGGTCCTTCCCTGAATATTCTGCTTCCTTAGATCTAGATTTTGACCCCAGAATCCACTGGGCATTCATAACATTTAACACCACTAACTTCCCCATTTTCCTTTCTCTACCAGCCCTTCCCTGGCTTCACCCTTTTTTTCCTTTTAAAATGGTGCCCTTTTAATGACTTTGCCTCATTATGTGTAAAATTGCCTGTACCTGTAATCTATTTCTCTCTTATGCCAGTTATTTCCAGCTGCCTTCTGTCTAGAACTGGTTACTGAGCCCCAAACTCATATACACTTGACTACTAGTTTTCAATATTTGGATCATCTTTGGATCAGACTTAAGGTTGCCCATGCCCTCAAGTAGGCTTCACATGCCCACCTTTATCCTGCCTCTTTCCCCACAACTTGCGCCTCTTGTTTTTCTCCATCATAGTAACTGCCGCCACCAGCCAGCCACACAGTCCCTGACGACAGACTGCAGTCCTACTCCTATTTCACACTTTCCTAATGGTTCACTCACTGCATCCAGCTTCTTCTACCACTGACTAGCTCTTGCATCTCTTTGTTTCCCTTGTGATCCTTCTGTAGACAATTGACTATGTTTCAACTTTAAGAAATCTAAATTCAAATCCTTTCGTGGGGGATTCCTGCATTACTCCCCCATACTCATCTCACCTAAGTGCACATATTAGTTGAAATGTGTCCTCCATGAAACTTTCCCTGTCTGTTTTACATGCCTGTTGCTGTCTTCTCATCCCTGTCACAGCACTTACTATAGAGTTCTACAGATATATACTGCTTGTGGCTCTTTCTATTCGACTTTCAGCCTCCTGATAGCAAGGTCCAGTTCGTATGACTTTGCATGCAAGTAACAGCATAGGAGCCAGTACATGATACACAGTCCACAGTATGTCTTTGTTTTCCACTAAAATTCTATCTGCATACATTTCAACAACTTGTATTAGTTTTGTTATAAACTAAATCATAAAAAAGAAAATCAGTCCTCTTATTTGACTCATTTTATGATAGGAAGATGTCCACGTTCTAAAAACCCTCAGGAAGATTGGGTAGAATGCCTCTTGCAGCATTTTTCATAGAAGAACAAAAGGTGAATTAAAGCAATTACAAGCTGACCTAGTTTTCTAGCATGAACTCTTTAACCACAGTTAATGTGAAATTTTATGATCAAAAGTCACATTGCTTTAGTGGGATCAGAGCTAAGTTGGAATCTACAATGACTGTGGGTGCTAGCAAAACCACTATTTTGAATATTAGAGTATCATACTTTGTAGAACAACTTTGGTTCTGTGCAGCCTAACCAGATATAATTTAGAATACATATCCTGAGTTTTTAAAGTACTAAACATCAGTATATAATCTGTTATCTTCCTTTTCTTTTTTCTTTGTTTACTGTTTATTTTGGTGCTAGGGATTGAGCCAGCACTTGCATCCTCTACCATCCAGCTGCACCCCAAGCCCATGCTCTAATCTTATTGTGATATTTTAAGGTGGTCTTCCTATTTGATACCAGTTTAGGAAGGGTACTGGATAAATACAGGATTATTACTGATTTATGTATTTCACTTCTGTATTTACAAAGCATTGAGGTGATATTGCTGATTCTACATTCTTTTCCTAGCCTTTGTACCTTTTGTTTTCTCTATTTAAAAGTCCAGAAATATGTTACCTTCCAGAAACATCTTGTTAAGTCATCACCTTTCAGTAATTTTAGTAACCAGCTTTGGCAAATGTCCCGAGTTAATCATTGACTACAACCAGTCCTACATTCTTGAGAGATAACCCACCCTCCCTATCCCCTTGCTCCCCCACCACCACTCTATAAGTGAGCTTTTCACAGTGGTGGCCATGCTTTCCTGTGGAGGAGCAAGTGACAGAGCTTCGTAGATAAGCCTGAGGCCTGATTCCAAGCACACCAATTAATCTCGGCCGATGGGTGCTGCACACAGTATTTGGGAATAAGTATGCAGAAAAAGGAACGGTAGGACCATATCCACAGCTTTACCTCCTGTTCCTGTGGTCAACCATGGTCTTAAAATACTCTTCAATATGATATTGAGGTGCAGACAGAGCAGGCGGGGGGGGGGGGCATTCATATAGCTTTTATTACAGTATATTGCTATTCTCTTTTTAGTTATTGTTAATCTATTACTGTACCTAATTTAGAAATTAAGCTTTACTACAGGTGGTGTTTATAATAAAAACCCTGGTGTTTATGTTTCTGTACTTTCAGGTTTCAGACAATCTCTCAGGGTCTCACAGATAAGGAGGTACTTCTTTCTTGCAGTCTGAATGCCCATTACTGGGCTCAGGACCCAGGCAATGACAGAGCCCTGCTGAGGAGCAGCTTCTGCCAGCCTGTTAGCTGGATGGGCATAATGGGCATATGGACCTAGTATCGCTGCATCTTCTCATCTTTTTTAAAAGAAACTGAAGTATGGGTTACATGTGTCGGATTTCCCAATTTTCAAATATTGACTACTGTTTAAAAAGTCAACAGATCTAAAAGAACATATCAGCTACTGAATGGCCTCCATGATTGACATTAATTTAAACTTTTGTTTGTACTTAGCTTTGAATTATCTTTTTTATAACTACAAGTTTTGAGTAGTAATTCTCAAAAGACTTTTCTTCATATTTTGGAGTCATAACAATGAGATGTATTTTTTCCAACTTCATTGGAGTTAACAATTAAAAATTGTGTGTTTCTTCAAGGTATGATTTAATATACACTTGCATTGTGAAATATGTCATAATCAAGCTAATTAACATATCCATCATCTTCCATTGTAACCATTTTCTTCCTCCCTGCTTTCCTTTTGTGTATGGTAAAAAGACTTATTAGCAAATTTCATGTACCCCTTTTATCTGTGGTTTTACTTTCTAAGGTTTATTACATGTGATCAATTGAGTCCTAAACTATTAAATGAAAATTTCTAGAAATAAGCATTCATAAGTTTTAAATTGCATGCAGTTCTGAGCAGTGTGATGAAGTCTGGTGCATTCCTGTTCCATCCCATGTGGGCATGAATCACCTTTTTATCTAGTGTATATATGCTGTATCTACTCCCACCACTTGCATTGATTTACTAGTCATCTGGGTTATCCATCTGATGGACTGTTGCATTGTCTCAGTGTTTGTGTTTATGGTAGTCTACTACTACACCACAATACCTGTCATTCAACTTCATTTCATGATGTAAGCATCAGATCATCTCATATCATCACAAGAAGAAAAATAAATACTATACAATGAAAATTTTCTTTTGCTTTATTTTTATTTTATGTGTATACATGTATTGAGTGCATGTATGCAAGTGCACCAGAGTTATGCAATGCCCTCAGCAGTCAGAAGAGGGCATCAGATTCCCCTGGAACTGGAGTTATGGGCTGTTGTTAGCCACCGTGTGGCACTGGAATTTGAACCTGGGTCCTCTGCAAGAGCAGCCAGTGCTCTTTAACCACTGAGCCATCTATCTAGCCCAAACATAAGATATTTTGAGATGGAGGTGCTACATTAATAGCTTTTTATTACAGTAATTTTTATCACTATTCTATTTTTAATTAATCTCTTACTGGGCCTAACTTACTGATTCTTTACTGTGTCTTTTTTCTGCTGACTTTGTAAATTAAAGAGTAGTCAAGATTTTAAAATTGGAAAATATAGCACACATAATCTATACTTCAGTTTCTTTTGGAAAAAAGTTATATTTGCACAATGAATAATGGAATGCATATAGGGTTTGTTACTGTTACTGGGCAGTTTCAGTCATATATTGGGGATCTTAGAGCAGATCTCCATGGATAAGGGAAGACTACTATATGAAATATAATAATGTTAACTATAGCCACATTCTTGTTCAGTAGATGCAAAGATATGCCTTTAGTTAGTACACTGTAGAATTTCTTCTGACAAAATTCAGAAACCTGTTAGAATGGACACAATACCAAGACATTGGTTTAATTTGGAGTCCCAGAGTACTGGACATAGAAAAGATCTTACAGGGCAAGAAAATACTCTTTTCACATAAGGACATCAGGCCAGGCCATTAAGACTGGATTTTAAAAGTTGGATTTCCTACATCAATGTGGGGAAGAATGCTATGCACTCCTGGGCTGTGTTCAGAGTAGATTCTCTGGATTTTATACTGAAGTGCATTTGAATAATTTATAATTGGTAAAGTAAGTGACCAGCTAGTTTACACATAAGTGTGCTTTAGTACCGTAAACCACATTCTTCCTCTCTTTTTTCTTTATCTACATATTCTCTTTTAGTATTTTTCATTTTCTGTGCCATAACATACCCTGAAGTATTTTTTTATCTTATGTGTATATATGTATTGCCTGCATGTATAGAAGTGCATCTGTGTCATGCAGTGCCTGTGGAGGACAGAAGAAGGTGTTGGATCCCCTGAAACTGGAGTTACAGACAGTTGTTGGTTACCATGTGGGTGCTGGGAATTGAACCCAGGTCTTCTTCAAGAATAGTCAGTGCTCTTAACTGCTGAGCCATCTCTCTAGTCCCTGAAGTATGTTTTTAATAATAATCATTGCATTATTCAATGATTCTTACTTATATTTTTTTAGCATGCTGCTGGAAATTGAACCCTGGGCCTTACACATGTTAAGCACACACTCTGCCACTGAGCTTCATCCCTAGGCCCCTGCTTATAAATTTTAAGTCAAGTGAATGGTTTGTGGTTTATATTTTGCTCTCTGTAGTCCCAGTTTGTTTCCCACCAGTCAAATGGCCTTTGATAAGAAAATTGTGCCTCCAAAGTCTTTGCATCATTTTGATGAAGTTGGTTGGTTTCTGTGGTTACAAGATTCAGATCATCACATAGAAGGGACTTTCTAAAAGATATGTCCAAAAGTAGAATGAGCTTCCTTGCCCACTTAATGCTCCTAATAACAAGAAGAGGAACTTGCTTTCCTCTCTTCATTTTAGAAATTTCAGATCCTCACAGAGATTGAGAAACCTTCCCAAAGCCCCCAGCTAGTAGCACATGGAACCAGTTTGGAAACACAGGTCTTGGACTGAGAAATGTGAATTTTCCTTACTTTACTCACAAATATGTTATTTTGTTACCTTTTTAGTCACTGTGAATTGTTATCTCTGAGTAAAACACTGCCCTCCAAGAGCTGGTATCCTTTACTTCCTCTAGTTTCTTCTTCATACAGGACAACTCTACCTACTAAGTAGGATTTGTAACTTCATTATGATGTCTCTTTAGGGTGAACCCCTAAAGGAGCCTCATGTTGAAGATGAAGACTTTTGAAATTTATGAAAAAATGTGATTTAAAACCAGTTTTGTAATTTAACAGAAAGCCTAAATAAAGTACAAGTTCCAGAGTGGGGACCACTGCTAGATGGGCTGGCAGGAGTGCATGGTAGGGTTTCCTCCTGCCCACCATCATGCCTAGGGTCTGGCTTTGGGAACCTCTTGCCTGGATCACTATTGTAGCTAAGGCAACAAAGCCTTGTTGCTTGGTTCCATCTCATCTGGTCTTCACTACTTGACACAGCAGTCTCTAAACTCCAGAACTGTCCCTGCCTCTTCCTCACTAACAGCATGAGCATGGCCCAGGGCAGGGCACATCAAGTTTCAAATGTTTACACACATCCTTCCCTGCACACATACCTCTGTATGGACACCATCTGCACTGCTGGTTACCTCCTACTTGTTTGTAAGGGACTTAAATAACTGTGGGTTTCTTTTTATTATTACCTAGATTTTTCCAGAGCAGCATCTGTGAAAGGAGAGGCATAATGTGCTGGTTGTACTTATTACCAATACCTTCTAAAGTATGTAACTACTAAGGTGTGTTCTTCTATGTACTATCCACACTGATTAAGAACACCCTGCCACATTCTAGAAAACAAGAGGCTTAAGGTGAGATCTAATCATGCATCCTATGCCCAGGACTCTGACGCAGGTACTCACCCCTCCAACTTCTTCCTCCTCATCTCCTGCCATTACTAGTAAGCAGAGGATGAGCCTTGCTCTGTCTTTGTTCCTGTCAGGATTCCTCCTCTGTCAGGTGAGTCTTGTTCAACAGAGACATCTCCTTGTCTAAAGCTTACATCATTGTCTTGGTGCTTAGGATTTTTTCTTCCAAAGATATGAGACATATATATATATTTTACATATATATGTAATATCTTTCATATATATGTCAGGCACCAAATTATGTGACATTCAGGTTAAATTTTGAACAAGTTTGCATTTCTTAGAGTGAAGTAGATCTTGCTTGGTAAGGAAGATGTTTCAGGCATGTTTATCAAGCTTTTGTCCCTCTCTGTATTTTTATGTCAGACATATTGCCCTCATATCCCCCCAGCTTTCCATTTCTTGTCCCTCTGTCACCCAAGTTCTCTTTGGGTCTCTTGCACTATCAGACAAACCATATAATATATTTTCTGTGAATTTCTTAGAGTTTATACCATTGGGGGGCGGGGCAGAGTGACTCACAAAGAAACGAACACCCAGTGCCCAGCTCTGCACCACAGCTCAGAGCAGCATCTGTTGCTGCTCTGATCACCATTCCAGATTGCGAGCCTGCCATTCCAGATCGCTCCTGCAGCCAGCCCATAGTCACCACTAGCTTTTGCCCATGCCTCATGGGCCCACAGTCTTGCCCCAGGTCAGTAAATGCCCAGCCATTCTGGTCTTACACGGCCAGCCACTGTGTGCTGTTCATGGCTCCTGTCCAAGATGGTTCAGAAAAGCCCCTCCCTCTGCAGCTAACTCTCCACAGTCAATTCTCCACAGTAGGCCCCGCCCCTCAGAGGAAACAGGCTGTTTAGGTCACACTCCACCCCTTTCCTCCACTCTTGCAATCTTCCCACCCACCAGTCTTCTGCTAAGGTCCCTGAGCCTTGGCAATCTCTCTCTGACCAACCCTCATTGCGCTGGGTTTTTACCAACAGCTCATAGGGGGGCAACCCACCCCTGGTACTGTAGATTTTCTTAACAGTTGTATAGTTTGGGAGTCTCTGTCTTCATCTTACCCAACCATAAAACTCCCGAGAATCTTACAGCTATAGCTGGCCTTTGCTTCTTCAGGTATCTTTCAAATGGGTTTCACATCTGTGAAACACTAGAAGGAAGGTTAACATTATATATTAAATTAATCATAGACAAGGTCTCCCACAACATGGAAAGGTTTTATCCATTCATATTAACGGTTTTCTCCATAGATCCTGGTTAGGTACCATAGCATGGGTACGAGGCATTAATTTGGTTAGCTCTTTGCCATCTTTAGTTATCCCTTTGGAGTCATTTTGCACTTGGGGGATTTTACATGGAGTCTCTTTGTATTCTTTTATTCTTGATACACTTACAAGTGTTGGCTCCAGTTGCCTGATCCTGCAGTGGGCTAAGGAGGCAGGGGGTTTCTCCTGTCCCTGCTGCACCTGTTGGTTCCCGAGTCAGGCAGGCTGTGGGTCTGCCTGACTGTAGCCATATCTGTCATCTCTCCATTGGCCACACCTGCCTGCTGGGGGAGGCCTTGGTAGGAAATACTGCCCCCACCCCTAGTACAGCCTTTATCAGAAGAAAAATACACCTTATCTAATCTTTGAGGATTTTTAATCACCCCTGGGACAGTTTTTATCCTTTGAATGCCTTTGGCAAACTGTTCTTCTAGTTTCAAAGGCTTCCAGAAACTCCTTAGTACTGAATTTTGTTTTCTATCACTTTTTTCCTCTAGGAATTTGGGCTCGACATAAGTCTTGCCACATTTGTCTTCAAGTAACCCAAACGGACCATTCCTTCTCTTTGGTCTTTTTTATATCTCTTGTAGGGCATTCTGTTATTCTACAGACACATTTCATACCTTGGTCAGAGTCACTTAGATCTACTAAAGCCTCTCTCACTTTATAAAGGTCCCAGCTTAATTAAGCTTTCCTTTATATCTCTGGTGAACACAGTCTTATCTGGCTCAGTGAACTGGATATCATATATTGCTTGTTTTATACCTAGTTCTCTCAGTAATGCCTGCCCCTCTTTTATACTCCTCCAGCCCCTGCTAATCATGTTAGTCTCCCTTGGTGATGACCATGTACCTTTAATGCCTTCAACCAGCCATCCCATTAAGGACTGCTCCCCCCTGCATTGGCCTAGGTTGAACAGCCTATATTGCAAGGATGGATGGGTAGTTATATAACTCAGCTGTGAAGCTTCTGGAGGCCTTAGACTGACGTCATTTGCTCCCCTGTCCCACACTCGCACAAGCCACGTGGCTAGGGGCTCTTTGATTGTTTGTAGGTTTTTCCTAGTTTTAACAGTTTCAGTGTGGAGCATTTCCTAGCTACAGCACTAGCACTGTTAGCTGTTTTTCCTTTTTGTATCAATGGTTGAATCTGAGGGACAGCTTTAGCTACTTTTATTTTTAGGTCATCTCCTTTTTTTACTATTATCTATCTTTTCTCTGAGTCCTTGGACCTTAGACAAATTAAAATGTCCAGGTTTTCTTGTCTCTTAAGCTCTGCAACTGGATCTGCCAGGACCTCCATAGCCTTTTCAGCTTCCCCTGCCTGGAGCATATCTTTTATTATGCAAAGTGGCCACGCCCCCTCTGTGCTCTCCATTTGTGTCCAAAGCCAGTAAAAGTTTTTCTAGCCTCTCATTAACCTTTAACAAATCTTCACATACCCACAACATGCCCCCACATTTACAACACAGCTGTGGCCCATGTTTCTGCATGGCTGGCCTCTTTTTAGTTACAAATTTTATAATCCATTGTATAACCCGGGTGACTGTCACTAACCCCATTAAGTCAATGGGGTTTGATTGCCCACTCCTGTGGGTTCCTGGCAGCTGCTACTGGATTTGGGAATCAGAGCCCTGCTGACCAGCCACAGAGGCTATGGGAAACAGCACTGCTTCCCCAAACCCACATCCCCGAGGCTGTAATCTGGGCTGGACTACGCTAGTTTTGTCGCCCGAGTTCTCTTGGGGTCTCTTGAGCTATCAGACAAACCATATAACATATCTTTATGTGAATTTATTATAGTTTATACAATTGGGGGGAGAAAGTGACTCACAAAGAAATGAACACCCGGTGCCCAGCTCTGCGCCACGGCTCAGAGCCCGCCATTCCAGATCACTCCTGGGGCCCACCCATAGTCACCACTAGCTTTCGCCCAAAGCCTAGTGGGACTGCAGTCTCACCCCAGGTCGGTAAATGCTGGGCCATTCCATTCTTACGTACACAGCCGCTGTGCTGTTCCATTCATGGCTCCTGTCCATAATGGCACAGAAAAGCCCCTCCCTCCGTGGCTAATTCTCCAGTCAATTTTCTGCAGCAGGCCCCGCCCCTTGGAGGAAACAGGCTGTTTAGGACACACCTTCCCACCACCATTGGTTCCATTTGTTCCTCTGAAAGTTCAGCTTCTACTGTCTCATCACATATGTACATACACACACAATCATGCCTCTATATATAAAATCTAGGAACCATAAGCAAGAGAAAACCTATATTTGTTTTTCTGCAGTTGGCTTAATTCACTTAATATGATTCACTCCAGCTGCATCCATTTTCCTGCAAAAGACATAACTCTGCTCTTCTTTGTGGTTGGCAAATTTTTCATTGTGAAGAGATATCACATTTTCTGTATCCGTTCCTCTGTTGTTGGACTGCTAGGTTAGCTCCTTAATTTAGCTATGTGGATAGTGTTGCAAGTAAACATTGATGTGCAAATAGCTCTGTGATATGTTGACTTGGAGTCCTTTCTGTAAATACCCAAGAGGTATAGCTGGGTCCTTTGAACTATTTACTCTCTCTTGGTTGTTGTTATTTTTTTTAAATTATCGTTGTTTTTAGAAAACTTCATACTGACTTCCACAGTGGCTGGACAAGTTTATATTCCCTCCCAGCCCTTCCTTCCTCCTTTCTTCCTTCCTTCCTTCCTTCCTTTCCCTCCCTCCCTCTCCCCCTCTTGCTTGCTTGCTTTCTCTTTCTTTCTTTCTTTCTTCTTTCTTTCTTCTTTCTTTCCCACCATCTGAGCACTCTAAGGAAAGATCTGGTTTCCTGTGTTATGCCAGTCCTGTCCCCATTTCAGAGACCTTTGTGAAAAGTGGCCTGAACACAGTTTCCTTCTCCTTCACTGCTGTGTCCGGTCTGACCTTATTACAGCAGCGTGTTTCCTGTGGTATAAAACTCTTCCCTTTCCTGTTGTCATGAAAACTTATTTTTTTATTTTTATTTTACGTGTATGAGTGTTGTGCCTGAATGTAGGTAAGTGTACCCGTGTCGTGCAATGCCTGCAGAGGACAGAAGAGGCTGTTGGATCCCCTGGAAGTGGAGTTACGGACAGTTATTAGCTGCCATGTGGGTGCTGGGATTTGAACCTGGATCTTCTGCAAGAACAGTCAGTGTTCTTAACCACTGAGCCATCTCTCCAGCCCCTATGAAAACTCTTAATGCCTCCCTCAATACCCAACTCAATCGTGGCCCCTGGGAAGACCTCCCAGACTCCATCCATAAACACCCTAAACTAGGCTTAGTTCTGTCATCACTCTTACTAAAAGGAAGTGAGGGAGAGGAGGGAGGGAAGCAAGGAAGGAAGGTAAAATCAGTTACTACATGGCATGAGCACAGAACCAGAGCTGGAGCTTGTGGCTGGAACCAACAGTACATTTGAGAGTATGGCACCAGGCAAGGCTCTCGGGCAGTCACACAGAGTTAGAATGTATCCTAGAGCCTCCATGAGGATGCCGGTAGGGTTTTATGCAACTTGGTGAAGTGATCAGGTTTGCAGTTTATAAAATTACTTCTACCTCTGTGCCATTTGGGGGGGGGGGGCTCCTTCCAACATCACATCTATTTCCCCCTTAAAGATTAGCATTTCCCAGGACCCAGTAGTTGACATAATTTTCTGCTCACATGTGTGTGTTACAATAACCACTGCTTCAGGACCAGTTGGCAACTGTGGTGGTTGTAATTACTGGTAATGGTGCTGGCTCTGCAAGATGCCCTGGATAGTGTCCTGAAGCTGCTGATTCATCTGACACGAGACCACAAGTTGAATCACTGAGAGAGTATCAAGCCTCAACAGGCTTTCTAATGTCAAGACAGTGAGGATTGAGATGTGTTGATTTGCAAAGTTGGTAACTTGAAAAAGTCAGTTTCTCTAAAACAATGAGGAAAGGAACATCTTTATACTGATGCCTCTTCCAGAAAGTATGTGAGGCAGATTTGGTTTATCAAAGGTCATATACTAAAAAGGTGATAAGATCAGAAGCGTTTATAAATGAAAAGGAGTTGGTAGTTTGCTACCCCAAATTTTATACTCTGAAAGAAAAGTGCAGAATGGAAGGGATTTACAGAAGAAACAGAAAGCCCAGAAAGCTTGTTTTGAGGGTGGGGAAATGTAGACAGATTTAAGGATCAACATGAAGGAAAAAGAAAGATGGAAAGGATAGGAGAGTAGGAGGGAAAAAATGGGAAAATCTTACCAAGTTACGGAGAGGAGGATGATATCAGGTGAAGAGGAATTGACTCTGGTAAACTGCTATTAGGGCGGTAGCATGGGGGAACCCCTTTAATTGTACAGAAGAGAATTGGGGGAGGAGCACAGGCAGGAGGGGCTGAGAGCTTAGGAGGATGGAGAGGGGTCTAGAGCAACTACTGTGAGGAGTAGAAAAGTCACTCACCAGTAGTGAGTGTGGGATACACGGGGCGGGGGGGGGGTCCATTAAACATAAGTAAGCCTAGCAACAGCATCACCCGAGTAGTTACAAAAGTGATATGTCTGCTTGTGTGGGAGAATGGGACAGGCACAGTGGTCAAAACTGCAAGCTTTAGAGACTACCAGTGAGGATGACTGGAAGGATTGTCCTAGAAGTGTGTCAGTCTATGAAGGACTCAACAGCCTGGGGAAACTGAGGCCAAGAGGTCATGGAGGTGGGACATGAATGGGCCTGGTCAGGAGGAAGTAGTGGGCAAGGTGAGAGAAGGAACAAGGGGAGAAATGTGAGTGCCTGAGTTTTGTTTCCTGAGGTCTGTTTCCAGAACCAGAGGTCTATTGAATTCTGGAAACTAGCAGGAAAACCCCATTAGACAAAAATAACCATTCCAGGAATTCAGCTAAATAAACTTAAGGCAATTGTAATTCTGTTATATCTTCTCCCTCACCCTTCAAATAATATAAACAAAGAGAAGAGAACTGAAAACAAGGTCTCCAAGGACTTTTGAACTTATATAAGCAAATTGATTCCAAATCAATTAAAAATGTTCTCTTGTGAAGCAGATCATTGAAACTCTTTGTGGTGGTTTGAATGAAAATGTCCCCCATAGGTTCCAGTGTTTGGACATTTTATCCCCAGATGATGGTGCTGTTTTGGGAGGTTTTAGAAGGTGTGGCTATACTGGAGGAAGCACGTTACTGGTGGTGGGCTTAGAGAGTTCTTAAGCCTTGCCAGATCTCCAGTCACTCTCTTGCTTCCTGTGCCTGCGTGATAATGTGAGAGCTTAGCTTCTGCTGCTCCTGCTCCAGCCACCTCCAACCACCATGCCTCCCTGCCATGATGGACTGTAATTCCCCTGGAACCATAAGATCAAATAAACTCTTCCTTCTATAAATTGCTTTGGTCAGTGTTTCTATCACAGCAACAGAACAGTGACTAATACACTCTTCATTCCTTTTGTTTTTCCCTCAGAGACCTAGTATGAGGTCCCTTTCTACATGAGAAAATGAAGGAATGTTAAGATTATGTTGGAAGCTGATATTGAAAGAAGTCAGGATGTGCTAGTAACATGAATATCTGAAGGAAGGGACAGGAGCATTTCCTTTCAGGGTGCCCCATTGTAGAATTTGCCTGCGAGGTTTCTCATCTCATATAACCTGAGATTTCTTAGGCAAGGGATAACTTTGATGATTATAGACAGGGCCCACTGCCTCACCACCTCTCCAAGGTTGGCACACATGCCAGCTGGCTGTTCCTGGGCCTGAAATATTGTGCTCTGTGCCTACTAGGCAGAAGGGCATGAGCAGGAATGGGGACTGGGAAGCAGGTGCCCTGAGGGCCAACCAAGATATATTGTTGATTCTTGCTTAGACTTCATTAGGAAGGGCCCTAAACCAAGAAAGTGACTAACCCATAGTACGGTGTTTTACCTCTTGCTATAGATACAAAACAGTAAGCCCCTCTACAATGTTCTTTAAAAGGTTGTCAGCCTAAACTGGCTGGAACATGTCTAGGGGTGAGGTGTTTGGGCACATCACTCCATTGCTGGTGACTTCAGTTCCCTTATCTTTACAGTAGGTAACTCTTGCCTCATACAGTTGCTGTACAGTGTGAAGTCCTTGAGGTAGGCATGCGGCCACAGCTTTTCTTTATAGGTAGCCTTGCCTTTCATTGGCGTTGGTTAAAACATAAAGTTGCTTTTCCATTTAATGATAACCTTTATGACGATGATCTGTTACCAAGTGTATACTGAATTTCTTTCCCCTTTTCTAGATACACCCCCACCTTGGCAAGTACAAGCTTAGAGCTCACTTGGGGTACAAGGTTAGCCTTGTTTGCTCTTGACCCACCCCTTGGCTGCCACACCACTCTGTGCATGAACAAACCCAGAGTTTTGTTTGATTGTTTAATGAAAACTTGAAGTTCTGAAAGAAGAGGCTTGGGTTAAGCCCTTTGCCCGATTACTCCCATTTGCTGTTCCTGACTGAGATAGTTCTCCTAGAAAGAATGGTACTAGTGGACTGGGGAGATGGCCCAGTGCTTAAGAGTGGTAACTGCTGTTGCAGAGGATTGGAGTTCAGTTCCTAGCACCTATGTCACATGACTTACCAGTGCCTATAACTTCAGCTCCAGCCTCCTTGGGAACCTGCACTAATATGCATATACACATCCAAATGAAACACACACACACACACATGCATACATAATTAAAAAGAATAAAAATATTTTTAAATAAAAAAGAATAGCGTTAGTAGGCAAGAATACCCTGCCTCCATTTGTTAAAGCTCCCAAGAAACACATAAATATATGCACATTTTTCCTTCCATTGTATGACCAGTGGCAGGAGGTTTGGTCTAAATTTCAGCATCACCAACATGCCATGCCTAGATTTGTCTCCTAAAATAATCACAGCAAGACTGAAGTACTCCCCAGCCCCCTTTGGATGCCTCTCCTCAGGAATGATGAGGTAGAAAAAGGGATGATATCCTTTGTTTTGGGCTCACCTCTGTTAGGACCATCAAAACTCATCAGAAAATCCCCAGTAATACTGAATGTCAAAAGGTATGAGGCATTGGATTCCCCCATAGGAAGTGCTCTGAACCTTATACCATCTTCCCTCTCATCAGCCTTCCACCCATCTCCCTTCCCAAAGGATTGTAGGAATGAATTATTTCCATCAATCAGGTAATGTCCAATTATATTCTCACCATGGACGAGGGAGTCATGTTTGTTTCCATCTGTAGAGTTAAACAGGACCATTAAAATGGTCACCTTGAGCATGTTAATGTATTTGTCACCAAAAAAGGAAGTGACTGGGGGTTTCTAAGGTAAGGTCATTCCCTAGAATCTGTATTGACTTGCACTTTGACAGTTTACATTTCTTATTTCTCAGAAGGAAGGCAACATTAATTCCAAACCTGTGATTCATCCTGGCTCCTATTCAGTTTTGCACAGAAGTACAGTCCAGCACAATCTCAGTATTTCTCGGAATGCGTGCTCCTTCACTCTGCATTCATCCTGTCTAGTGACTTCCCTAAGAGAGTGAAATGTTAGCAGAGAGGCATTGCTTCATGGAAAGTGCTTCCAAAAAATAACCAAAATGGCTTGTGTCATTAATTAGGAACACAACTGGGAAGTAGTTTAGAATAATATGGAATAAGCAGAATGTCTTGCAGTGTAGTAGAAAGATCCCTAGCAGCCACCCCAGGAGATCCTGTCTTGGCTGTGATACTGCTGGCTGACTTCAGAGCCTGCAACCCCCTATGTCCATTAAACAATATCCATTCCCAACCAGAACTAATATTCCAAAAACCAAGTTCACTGACACATAGTAGGTATACAGGACACTGTGTCAAAGGTGCAGTGCCCTCCAGCAAGTGTCCACAAGGGCATACTGAAGCTTAACAATTTAGATTCTTTGCAGTGGAACCTTGCAGGGAGTGTTGGCTGGGCATGTGACTCAGTGGCAAAGCACTTGCCTAGCATTCATATTCACACATACAAATAGCACTAAAAAATATACATTAAATAAAGTCATCACCTTTATTTGTGAGGTAAATAGAGAAATTTCTCATTATATGGCCTTTTAAATGTATTTTGATACTTAAAGTCTACAAATGCACCACCTAGCCCAGTGTGTGACCCTAAAGTCTGCAGAAGGCTGTTAGGAAGGAGTTAATGAATTTTAGGTTTGACTGAAGTGAGGGAGGTTTTAAAGGAGGCAGGGCTTTGCTCTACGTGGGACATCATCAGTAAACAAGTACATTTCCATGATTGAGCATATTAGGAAATCCTATCTAGAAGTGGGAAGACTAGGAATACAAATATATTATTGGTAAAAGAAATACAGTCATGCTTAATTCTCAGGTGAAGGCAAGGCTTGCTCATTTTGTGTTATTATCTGAGTCCAAATAGGATTAGAGTGATCCTGTCTTTATCTTGATTCCTCACTTTGACAGAGTACCCTCATCTGATATTGATGTTCTCTGTAATTGTTTATGTTCAGCAGGAAAGCACCAGACCTAGCTGTGAGTGATGGTCAGATTCAGCAGCATCAAGGCCTGACTGATAGCAGCAGGCAACATCCCAAGTGTTGGTGGCAGCATTTCTCTTTCTCACACAGAAGCTAGCCAGAAGCAACCAGGAAGCCATCTGTGCCTTCCACAGTTGATGTGCTCTTTCTAATGTGAACACGCCCTATATTAAATGTCTTCTTTATAAAATTTAGAGTGATGTATATTCGGTTCTCAGCTCTGCTCCAAAACACATTTTAAAAAATATTTTATTTATTATTATTTTATGTGTATGTGTGTATTGCCTGCATATGTGTGGAAGTGCACCCATGTCATGCAATGCCCGCGGAGGTCAGAAGAGGCTGTCAGATCCCCTGGAACTGGAGTTGTTAGCTGCCATGTGGGGGCTGGGATTCGAACCTGGGTCTTCTGCAAGAACAGTCAGTGTTCTTAACTGCTGAGCCATCTCTTCAACCCCTCAAAACACATTTAAAACTAAATACATTTTGAAAAGCTAAGAGAATTGTGTACTTATCACACCTCTGTAGAGTAATGATTTATTTCATATTTTCTCAGTTATTAGCTAATAAGGGATAGGAGGGAGAAAAAGTAATATAAGAGCTCTACAGGGCAATGTAGTATTCTGAAATTATGTGCTTATATTCAATTACAGTTGAATCAGATTGTTTATTTGACAATGCAGCCCCAGTCTATGTCCATATACTCTGAACTTAACCAGTCCCTTCTGATCTTGAAAGCTAAACGGGGTTGCGCCTGGTTAGTACTTGAATGGTAGACATTCCTACCCCAGTTCTGGGAATATATGCTGCAGCTTTGCCTGTACACACTTGAAATGATTGTCATACCACGTTATTTCCTCATAGAATTATTTGTTACAGCATATCTTGTAACAGCTTACATGTCCAACTATACAGACTGGCTATAGACTCTGATAAGTCTTCATGGGAAGCTATTAAATAAAGAATGGGGAAGACATCTATATACTGATATGGAATGATATATAGGCTATAGTAAAAAAACAGTAAAAGAAAGGGAGGAAAAAGATATGCATTCCTATTTCAAATACACAAGAAATGGTCACCTTTACTTGTGAGGTTCATAGAGAAATTTCTCATTATTTGTCCTTTTAAATATATTTTTGATACTTGTATACTATAATTACATTACCTAGCCCCAAATTAAAATCAAGATATGATAGAGAGTGTGTATTTCTACCACCCATTTCATCCCCCAGAGATATTTAAAGATCAGTGTCTTTTGTAGCCTTTCAAAGTAGTCTACTGTATTTCACTAAAAGAAAGAAAATAAATGAAATGCATATTATATATGCATGAAGGGTTT
>NW_008349228.1:103814-134845 GCF_000622305.1 Nannospalax galili | reverse complement strand
TGTGATTATGGAGCTGGCAAGATTGAAATTTTCAGGTATCAGTAGTCTGGAGACCCCAGGAAGAGTTGATGCACAAATCTAAACAAAGTTGAATGGCAGAATCCCTCAGTCTTAATCTCTTAAGATCTTCAACTGATTGGATGAGGCCTACTATTATTTGAAGGGTAATCTGCTTTGCTAAAGTGCTTTAATATTTAAAGTGCTTTAAATATTAATTATATCTAAAGAAATTGCCTTCATAGCAACATTGAGGCTAGTGTTTGACCCAAACCTGAATGTCATGGCCAAACCAAACAGAAACATAATCACCACATCCTTGAACATGAACATATTTATATCTATATTTATATTTGTATCTATATTTGTATCTATATTTTAATATATGTTAGCATCTCACAATACTAACATATACTTTCATAACCTAGTTTTTTGGAAGGAAATATAATGTTATAATATTTGAATATTGGCAGTTCCATACTCTAGGGGAAAGACACAATTACTTTGAAAAGGGAAGCAGCCACTTAGGAACACAGATGATAGTGGTTAATATTTACACTACATAAAGGCTCATACAAATTGAAAAGAAAAATACTGATACTATAAATCACTAGTCAATTCACAAAAGAATGACTCCAGCCAGGAAGGAAACATTGAAATATGTGTAACCTCGAAGAAGTGCACCTGAGTAAGATAAAACTTAGATGTTATAAGTGCTTAAACATTTAACGTTTTTATTTATTAATTCTGTATGTTGGGAGAGAGCACACTTGCTATGGCATGCGAGTTGAAGTCAGAGAACAATATATAGGAATTGGTTCTCTCCTTCCACCATGTGGGTCCTGGGATTGAACTCTGGTCATCAGGCTTGGTGGCAGATGCCCTTATCATCTGAGCTATCTACTTGTGTACACTAATTTTTTTTAATGATAAAAACGGTTGCTGGGAAACTTAGAAACCAAAAGTGACAGTGTCTAGATAAACCAGTGAGCCTTTCAAATTTAGTTTGACAGGATCAATCTAGAACTGTTAAATCATGCCCTTTTTATAGTATTCCCTTTCTGGGAACTAATCTTGAGGAAATAATTTTAAAAGATGGTACACAGTGTAGACTATATGGGCATACCGTGCAACATTATTCATATAATCAAAGAAAGCTGTAAACTAAATATCCTGACAACATAGAAATGTAGGCTAGGTATGGTTTATTGATTTTCATGCAATATGGCTATTATAGATTAATACTAAGACTTGTGTATTATGTGCTGTTACATATAATACAATTATGTGTTGTTTCTGATTACAATGAGAACTTTAAATATTTTATTTGTTATTTTTATTTTATGTGTATGAATGTATTGCCTGCATGTATGTAAGTGCACCTGGGTCATGCAGTGCCTGTGGAAGTCAGAAGAGGGCATCGAATTCCCCTAGTACTGGAGTTATGGACAGTTGTTAGCCACCTTGTGGGTGCTGGTAATTGAACCCAGGTCCTCTGCAAGAGCAGCCAGTGCTCTTAACCACTAAGCCATCTCGCTAAGCCCTACAATGAAGACTTTGTATTACCTAAGTAAACATGTGGACAAAAGCGGATAGGCAGGTGGGAGCCTGAAAGTAGTTTGATAATTACTACCTAGGGGTAGTCTTCTGTTTTTGTTTTACTCCTAACAATATTGTGAAGTATTTTGACATGAAACATTGCAACTTCTTTAAAAGTAATGATAAATTGACCTCTTTTGCAATTGCAAAGGATTTGAAGAACCATGTGATCCTGCCCATTGCCTCCCTTACCATCATGGTTTATAGGTAAATAACCTAAGGTCAGAGTGCCTGTGACTGTTATACACAGGGTGGGCACTGCAAGCAGTGGAACTAGAGCCCCCACCCAACCTCTGCTCGCCAGCTAGCCATTTTCTTACTGATTACACCTAGAGAGATGGTTCAAAAACTTTGTATCCTAAATATGTGTAAGAAATCAGAGA
Organism: Nannospalax galili; assembly: GCF_000622305.1. Classification (NCBI taxonomy): domain Eukaryota; kingdom Metazoa; phylum Chordata; class Mammalia; order Rodentia; family Spalacidae; genus Nannospalax; species Nannospalax galili. The sequence goes on along the minus strand of NW_008349228.1, from coordinate 132,866 downwards.
AATTGGAAGTAAAGGACATTCCCATGTCACAAAATTAGTTCTCGTTCTAATGGTAAAATAACTAATGGTATTCCTAGCTAGTTATCAGAGATGTTTTCTTAAAATCATTCTATCATAGTACCTTGTGCTATAAAAAGGCTCTTTGAACTATAGTTTATCCTTGTTCCTGGCTAAAGCTTCAGCTCAACACTTTTTTCCCTCCTTCTAGTAAATGAAACTCGATGAAGAAGAAACATTTCATGTAAACATTTCATTGGGTTTCTCAGTTTCCTGTCCCATTTCTTGATCTTTCCTTCAGACAGAGATAGTCTAAATAGTGGTTCAGTATCTGTGGGTTCTTATTTTCCAAATTTGGAAGCTACTCATAAAGATAACATTGACAGTAGGAAATTTCCTAGTTAGTGAAATAGATTTTCCAAGCAGGAAAAAGGTGGTTGAATGCACCTGAGGCTCTACTGGTGCCAGCCAGGAATGCGGAGTTGGTATTAACACATATCACCAACATGTTTTTCAGAGTGGATCATTTGTACACCTTCTTTGTTCAGTGGTCTCCTGATGTCTATGGGAAAGATGCCAAGGAGCAAGGCTTTGTGGTGGTGGAAAAGGAAGAGCTGAATATGATTGACAATTTCTTCAGTGAGCCAACAACCAAGAGCTGGGAGGTAAGCACCCAGACAGGTAATAGGCTGTCATGGCCCCTAAAATGCCAGACAGGCAAAATTGTCTTATGTTCACATTCCAAAACCATTAAAGCTGATAAGAAGCTAGTGTTACTACATACCTGTGAAGTTAAAATAACTTCCTTCTTCTGTTTAAAACTTGTCATAAGCCTTAGAAAGGTACCACCACTCCCACCTGCACACACAACACTCATCCTGGCCACACAAGACAGATCCACTCATATTCTCCACCATAACTCCATACCGTAGTTCAGAGGAGAACAAAATTTTTTGGTAAAGGGACAGATAATAAATACATTTGGTTTGGCAGGCCGTAAAATCTCTTTCACAACTACAGATGATACATAAATAAATGAGCACTCTCCAAGTGTAGTTAACAAAGAAATGGCCAGCTGTGGAGCAGAGGATTGGGGCTTTCAGTTCCATGGCCTGCAGTGCCCACTCTGTGTATAACAGTCACAGGCACTCTGACATTACCTTTTTTACCTATGACCCTGATTAGCAGTGGAGAGAGGATCACGTTTCTTCAAATCTCTGTTTTACGTCACAAAACTCTATTCTTTTTTTTTTTCCAGCCATTTAAAATAGATTTGAAACTTTACTTCCTATGCATTACAAAAATGGACGGTGAGTTTGATTTGGCTGACAGGTTATAATTTGCCAATCAAGTTTCCTTCATTCAGTCAGACCAACATGTACAAAATGCCTCTGTGTGGTCATGTTCTGGTAATATAGAGATAGGTAGACAGGTTCTCTTAATAAGCTTGCAGAACTGAGAAGGCAAAAGAGGAAACAAAGAACATGTCTACTACCCCTTCATGCCTCTTCCTTGATCTCTGTGGTGCCTGCTTCCTTGCCTCCATTCTGTTCTGTACCTATCTTGGATCCCTCAAAGCATTTCTACTCTCCCACTTTATCTAGATTGAGAAGGAATTCGGGGAAACCCCTCCTCCTTATCAGGGCACATGAACTGCTCAGTCCTCTTTCCATCCACCATACCCATCTAGCCAGGGTAAATACACCCTCACACTTGTTCTGATCCTAAACTGTCAAGCACTGCTGTAGCAAACCTAAAACCAAAGCCAGGCATGGTAGCACACACCTGCCATCCTACTACTCAGTAGGCAAAGCCAAGAGGGATCATTTAAGTCCAGGAGTTTGAGACCAACTTAGGCAGCATGACTAGGCCCCAACTCAAAAAAACAAAACAAAAGCTGCAAATCAGAGAGGGCGTTATCTTTGTGAATGCATGGTTTCAGAATTCATCTGGCTCCTCATTCCATTAGAAGTTCTCTCTCTTCTAGCCACCTCCCATTCTAACTTCTCACCTAGTCTCTAGCTCATTTCAGCATCTATACATTCTAGAATGTGGCCTGCCTTTCACTCTACAGAGAAACATTAGACAAGATTTTTTTTCCTGACCTTCCCTCTTTGCTATTTTTCTTTTTTATTTTAGTAAAAAATTAGTTATATGAGTGTTTTGCATGTGAGTCCAAAGCCCTCAGAGGCTAGAAGAGGGTATCAGATCTCCTGGAGCTAGAGGCAGTTGTGAGCCATCAGACATGGGTGCTGGGATCTGAACTTGGAGCAGCAAGTGCTCTTAATGCTGAGCCATCTCTTCATCCCTGATCCTCTCCATTTAAAAAAAATACTTTATTATTTTTATTTTTTATGTGTATGCGTGTATTGCCTACATAAAGGTAAGTGCACCCGTGTCATGCAGTGCCCACAGAGGGCAGAAGAGGCTGTCAGATCTCCTGGAACTGGTGTTATGGACAGTTGTTAGCTGTCATATGGGTGCTGGGATTCAAACCCGGGTCTTCTGCAAGAACATTCAGTGTTCTTAACTGCTGAGCCGTCTCTCCAGCCCTGATCCTCTCCATTTTTAATCATCAGTTATTACACCCTTAATTTCTGACTCCTGGGGAACAGTATTTTTCCCTCACTAAGGCTGGCTTTTATCAGCTATAGCTGTCCTTATTTGTCTTTGCTTTCTCCTTCTACTTGACTCCTTATCTTTCAGCAGGATATTATGTTGTTGTTTGTTGTTTTGTTTTTTAAGGGCAAAAACCAAGGAAGAAATTTCTCCTTTAATCCAGAGGATAATTTTGAGTGTGGCTCCTCACTACTCAGGGTCTTCTCTCTCTCTCTCTCTCTCTCTCTCTCTCTCTCTCTCTCTCTCTCTCTCTACCTCTTGTTGGCCTATGAACAGCCAGGTAGGCCAGGCTGGCATGTACTACCATGCCTAGCTCTTTTCCCCCATGGGTTATGGGGATTAAACTCAGGTCCTCATGCTTGATTGCAAAGCAAGCACTTTACTTGCTGAACTATTTCTCTGACCTTCTCACTCAATCTGTTTATAGGTTTTTCCTTATCACTCTTCTTTCTGTCACCATGGATCATATTCACCTTCTTTAGCTTTTTAACTGTCCTTTGAACCTTATCACCTTGCAGTCCAGCTTGCTCTCCATTCACCATTGAAATCACATTGAAAGCCCCCACAGACATCTCCTATTGTTTGTTCGTTTATATTTATTTATTTAATTTATTTATATTTACCTAAATGTCCTTGTGCCTCTTTCCTCTAAGATACTATGCTAGAGCTCACAGATGTCCCATAGGTCCAGTGGACAATGATGATGATGGTGTGGCTGACACTGGTGTTTTGACCAAGGGATGTGGGATGCAAGACTATCCTGTCCTGTCCTCACTTCTCAGTAACTACTGACACAGAGGATGCAATGCCAGAAAAAGGTGACTTAATTACTGAGGCTGTGGTTGTTCACCCAACACAGCAAAAAGGTTTAGATTGGTGACAAGGACTTAATTCTTTCTTGACAACCTGAATACCATGAGCCAAAGTAGTCAAATTAAGGTGTATTCTTCCTCTTCCCATTCATCTTGAACTTGAATTTCAGCCATTGTCAACCCCAGGGAGAGAAGAACCCATATATATCCACACCAATGACAAGGGCCTAAAGAGCCAGGCAGAGGAGAGGTCCACTCGAGGATCTAGAAGAGAGGAGAGTTGAGAACTTAGCCCCACAGCCACTGAGGAGGGGTTGTGTCTAGACTTTTACTGGAAGAGGAGATGGAAAATGGAGGAAGAAGTAGCAGGTTTGACTTGAAGCTCTCAGTACCCTCACCCAGACCTTACTTTGGAAGCCTAGTTTAGAAGCAAACTCTACGGTGCAGTCTTGGGAGAACAACCACTGTCCCTCAGAGAATCCTGGACTCCCCTAGGATGATCAGAACATTCAGAAAACTATTCAGAATATTCATCCTCCAAAGCTTGCCTCTCTGCACATGTCTCCATCTTAGCGGTGCCTCATTCAGAAACTCAGGTGTCATAACATATCCTTCTCTGTCATCATCTTGACCAGGCAGCTCATCTCCACCTAGAATCCAATAATTCTGGTCTTAGACTCAAGCTTTACTCCAGTCCCAACCCATCTTCCAGTCCACCCTGATCCATATTCATGATCTTCAAACTTTATTGTTTTTCATTTTGTAAAAGCAATGCTTACCTGTTGGAAGCCATTTGAAAAGTGCAGTTCAGAAATTTAGAAAATAGTGTGTCTAACAATACTTGTCACTTTAAAACATTTCTTTGAATTTTATTTTAGATTTTGCTTTGGGGTATTCTGTAGTTGAGGGGATGAGTCTTTTGTTTTATATAGTTTTGTATATGGCTTTTATCATCTGGTATATTGTAAAAATTTCATCATACAATGAAAGTTTTAAGGGCCTTAGTTAATGGTTATCTAATATTTTTTGTTTCATTTTTGTTTTTTTAGTTATTTTTTTAATATTTTTTATTTATTATTTTTATTTTATGTATATGAGTGTATTGTCTGCAGGTATGTGGGTGTACCATCATGCATTGCTGCAGAGGTCAGAGGAGGGCTTCAGATTCCCCTGGAACTGGAGTTAAGGACGGTTCTTAGTCGCTGTGTGGGTGCTGGGAATCAAACCTGCAAGAGCAGTCAGTGCTCTCAACCACTGAGCCATCTCTCCAGCCCCAATTGTTTTTATTTTTTATTCTTAGATATTGTCTCACTATGTAGCCTAGTCAGGCCTGTGTAGTCCAGGCTGGCCTCAAACTCAAGATCATCCTACCTCAGTTTCCCAAGTGCTGGAATTACAAGCATGTACCACCATACCCCAACAATTTCTCACTTGAATCCTTATGTTGGTTCTGGCATTTCACAAAGATGAGAAGATCTGCAATCCTGATTATTTCAGTTACTATTGACTATTTTCAGTTTCCCAGAAATAGAAATTATGAGGCAAAAGGACAGTAATTTTAAGGCTCCTAATTTTTATATATCACTATTATTATTATTTATTAATTTTATATTGCCAGCAGTGTGAGGACTGGCTTTCCCGCTGTGCTTCTGCCAGCGCAAAGGATTGGAGCTATTACAACTTTTGTTCCTTTCTAAATGTTTGCTAGATTGGAAAGTGAGTGTGTGTACATGCATGGGGGGGAGTGATGTAAGGTATATGGCTCACAGAGCCCAGAGGAAGATGTCAGGTGTCCTTCCTTTCACTTTTTACCTTATTCTTTTGAGATAGTCCCTTACTGAATGTGAAGCTAGGCTGTCAGCTAGCAAGCCCCAGTGATCCTCCTGTCTCTGCCCCATGCAGTACTGGGGTTACAGGCCTCTAAGTGGCCATTCCTTGCTTTTTAAGGGTGCAGGGATCCGAACTCAGGTTCTCCTGTTTACACAGAAAGTACTCTTGCATGCTAAGCCATATCGCCAGTCTTCTGTGGATCTTTAAAAAGTTGAATCCCGGAGCTGGAGAGATAGCTCAGAGGTTAAGAGCTCTGGTTTCTCTTACAGAGGACTGAGGTTCAATTCCCAGTACCCACATGGCAGGCAGCTCACAACCATCCATATTCCAAGGGACCCAACACCTTCTTCTGATCTCTGTAGGTATTGCATGACATGAGTGCACTTACATGAATGCAGACAATACACTCATACACATAAAATTAAAATAATAAGTAAAATAAAAAGCTGAATCCTAGACCCTTGCCTCTGAATACTTTGACTTAGTAAGTCTGTAAAAGAAATGTTAGAATCCATAATTTTGATCTCCTATAGGGCACGGCTTCTTCAAGGCATTGATGTTCATTTTTCCAGATCTTACCCACCTCCCTCACCTCTATTTGTGTTGTTCTTTATTCTTCAACCATCATAAACCTAGAACCCATCCCTGTGCTCTTGCTGTGACCTGCACTAGGTTTATCTCCCTGCACCCTACCCTGCTCACAGCTGGAACCACCCTCTCTCCTGTGAATAAGCCTTCTCAGAACACTGCAGGTGTCCCCAACCTCCTTTGAGCCTCCTTATCACATTTTATCTTCTATCTGAAGGAGACTGTGGATTGTTTTGTGTCCCTCTGCCTAACAAAGCACCTGGCACTCCCCAGCATACAGGAAATGCTTAATGAATGTCAGCCCTCAGGAGCACACAGAAACATTTCTCCAGGGCACAGAATCTAAGCGATTCTGAGGGTCAGTACTGGCTGCTCATCCACCAGAGTCCACTTTATAACCTACCCCAGGATGAGTATACACTGTCATCCCTTTTGTAGTTCCTTGGACCAAAACGCCCTGCATTCTGGAGTCACAGAAAGATGGGTAAAAATTGATCTAGTGCAGATCTGTATTTCTTTCCAAACTCCTGTCAAATGATCTGAGAAGCAGAAGAGGACCCAGCGGGCTTATCACTTACTAAGACTCATTCTAAAATGTAAGAAGATAAATATTGCTTTGCCACCTATTTTGTAAAACTGCATCTAAAATGGCATCATGCACAGCTCCCATAAATCAAATGTCTCCCACTCTGTAAGGCACAACATTGTATAGAAACTGTTCTCACTGAAGTGAATCTACCTCCATTAATGCCTCTTCTCATTCTTCAGAATACAAAGGGATGCTGGGAACCGATACCACATTTAAAATGGAGGTTTAGGCTTAAAGAAGGTGTTGAAAGAAAACTCAAAAAGACAGGCTGTAAACAGCTAAGTTACCCGGAGGGCATTAGAAGGAAAAGTTCCGGGAAGAAAAAGAGAAAAATCAAAACCCACAGACAATAGGGTTTTATCCTGTTAGGACACCCGGGTTTCTAAGGTGAAAGAGTCATTTTACCGGCTCAGGCTCAGCCTGACAGGAAGTGTGCGAGCTCTAAATCCTAATTTGGGTGTGTTCCTGTAGAAATGTTGAACCCCCTCCTGAGGGAAACAGAAACTCAATCATTCAGGAAGCTAGATACTGAAAAACAGTTGTAGCTCAGCGTGCTGCAAGTGGCGGGTGTGCAGGCAGCCTGAGAAAGACCTGTTCCTCGTTAGTGAGCAGGCAGACACTTCTCTCCAGTCACCATGAGAGGCAGAAGGTTGCCCTTGGACATTCAGATTTTTTATTGTGCCAGACCTGACCAAGAGCCTTTTGTGAAGGTAGGTGGGAGTGTTCCTGAGGGATAATGGGGTACCGGGAGTACTTTGCGATCTGACATGCCATGTGTTTGAAATTCCTTCTAGTTAGAAAGGGTAGTACAGCATTTCTCCCAGAGCAGGTTCTTTTATTTGCTGTGGTGGCCCTTCCTGAAATTAGAAATCCGTGCTTGAATTTCTTCATTCCACAGCCTCATTCTGTACTGATAGTTAATTGTAGAATTTGAAAGCAACAACACAAAACATAGCGCTTTGTTTAATACATTTAAAATGTTGGATTTGTGATTCTTTGAAAGTGTTTTTCTGTGAGTAAATTCTCCATTAGGGGATGGGAAAATTTTAACTGAATTTCCCAACCTGAAATCTGACCCGAGAGATGAGTAATTTTGTATGTGTCACTGTGAATTTTGGGGGAAGCGGAGTAATGCGTTCGTTACCTAACAACTTTCACTAGATGTAAATTAAACACTTTTTCTCTATAATCCAAAAGTCATTAATACTGGTGGCCATGCATTTTAGAAAAGTAGTTATCCCTTGTAAATTTCAAAACAGTTTACTGATTTATCTAGAACTTGAGAGGGACAAAATACAGATTTTTAAGGTGGGGACTTTGGTAAACCCAAATTATCATTCAATAGTAGATGTGTGCAATACAATGTCTTTCAATTTAGAAGGGAATTTTTTTATCATTCTTGGTTGTATAAAAACAACAGTAACCTAGTTGTAACTGAAAGCTTCCTGCTTCTCCTGTGTTTGCTCCTGGCAGCTGTTATTATTCATTATTTCTATCAGACTTGGTTGCTATGTATACAACCAGGAAGCTTGATTAAAAATGGTCCTTATCGTTCCAAATGCCTCATTTATAGAAGACTGACTGAAGTATTTCTGATTATTTCCTTTACAGTTTAAATTTGGACACAGGCTACAGGAGACTGATTTAGAACATTTTCAAGGATATAAATTGGGTATAGAGTTACAAACAGTTCCCACTCAAGTACTGAGTAATCAACAGCAATAGCAAAACTGGAAAGCTCATGATTTTAAATCATGCACAGTAAATGTTTCAGTCACGATGGTTTAAATTCCACATTTGTTCTGAATTTGAAAATGTAGTCATTTCCCCAAAGTCCTTTCCAGTTCCTTTCCTGCTGCCCAACATTCTACCTTTTCAGGCAGTTGTGTGCCTGAGGTAGTTTCTGGAGAAAGCACATCTCCGCTTTTACTTCACTTTATTCTTCCCTCCCCTCAGATCATCACTGTTGAGGAGGCAAAGCGCAGGAAGAGCACATGCAGCTACTATGATGAGGAGGAGGACGAGGGACTACCCATCCTGCAGCCTCACAGTGCACTCCTGGAGAACATGCACGTCGAGCAGGTGGGTTCTCCTGGGACTGAGCACAGGGGTCTTCCAAGCCTTCTGGAGTGTCCCTTGCCCTGACCAGAGTAAAGGCTAGCCAGATTAGGAAGCAGAAACCTGTAGCCTAACCATAGCCAGAGTCCCTTCTCAGCTTCTGAAAAGTTATAGCAGCCTTCTCCGTGGCATTTTTGAGAATGTGAGGAACTGGTCAGACATTAGCATCCTTCTTTGAAGCTTGAAGTAAAAGGCCATTTCTTACCTTAAAAAAAATTCTGCCATAGTGCTAATGCACCTATGATCCTAGTGATCATTGCAGAGTTCTAGTGGCTTTAATTTATAGGACTTAATAAAAATAATATAGCAGATGTACTTTTTTGTGAGAAGCAAAACACCTGCCTCCAGGAAGAATTTTCCTTTTATAATGGTCTATGTTTACTTTGTACTTTCTGAAAGTCTACTACTTCAATTTTTTGAAATATATTATGTGCTCATAGCTAGAGCTTAGTTAGGAATCTGTTTTACCTCTTTCATCAGTTCGCTCGGGGTTCTGAATTTCCCAAAGCCTAAAGTATCAAACCAGGAAGCCCAGAAACTTGACCAGTTATAGAAATAGGATTCATGCCACTGACGAGCTGACCTTCAGTAGTCTGAATACATACTGTTTCATAGCTGCCTTTGATGACATATTTTGGCGAGAAGGAAGAATTGGAAAACGTATGATAAAGGTCAGGTTGAATTATAAAAGAAAGACCATGTCTAATTGATGCTCCTTTGTTCATCTTGACCTGTGGGAGTCTTCAAATGCACAGAGTACACCACATAGGACTTTTGTTCAGTGATGCACACATATGACATGGTCCCCTACAATTATATTATCTGGTAACATTGTAGCTATCTCAGTTTGTGTACAAACTTTCTGCGACATTCACATTACCACAGAGTTGCCTAAGAACACATTTCTCAGTGTGCATAGCCATGGCTGAGAAGCACAGGATTGCACTGAGACCTTGGAAGCCCCCAGTTAGGCCCTGAGTGAGGAGAGCATCTCCTGGGCAGCATCTGTGCCAAGGGGTACACTGTCCGGATTTCCCTTCTCTTTCTTGACCTATGGTGGCAAATGTTTGCCAGGGCAAAGGAGATCAGTATGTAAGTAAGTACATGATTTTTTTCACTTTGGTCACTGGTTTGTATTTCCTACTGGTTCATGACTGATTTGTAGTTAAGCTGTCTTTTTACTTTTCCTTCCTTGGATTGACAGTTGGCCCGACGTCTTCCAGCTAGGGTACAAGGGTATCCCTGGAGACTGGCCTATAGCACGTTAGAGCATGGAACAAGCTTGAAAACCCTCTACCGGAAATCAGCATCTCTAGATAGTCCTGTTCTGCTGGTCATCAAAGACATGGATAATCAGGTGAGGCTCCTCTCACAGAGAGCAAGTGTTCTATTTTGGAGAGAGGGTCTCATGTAGCTCACACTTATCTTCTTACGTCCACATCCCAAATGCCAGGTTTACAAGTGTGTGCCACCATGCTGGGTTTATGTGGTGCCGAAGATCAAACCCATGGCTTTATGCATGCTAGATAAACCCACTGTTAACTGAGCTATAACCCCAGCCTAAAAACATGTATAATCACAAATTTTAAACATTCCCAACACTAGAGAGACTAGTATAAGAAACTCATAAGCCCACTACCTGAATTTTGCCACATTTGCTTTATGTTTTTGTTTTGTTTTGTTTTATGTGTATGAGTGTTTTGCTTACATATATATAAATGCACTCATGCGGGCAATGTCTGCTGAGGCCAGAAGAAGATGTCAGATCCCCTGGAGCTGGAGTTACTAACACATGATTATTAGCTACCATATGGGTTCTGGGAACTGAACTCGTTCTCTGCCAGAGCTGCCAGTGCTAAGCCATCTCACCAGCCCCTTATTATCTTCTTTTTCATTGTTTTTTGTTTTCTTTGATGAAGTGTTTTGTGATTAAAAGAAAGTAAATCAAATCATCAAAGATAGTTACATTCTAAGGGATTTTTCCCAGTGCTAATCATGAAGTGGGAAGATAAAATAATATACAACTTAAAGCTGAAAGTCAGGGAAAGCCAAGTCTGGATTGGGAGACAGTTGCAAAAATAATTCCAGTGATATGCAAGAGCTTTTCCCAAGTGGCTGAAGTAGTGCCCGCAAATGCTGCCTTCAGGGCAGCTGTGGTGGAGAATAGTCAAGCCTCTGCATGCTGTTCCTGTGGTCTAACTGTTCATCTGCCACAGGGACTGACGATCTTTTTCTGGTTCTGCTTTTACCTATGTGGCAGCTTGCCTTCTGGGAGCTGCTGGAGATGTGTAGTACCCCGGATCCCCCTACACTGTTAGCTCCTCCCTCAAGTCAGCTTACACTGAATGGAGCTGTGCACACAACTTTCAATTACTATCCAGTCAGGCTCTTCTTAGCTTTCAAAAGGAAGGTGTGGTGCAGGCCTCTTCTCAATCATTCCTGTTTGATCAGTGTTATATTAAGAAGAAATTCCCCTGTGACTTTAAGATAGGTCTGCAATCCTTTTCATACTTCTGGCATTGGAGCAGATTTTATAAAAGTTACTCCTTTACATATTTGTCTAGTTAGGTAATGTAGTCAGTACCTATTAGGTATAGGAAATCTCGGGTTGGATATACCTTATCCAAACTTCTTGGGATAAAAGTGTTTTGAAATTTGGATTTTGGGGGTCATGGAATATTTTTATATGCATAATGAGATATCTTGGGGATAGGACACAATCGCTTTACAGTACTACATACACACACACACACACACTCATGTTTTCATAATTTTGCTTATGGCACAAAGTTTCTTGATGCATTTTTAAAATTTGTGGCATCATGTTGGCCTCAAAAAGTTTTAGAGAGCTTTTCAGATTAGGATTGCTCAGCCTATATTATTCATGGAGGATCTTTCTGTCAAGCACAGAATCTCTATTCTGACAGCTTGCCCCCCTCTGAATGAGCCATGTAAGTGGTATCATTGTAAGAAAAGTGTGTGCTGTCATAATTTGTCTTGGGAAACATTATGGTCCAAATGGTGTAACTAAAGGTGCTGTCTTTATGGCTTTGTTATCATATTAAGAATTGTGGGGAGGAGAATAACTTACTATTTTGATTACTATTATGTCCTGATACATGAAATTTTATTTAATAATGATTCAAGCTGACTAATGGGTACAAGTAAGATGAAAATTAAAATAATACAACCAGTTTTTTAAAGTGAAGTCATATGGGGATTTATGAAATGTTTGAAAAATTAAGTGCTATGTTTCAGATATGCTAGGACTAGATGGACAAATCCATAAATCAAAAAAAAACAAATATGTATGTTGCCTGTCTGTTAAACAATGATGTTAAACTTAAAGAATATGAGGCCGGGGCTGGAGAGATCGCTCAGTGGTTAAGAGAGCTGACTGCTCTTGCAGAGGACCTGGGCTCGATTCCCAGCACCCACATGGCGGCTATGAACCGTCCTTAACGCCAGTTCCAGGGGAATCCGAAGCCCTCTTCTGACCTCCATGGCATTGCATGACACGGGTGCACTCACATACATGCAGGCAATACACTCATACACATAAAATAAAAATAAGAAATAAAATATTAAAATAAAAAAGAATATGAGGTCTACAGTAGCAGGCATTGATGAAGCACAGTTTCACTGAGTTTCCTGTCAGCAGTGATGTAGCAGAGGCCTGAGGCTGAAGCTTCCTCTCAGAAAGTGGTCTTATGTATCATGGACCCTCAACCTCTGTACTGGTTGAAGACACTGGACATTAGCTCCTCCACCCCCAAGGAAAGAATGTGGCTTTGCTGTTTGTGGGAACACGGCAGTAAAAACACCTGTGCATTTATCTGAAGTCAATACTGAACATGTAGAATGTCGGCAGCCAGGAGCTCTGCAGACTCAGTCTGTAATGAAAGGGATATGACTGGTGGAAAGTGTAAAAACAACAGTCCTTTAAAGTCTCTGGAAAGTCTCTGGAAATTGTCCTCAGGGCGTACAGCAAGTGAAGAAATATTTATTCAAGAAAATCTAATAAATCTCTGTAATAACAATGAAATTCTTTGGTACATGAGACCCAGCTCATTTCTAACCCTTCCAACAACCCTGAGCTCAAATCTTTGGAAGTTCTACTCTGGGTACTTGTGGCGGAGGAGATGGGACTCCCTTTACCCTCTGTTGCCAGTAGTTTGTCCTGTCTGGGGTGCAGGTCCCCATACTTCCTATACCACTCCCAAGACTGATGTTTCAGAGACTAAAATCTGGACATATGTGGCCTAGAGGTAGAAGGCCTTCTTCCACCACCTGCACTCAGATTAGATGCTCTGCCACAGGAATGACGTGCTGAGCAGACTCTCCAGTGTTCTTGTTGCAGCAGCAGCTCCACACTTCTGAGACAAGCCAAGGCCAGAGTTTGCTGCCAATGACCAGCACCCTGCTCATAAAGCCAAATTACTCCTCTGATGAAAGCAGTCTGATGTATAACCCAGGCTCCAGTTCAGTGACTTAGAGACTTATTCCAGAAGAGGCAGGCCAAGGACATGAAGCTCTGACACTCTCCAAAGGAACTGACTTTGTTTAGATGAGTATAGGGAAATTCAAGCCAAACGGTATTCCCAGCAGCAATGAGAAATTTGGCAATAAACAATTAAGAGAAGGCAGGTAGTTCTAGGAAGACAACAAACTAAGCAGTGACCCCTTAGCTAATCCTGGAAAAAAGATACCTAAATAGAATTTTCTTAAAGTCAAGAAAAACTTCATAGGCTGGCCAAAGGCAATATCTCTTCAGAGGGACCTAAATGTAATCAAACCAAACTATGGAGTAATTTATGACACAAGGAATTGTTAAACTGGCAGATCTTCAACAGTTAATAGAGCATAACTTACAATAGCTTTAATGAGGCATAGAAATAACACATCTGTATTACAGTATTGCACCCCCACTTTTATGATACTGTTATCCATATTATGCCCCAATAGATTACAAAGACAAAAGCAAACTGTTGAGATCACTGTCATATTTCATATCTATTAACTTAGTTGAGTTTGAGAACCAGGCCTGTGGCACAAGTCTATAATCATAACTACTCAGGAGGGTCAGGTAGATCACAAGTTGAAGGCCAACCTGGATAACCTAGTGAGAGGCTATCTCAAAACGAAAGGGAAAAAAATGAGAACTAGGGTTGTAGCTCAGTGGCAGACTGCTTTCCTAGCATCTTTGAGGCCCTGGATTCAGTCCTTAGCACCACAAAGAAAAACGGGGGGAAAAAAGGAGAGCAATCATACACTCATAGGTTTTGTTATATTAGCCTTTATCATTTCCTGTTTCCTTCATTTGTACAGGTTCTTTTCTACTGTTCCTAAACATACTACATTTTCATATAAGTCAAACAATGCCATTATGCACAAATTACTTTATGTACTTTTTTCCCTAAATAAATGAATAGAAAAAAAGACCATAGATATTTCTTGGGGCTAGAGAGATGGTTCAGCAGTTAAGAGCACTGACTGCTCTTGCAGAGGACCCAGGTTCGATTCCCAGCATCCACATGGTGGCTTCAAACTGTCCTTAACTCCAGTTCCACGGGAATCCGACACCTTCTTCTGATTTCTGAGGCATTCCACAACGCGGGTGCACTCACATACATCCAGGCAATACACTCATACACATAAAGTAAAAATAATAATAAACTATTTTATAAGACCATAGTTATTTCTTATGCAATTCCTAAACAAAAGACCCAATAAATAGTCCTAACAGTAATTCCCTGGTATTATTCAATCCCTGGTCCTTAAATTGATTTCCATGATTGCTGAAAAACTTTTTTGGTAAGGAATATTATTTAGAGTTCTGCAGAGGGCAAGAGAATGTGGACAGTTTTTCCTATTGGTTCATCTGTAGGGACCCATTTCCTGCCTGTTAAAGGTTTCTATGCTCTTGTCACATCATAACATGATTTAAGAAAATAGAGGCTATTTGTTGTATTTTAGTTCCTTTATTGAAAGATCACTGGAAGAAAGGAACATATTTTTTTGTTGTTACAAAATAACCTTAGCACCTGTAGAGAAAAGTTTTGTATAGAAAGCATGACAATCACTGGTTAGAGTTAGAAATTGTTAATGTTTAGGATTTTAAATAGAATTACAGAAGAGAAGAGCACATGGTAATTTTTATCCACTTAAAATACTTTTGAAAAATTATGAGACTTTTTTTCAGATAACATCTATTAGTGTTTCTTAGATAGGATTTAGAGTAGAAGATAAAGGAATCACTGAATGGCATGTTGAAATATTATGTTCATCTCCTCACTCTCACTCCGTATATGCTGCTTAGGATGGGAACAGAAGCACTGGAAGCTGAGGCAGAGGCAGTGCATAGCCCATAACTTAACTCCCCTTCTGCTGCTCAACAAGGAACAGAAGAAGAAAAAGTGTGCTGGGGCTGGAGAGATGGCTCGGCAATTAAGAGCACTGACTGCTCTTGTAGAGAACCCGGGTTTGATTCCCAGAAACCACATAGTGACTAACAGCTATCTGTAACTCCAGTCCAAGAGGATCTGATGCCATCTTCTGACCTCCACAGGCATTGCACACTTATACTTACGTACTTACATACAGGCAATACATTCATACACGTAATATAAAAATAATAAGAAAATGGGGCTGGAGAGATGGCTTAGCAGTTAAGAGCACTGACTGCTCTTGCAGTGGACCCGGGTTCGATTCCCAGCACCCACATGGCAGCTACGAACCGTCCTTAACTCCAGTTCCAGGGGAATCCAAAGCCCTCTTCTGACCTCCACAGCATTGCACGATGCGGGTGCACTCACATGCGTGCAGGCAATACATTCATACACATAAAAATAAGAATAATAAGTAAAATATTTTTTAAAAGAATTGATTTAAATACACTTGTTGGGGCTGGAGAGATGGCTCAGCAGTTAAGAACACTGACTCTCCAGTTCCAGGAGATCCAACAGCCTCTTCTGTCCTCCACGGGCATTGCACAACATGGGTACACTTACCTACATGTAGGCAATACACTCATACACATAAAATAAAAATAATAAATAAAATATTTTAAAAATAAATAAATACATGTCACATTTAAAGCCTGCAGTTGCCTTTTTACTAAAAGTCACTTCAATCTGAGTATGTTTGTCAATCATATTAAGTTATAGTATTAAGCACATTAATAACTCATTATTATAATTCAAAAGTGAGGAAAGTATATTTGGGGGGAGGTGCCCAGTTATGAGCTCACTTATAAAGAACATAAGAAAACGAGACATGATAGCTCACGCCTATAACCCCAGTAAGCTAAAACAAAAGAACTGTGAAGAACTGGAGGCTAGCCTAGGCTACACAGTGAGTTCCAGGGTAGCCTTTGCTATAGTGTAAGACCCTGTCTCAAGAAACAAAAGTAAATAAACAGTAGAAAGATGTGTCTCAGACACAGAAATGAGTGCTAGTGAGGACACAATCACATCTCTAATGTGATTTATTTAATGTTTGCAATATGTTGTAAAGGGAATTTGTCTTCATATTGGACTTTGGCAGTCTTTTAAAAATTGAGACAAATTGTTGGCCTTTAACAAACAAGTTTTCTGAGTTTCTGTGATGGATGTTCCATGTACCAGGAATCCTGGCCACATGGGTTGCAATTAGAACTGGGGATATTACGTTGATTGCTCTGTATGATGCTTTTTTTTTTTTCACTTGAGTTCCAATTTAATAATAATCTTTGCCAGAATATTATTGTGTCAAAAATATTTCAGAAGGCATATTTCTATGGAGGTATAGTTTTGAAAATAGCTAACATTTCTGTTTTCCTTTAATAGATTTTTGGAGCTTATGCAACTCATCCATTCAAGTTCAGTGACCACTATTATGGCACAGGCGAAACTTTTCTCTACACATTTAGCCCTAATTTTAAGGTACCTAAATGGGCAAACTATGTGACTTGCCAGGGTTGAACTGTTGATGGTGGGGGGTGGGGGAACACTGGTGGCAGCTGCCCTGTAATCTCATCTGAACTCTGTGGTCAGAGTCTAGTTCTCCATGACTATAGCACATAAACTGCTCAGGGACCCTGCCTTCGGGGTTGCTCAGTATGGGATTCAGGGAGAGGCTCAAGGTCAGAGCCAGCTCATAATAGACAGTGGTCTTTTATTATTTCAAAACCCAGTAGCAGTCTTTCTGTGGTATGGGCTTGGTCTGACTAGGGCCAAGGAGCTTTCCTAATCAAAGGTGTGTTTCCCTCACGCACAACAGTATTTTAAAGGTATCCTCTCTGTTAATTCTCCAGACTGAAATGTCTGTGCTTTGTGTGTCTATCCCTAGGTCTTTAAGTGGAGTGGAGAAAACTCGTATTTTATCAATGGAGACATAAGTTCTTTAGAACTTGGTGGTGGAGGGTAAGACTTTCGCTATTTGCTAGTTGACCTAAGAGAGTCTATTTGGACCCAAGTAACTAAATTTTTGGTGTCAGCTAGTCTATATGTTTAGATAATTAAAACAATCCACTAACACATTGCACTAAGAATCAAAGATAAAATGATTTATTCATGTGCCCAGGTAGGAGACTCCTTCCATTTGTCTTTTAGGAGATACTAGTTTAAATGACTTGTTTTATTTTGTGAGCATTTTAAGAGTTCTGTCTTGTCGTGGCATAAAAGAAAGAAAACCGGGCAAGGGAAGGCAGGTGAGCGTGGAATGGGTGTCAGTGTACTCACCTTCTTTCTTTAACCTTTTCGCAGGGGACGATTTGGTTTATGGCTAGATGCTGACTTATACCATGGACGAAGCAACTCTTGCAGTACTTTTAATAATGATATTCTTTCCAAAAAAGAAGACTTCATAGTTCAGGACCTAGAGGTATGGACATTTGAGTGAAATTTAGGCTGCCTTAAAATATGACATTAAGAAGACTGGGTTACATCAGCCATTTTAAAGCTGGCCGGAACACAAATCCCAGCCCTGGCTGCCTCATTCCACTGCAATGCTTTCTTTCTGCCATCATCTCAGAGCACGATCACATCACAGAAAGATTCGGAAAGGTACATGAGGAGGGCAAATGCCCAAAACAGAAATTTGAAGTCCAGAATGTTGAAAGACGTTGACTTCCACTCCTTCCAGATCCACATAGTGAGGAATCAGAGTGTTTATAGATGTATAAGTGAATGCGATTTTTATTTTTGGTAACTGTGAAAAAGATACTGTGGAAATACACACATGCCTTGTGTATTTATCAGCCTAATTTTACCAAATGTACAGCTATTGTTTGCCATGGAAAGTTCAGTCAGATTTAGAAAAATTGAAAGGATATAGCACTTAAGGGAGTGTATGATTTTTTTTAACCTATTTTATTTATTATTTCTAGTATATCGTCTGAAATGTGTTGACTTTTTTTTTCTTTTAATGTGTCAAATCTTGGAATAAAGAAATGTGTACATTTTGTGCTATGTTTGGGGAACAAGTCTCTGAGTTGTATAGTTTTATATTGAATTTTTTTGCCCTGATTATTTAGGGTGTTTAGAGTGATAGGTCTTAAGCATTACACACACAAACACACACACACACACACACACACACACACACACATGAATTTTCAAAAGCTCTTCACCAATGTTCATTGATTTGACTATTTTAGACCAGCTTTTTATTTAGTTTGTAAGAAGATAGACTTTAATACCCTAAATATACTTTTGTAAAGCAGAATAGAGTATCTCTCAAAATCATAAGTTAATGTTTGTATGAATGAAAACCTCTATGAACATAGATGTACAACAATCTCTACTTCTGAAAGGAAAATGTTTTGCTTTGTATGAAACCGTGTGTGTTAACAACAGACTTAGTTTTCCTAGTGTTTTTGTTTTGTTTTATTTTACACAACTTCCTTCCAAGTGTTTACATTAATGCATAGGCTTCTGTTTTAAAAAGGGAGTGTTTAATTTCTGCCACTTTAAGTAAAGTGAAAAATGTCGAGGTGGGTCAATTGTCGTGGTCTCTGAACTCTTACTTGCATTCATACCAAAACTGAAAGAAAGAAGAAAATTTATTTTTAAAATATCAACTCCTTTTCACATCATAAAACATCTCTTATTTTAAATGGTAATAAAACCTTATTAGAAACATTGTTAATATTATTAATTGCCCCACTTTCATGAAAGCCAAAGACTACTAATAAAACAAATTTAAATAGTAGCAAAAGCTGAAAATAGTCTATCACAAATTATTTCCCCAGTGATCTTTGACAAGAAAAGTAATAAATATATTTACATATCTTTAAGTTCTTAGAATAGCTCTTTAAAATTTTTCTTCCATTTTAGACTTCTTAAAAGAAAACAACTTGTCCAGTGGCCTCTGTCAGGCCAACAGCTATCATACTGCACCCCGATCCTGTGCAAGTTTAAATAGTGCTATAAAATTCTAAGGGCTATAGCCCAGACATACTTTTCACCTAAGTTCTTCCATTGAGAACTCTTGGTTGAAAATATTATTTGACCTTAGTCTGCTCCTAAAAATGAGTTGGTGAGATCCCAGGAATGTCTTGTGATGATTATATTTACCATTTATGCCATTTGTAACCATATGCTATTAATGAACAAGATGGTTGTTTGCCTATAGATCACTCATACATGTGTACAATGAAATACACTCTTGTTCATCCTCAATTTTCCCCCATAGCTCTCCTAGATTCTCCCAAACAGAAATGTGTGACCCTTCATTTATGGATATCACCTATGTAATGCAGTGCTATTCTAATATTTTCAATAAAGGAATTTATGCATTCAGTGTGATTTTCTTTCCCAAAGACTCATTCATCAGATACTTATTGGGTACCAGCATACCTCACAGACATTATAGGTTCTGTTCCAGCCCACTCTAACTAAAACAAATCACACCAATTTTTAAGTTTCTCAGTCATGTAAGAATTGTGTTTAAATTATATCATAGTCTATTGAGCATGCAGTAGCATTATGTTTAAAACAGTGTGCACACCTTAATTTTAAAAACTTCACTCTGGGGCTGGAAATACCTCCACACTTAAGAGTCCTTCATCATGCTTTTATGGAAAACCTGAGTTCTGTTCCCAGCACCCACATCTGGTGACTGACAGCCCACCATAACTCCCATTTCAGGGGGATCCAGTGCCTGTAGCCCCCTCAGGCAGCTACACTCATGTATATATTCCCCCACACAGACACATACACATACACATGATTTAAAAATAATAATAAGGGGTTGGAGAGATGGCTCCGTGGTTAAAAGCACTGACTGCTCATGCAGATGACCCAGGTTCGATTCCTACCACCTACATGGCGGCTAACAACTGTTTATAACTCCAGTTCCAGAGTATCCCACACCCTCTTCGGACCTCCACAGGCGTTGAATGACACAGATATACTTACATACATTCAGGCAGTACACTCATACACATTAAAAAATTAAAATAAAATATTTTTTAAAAAGAAAAATAAAAAAGTTTTAATAAGGCTTCATTGTTCAAATGTTTAATATTTATCTGGGCTGTTGGCAAAATGGTATCTATAGACCTGTTTGACACAGGTTTGCCGCAAGCCTTCCATTTGTCTGCAAGGTGCAGTACACTGAAGAACAGTATGATGAGGCAGCCTGTGCTAGAGTGTTCATTAGTGAGAGAGGACAAGGAAATATCTAATTCCAAACTACATTCGGTACTTACCCTTTCACTGGAAACTTATCTCTTTATTTCCTGTATCTACCGTCGATTCTTTCCTCTGTTCATGGAAACTACTCTTGTTACAGTTGCTAGTGATAACTCCTGACTTTATCTACCCATTTCATCTCCATTAATCTCTCTAGTTGTACCAGATGTAATAATAGCTTCCGTCTTTTCATATCTGTCTCAACCACATTCATCCTTTGTGTATCAAAAGTCCTTCTGACCACTTGCTTCTGCCCAGTCAGAGTAACATATCCTCTTCTTCCCTTCTTGCCTATGGACTTGATCCATACTGGCCTTCTAGCACATGGTATCTTTGCTAAGAAAATTAAACTTCCCAATTCATACCAAATGCTAATGTCATATTCCATTACCCTCTATTCCAGTCTCTGGTGATTCAGAATAAAACTTATACAGGGCCTCTATAGTTTGGTAATGAAGACATCAAAGCAGTACTTCTTGATAGACTCTTTTATCTCTTCCATCAGCACTGCACAGTAGAAGATCTTACAATGATGGAAATGTTCCACAGTGTTCACTAGCCTCTATCTACTTATTTATGTATATTACAGCCCTGGAGTGCTGTGACTAGCTTTTTACCTGGGTTCTAGGGATTCAAACTCAAGATTTCATGCATATGCAGCAAGCATTGTACTGACTGAGCCATGTCCTCAGCCCTTCTGGGTGCTAAATAGATAAAATAATGGAGAACTCTTCTAAGGAGAACTCACAGTATGATGTAACACTTGCAATGGAAAGATAATCTTAGAGAACAACTTGAAAACTATTTCAGGCCTATTATAATTATCCTCATTTCCCTTTTATCCATTTTAAGATTTTTGTTTCATCTTTTCCTTAATTATGAAAGTAATGCATGTAGGTTCATGGTAAAGTTTTCAAATAGTGCAGAATTCAGTAAAAGTTATGCCTTTCCCTTCCTGAGGTAACAATCACACAAGTTCCTTCTAGAGCTTTTCTATGCATACATAAGCTGATTATCTTTTTACAATCAGAACATACTGTACATGCTGCTATACTGTCTGCATTGTAATAAAGCACTCTGAACATTATATTGTTATGTGTAGCTACACCTCATGTTTCATTGCATTGATTTACCGATGCAATGCAATTAGTAAAAAGCTAATGGACTTGGTTGAGCTATTACAAACAGTTCATGTTAAAAAAATTCTATTCATTATTTTTATTTTCTGTATATGAGTATATTGCTTGCATGTGTGTAAGTGCACCTGTATGGTGCAGTGCCCACAGAGGTCAAAAGAGGGTGTCAGATCCCCTAGAACTGGCACTACAGATGGTTGTTAGTCACCACATAGGGGCTGGGAACTGAACCTGGGTCCTCTACAGGAGCAGTACTTTTTTTAATGTTGATGAGATTCATTTTATTGGTTTTCCCATTTATAAATTGCTCTTTGGAATCAAGTCTAAGATCTCTTTACTAAACCCTGCATGCTCAAGATTTCACAAACTTTTTTTTCTTTTTTTATTATTCCAAAGAAAGGCAATTTTAAAGATATTTTTCCAGAAATAACTTGAAGCAGGATAAAAATATAAATACAATGAAGTTTAAGGGGGGAAATTAGGAATAAGAAATCCAAGACCGAAGGATTTGTCAATATGGGGTCAACTTTGGTAGAACAATGAAGGTTTCCATTAGCTCTGTTCTTTTTTTGGAAAATCCTAATGAGTTTATTGGGGCTTGCTAACAAGAGCATAGGGTGGGGGTTCATTTACAGAAGAGTGGGTGCCCTCCCCATTTATTGTTGCTCTGGAAAGTCCACACTCAAATATAGATATAGAGCCTATGACTTCCTGACAGCTACACAAAATGGTGTTCTGGCTATGTCCTTAGCACTATCCCCACTTGACTGATTGGGTTAGAGGGGTAACTGACTCCCCCATCCACTCCTTGACCAGCTTGGGAGGGAGATGTGACTATAGCTTGCCAGCATAGTAGTAGGAGGACACTTCTAGGTGGCACTCCACCCCTTCCCCTGGCTCTTACATTCTTTCTGCCAACCTCTTCCACAAAAGTCCCTAAGCCTTGTAGGGAATAATAGGTGTGAGATGATCTTCCTCCCATTGTGCAACCAGTGCTTTTAACCACTGAGCCATCATTCCAGCCCCTACAAATAGTTCTTAGTGAATGTCTTTGTCTACATTTTTGTGCATTTATATATTGCATATTTATAGGACAAGTATGATCAGTGAGTCAGAGTATATATATTTTTTTTAAGAACAAATACTACCTGTAATTCCTTCTTAAAACTCATACTAAGAACACTGACTGTTCTTGCAGAAGACCTGGGTTTGAATCCCAACAGCCACATGGCAGCTAACAACTGTTCTTAACCCCAGTTCCAGGGGATGTAACTCCAGTTCCAGGGGATCAGACAGTCTTTTCTGTCCTCACAGGCATTGCACGACACGGGTGCACTTACCTACATGCAGGCAAATACATGCATACACATAAAATAAAAATAATAAATAAAATATATTTTTAAAGTCATACTAGTTTATACCAACCATGTAGGACTATGTAAGAACAGTTATTTCAGACCTTCAAAAATACTGTCTCTGGGGGCTAGAGAGATGGCTCAGTGGTTAAGACCACTGGCTGCTCTTGCAGAAGACCCAGGTTCTATTCCCAGCACCCACATGGTGGCTAACAACCACCATAACTCCAGTTCCCGGTGATCCGATGCCCTCTTCTGACCTCTGCCAGCATTGTACAACACGGGTTCACTTACAGACATGTAGACTCATACATATAAATAAAAATTAAAAATAAAATATTTTTAAAATACTGGCTCTGTCAATCTCTTTTTCTTGTGTTCAAACAACACTTTTTTAATATTTTATTTAATTTTACTTATTTTTTGCAATGCTGGGATTGAACCTAGGATCTAGCACATGCTAGGCAAGTGCTCTACCACTGAGCTGTATTCTGAGCCCTTTCATTCTTGAATCACAAATGAAGTTGAACCTCTTTCCACATGTTTTATCTATCAGGAGAGAGAGAGAGGGAAGGAGGGAGAGAGGGAGGGAGGGAAGGAGGGAGGGACCAAGGACAGAGAAAGAATAAGCTAGCAATAGATATAGTCCTTTTCCTATTGAGTTATCTATCATCTCCTTACTGATTTGTAGGTGGCCTTTAAAAAATATTATTATTTATTATTTTTATTTTATGTGTACATGTATTGCCTGCATGTAGACAAGTGCACCTGTGTTGTGCAATGCCCGTGGACAGAAAAAGCTTTCGGATCCCCTGGAACTGGAGTCATGGGCACTTGTTAGCTGCCATGTGGGTACTGGGATTCGAACCTGGGTCTTCTTCAAGAACAGTCAGTGTTCTTAACCACTGAGCCATCTCTCCAGCCCCATGTAGGTAGCCTTTTATATAGTCACACAGTTAAATCCTTTGTCATATATATTGCAAAGATTTTTCTGAATTTATGTATTTAAAACACATGCTTTTTCATATATAGTGAAGTCCTTTTATTTTTATTGCCACTGCTTTGTAGTCAGAGATAGTGATTTCTTTTATTACTTCAGAGAAAAATGACATATCAAGGTAACTTTGTTCAGCATGATTTTTACTTCTCACTTAAACATTTATCCCAAATTTACTTCAAATTTATAATCATCCACCTTATCTGAAGAATGCATCCTCTTGATTGGCCTACACTGAATTACACCCCACCCATACGTCAAGAGAGTTAGAAATAACATCCTCAAAATCAATTTTTCTTTGCAGTAGCTTCCAATCATCCCTTTGAGATAAGCTTCCAATCATCCCTTTGAGATATGCCAATATCTTTTGGAAAGGCCTTTGGGCAAGAACTTAATATTTGCCCTAAGGAACATCCTCTGGTGAGTGTAGGGCTAGGCAAGGTCAATGAACAGTTTTCTACCTGATCTCCAGACCCTGTAACAGTGCCTTACTAAGGAATTTTTGTTTTGTTTTGTTTGGTGTTTTTGAGACAGGGTCTCCCTGAAGCCCCAGCTGGCCTGGAACTCACTATGTAGACTAGGCTGACTTCGAACTCACAGAGATCTGCCTGCCTCTGCCTCCCAAGTGCTGGGATTAAAGGTGTGCCTGGGCTAAGGAACATTTTATATAGGTGTGATAAACAGTAAAGGAAAAAGACAGGCAATAGTCAGCATTACTTGCTCCTCCATTTTATATACATCTTCAAAATAAAAACAGTAAAATTATTACCTCTGTTTCAGAGATGAGGAAACTGATGCTTCTGGAAGTTGAGTAACTTACCTGAAACCAAAGATAATGAAGGTTACACCCAAGGTATTTTCAGTCATGACTGACCCCAGGGTTGACTTCTTAATCAGAATTGTGTGTTAGGATTGTCTAGTCTTTATAATATCTTGGTAGCTGCCACATTCACCTTCACCATGATGCTTCTTCATTTGCAATGTCTGGAGGTCCCCCATGGCTACCCACATCTTACTCATCTTTATTTAACAAGGCACGGTAGGGTGCATGCACCTAGAAGGCACTCAGTCGATGCTTGTTGAGTTGACCAAAATTGATGTGCACAACTGAGGGAAATAAGCCCTGGGGTATTAAGAATTTGTCTGTTATTTCAGAGCTAAGTGGGAAAACTCAGCTCAAAGAGGTTTTAGATTGGAACCCTCCTCTCCTAGCCCCTACATTCCTGAGATGGACTCCTTTGTGATTCAGGAAGAAGTGACCCTTTCTTGCTGCTGCTGAAGTTTGTCCCTTTGGGTTTCAGGAGTGTAGGTTTAAAAAAGGCTAGAGAAGAGATGTGGGGGAAAAGAATGATTTTATTTAGGTGTTAGCATTCTGAAAAATGAAGACTAAAAGGCAGTTCTAGCACCTCATGGCTTCAGGATAATGGCAGTGAATCATGTTCTGGATTTCCTTAAGCACTACCTGGAAAATGGCTCAGAAAACCAATAAAATGAGATCAGACTGTCAACTGATTGTGTACTTTGGTTCCAGGATGGGAAAAAAAGGAAAAGGTATGTGAGTAACTGAATTCCCACAACTCACTATTGTGATTTAGGAAGATTTTCGGGCAAAAATGTTCAAAACATTTTTCTTTTTTTCTTTTTTTTAAATTTTATTTATTATTTTCATTTTTTTCTATGTTGTATGCATGTATTGCCTGCATGTAGGTAAGTGCACCCATGTCTCGCTATGCCCGCAGAGGTCAGAAGAGGCTGTTGGATTCCCTGGAACTGGAGTTATGGACAGTCGTTGGCTGCCATGTGGGTGCTCTCCAGACCCTCAAAACATTTTTCAAGGAACAATTTTCATGACACAGATAATATAGGCAAAGTGGTACAGATTCTGTAAATATGTGGTAAATGCTAGCTAGAGCTTGAGACTTCCAAGTGCTAGTAAAACTTAAGCTCTTTCTGAGAATAGTATAACTTCCACAGGTAAATGTTATAAAAAATGGATTAGAACCCAGTGCAGTGGTGTGTATCTGTAATCCCAGCTACTCTGGAGGTTAAGGGAGGATGATCACTCAAACCCAGGAGTTTGAAACCAACCAATGCAACATAGCAACATCCTGCTTAAAAAAAAAAAAGGAAAAGAAAATTAAATGTTTTAGTATAAAAATCCCAGTATACTGAGTACCACATAGCAGTATTTGGTCCTCTAAGATTATATTGCCTAGTGACTTTGTGGCCATCTTTGTATAAATACATGCTGTGGTGGTGGTGATCACACAGTGACAATACATTTCTTAGCACATGTGCTATCATTAAAGAACTCAGAACTTACAATGTACTTCATCTGTTAGAGGCATATTTTCCTTTTCCTTCACCCCTGTTTCTAAGATTCATGTTACTGTAGATATATTTCATTTTTATGTTAGTGTGTAGGTTTAATATTCTGTGTGAATGTACTGCTCTACCATTATTATCCATTCTGTCTGTGAGCAAAGTTGCTTTCTGTTTTTAGCTTTTGGGGGTTTGGAATGTTTGGCTCTATAGGATAGGACCATATTGCACCATTTACCAGTCTGTCAGAGTTCCCCATTCCACTTCTGATACTGTTAGACTTCACTCACAAGGGTATGCAGTGGGATCTCTTTATATGATTTGCGTTTCTCAGATTATAATTAAGTCAAGCATCTTTTAATGTCTTTCTTAGCCATTTGTGTTCACTATCCTGTGATGTCTCTTCAGGTCTTCTGAATATTTTAAAAACTCTTCTTGGAGGGACTGACTGCTTTTACAGAGGATGCAGGTTCAGTTCCCAGCACCCACATGGTGGCTAACAATAGTCCGTACACAATTGTAGGGAATCTGATGCCCTCTTCTCACTTCCACTTATACATAAAAACTGTTCTTGGAAAAAGTCACCTTAGATATCCTTGCTGTTCTTGCCATAGGAATGAAAGACATTAGTCTGTGAATCATAATTGCTTCTGATTAAGAGAACCATAGAGATAGAAGAGGGTCTCCATCCTCCAAAGGTATATTTTTTTAATATTTTATTTATTTTATTTTATGTGTATGAGTGTATTGCCTGCATGTGTGTAAGTGCACCCATGTTATGCAATGCCCACGGAGGTCAGAAGAAGGCATCGGATTCCCCAGAACTGGAATTACAGATAGTTGTTAGCCACCATGTGGGTGCTGGGAATCAAATCTGGGTCCTCTGCAAGAGCAATCAGTGCTCTTAACTGCTGAGCCATCTCTCCAGCCCCCAAAGGTATTTTTTAAAGCCTTCCTTAAACTGGCAGTAACTAGAGAGAGGAATGTTAAAAGGAGGGTCTTTGTCAGTTTGTGGTTTTGTTTTGAATATTGTGTATGTATTTACACAGGTTTGTTTTTACGAATTAGAATTTTTGTTTGTTTGTTAGAAGCCTCAAACAGTACAGTTTGAATAAGAGGAAACGTATTGAGCACTTTATAGGTATCATGACAATTTTCAAATTAACTTGTAGTGGTCAAGAGATGGATGCAATATTATTTTTTAAATGAGGAACTGAAGTTCTTAAGAAATGAAATAATTTGTTCAAGGTTGATTCTCACAAAATAGCAGAAATAGTTTTCAAATTGAGGGAGCACTCTGGTGCCCACACTGTTAACCCTGCAGCATAGTGGTGGGAAATAACAGCTCATTTAGGAGCAGAGCAACAAGATCCAGGGAGAGTGGGGGTACCCAGGAGCAATAAGGGAACTGATGGACCTTTGTGGCTTGCTATATAGGAATAAAGTGAGGAGCTGGAGGGCAACTGAAAGAAATGAGAGAAGATCCAGATTAGAAATCACCAGGTACTGTACACCTAGCCAAATATACATAGCTGGAGAGGTCATAAATATTAGAGAAAACTCTAAGGCTGTCACATCCCTAGACAAAAATGTAATTTCTTACTATGTGCAAAATATGTATCCTTAAATTTATAGACAAGAATCCCAGTCACCACCCTTCAAAGAAGCTTCTTTTTCAAGAGACAGAGAAAATTGCAGAGTTCTACAACTGGTCATAGTTCATCTGTGAATTGCCCAAGTCTAAGTGGCACATCTAGGATGCAGCCTCTATGCCTAAGGCTCATGGAACATAGAACAAGGGATGAAGAGAGCACTAATGCATCCATCAACCTCATCAATTAAGCTCCTTTATGCAACAGAGGGCCAGGAATGCAAAAGGTCACAAATGGCCAAAACACAGAGAAGAGTCTGCATAGTGTGGGTTCTTGGATAGGACTCCTCTATTAAAATCCACCCACCCATGGCTCAGGGACCATTGCAGAAGAGGGGGCAGAAAGATTGTAAGAGCCAGGGAGGAGGTCCATGACCATACAGAAATAGTCCTACAGGCACTTCATACCCTTCTTATACAAACCTACAGTAATCATGTCAGCATGCACAAGACCTATTCAAACTTAAGCAGACAAAAACCCAGCACAGAACTGTGAAAATGAATAGCAGGCCCCATTCTTAGTCAAAGAATTATTGGCAACTGATTACTGCTGGGTGGGAAGAGCTGATCTTCTTAAAGGGAGGGACTCTAGATAGGCTGACTAGATCCCAGTGGATGAACTTGTACTAAGGGACATCTGGGGACACTAACTTTACATGACAGGCCTTAACACAATGGGCAGTGAGACTCAGGTGTTTGAGAAGCTCTGATTCATGGGTGTAGAAGTTTTCTGAGGTAATGTCAGTGTTGCAAATCAGGAACTGAAGCTCTATAAACTTGATGGAATAACCTAGAAGCCAATAGAAGTGATTGTGCTTCAGAGTGTAGTGTAAGACTCAAAAGCAGGCAGAATGCTGGGTGTTACTTAGGTAGGTGGGTAGATCGGTAGCCAGGCAGTTAGCTAAACATGTGGGAATGAAATCATGTGGAAGAGGAGACGGAAGTTAGGAGAATGCCAGTCTTGCTTCCAAATCTCCCTGCATACTGGGAGATGGGGAGAACAAGCAGGTTTCACTTATCAAACTGTTGTACCCCATCCACTGGACCCCAAAAAGACCACCAAGGACCCAACACACCAAAATGCAAAAGCAAAGGTTTATGGTTTATTCGGGCTTAAGCTCGGGCTCTCAGACCTCACCAACTCAACAGATCCGTGCTGAGAGCCCAGAGTAAGGGAGAGTGGAGCCTTTTATAGGTTTTAGACAAAAGTGGGGGGAGATACCGAAGATACATTTTGGTTGGTTCAAGGAGCCCGCGCGCGCCAACATAATTTTAAACTGATTGGATGTATAAGATGCAGCCCTGGAAGTTTTTTATTGGTAGGTGCTATTCTCAGGGTTGTGGAATGTGCTGACTGTTTTCT
>NW_008349228.1:101421-102946 GCF_000622305.1 Nannospalax galili | reverse complement strand
AGAACTCAAGAGCCTGAGTTGTTGGCACAGGAGTATAGGTTTGGGCAGTGGGAGGTCTGGGAGGGGGTTTAGCTGGAGAAGATTTATGAGAATCACCTGGGGGGGGATTTAGGACTTGATGAGACAGGAGGAACTGCCCCCTCCCTGTGACATTAAGGGGAGGGTGGTGTTGCAGAGGTTAGTATAGGTCAGTGGGACCTGGCCAACACAGGTCCCAATGCCAGTTACCTGAGAAAGGGTAAGAGAAACATTTGATAGCCATCTGCATTCTGTGTAATCTACAAGGGAGAACGTTCTTTGTACAGCAATTCCCTCATAATATGGGGGGAGGGCAACACCATAGCAGAGCCAGCAAGAGCGGGTAGTGTTTAGGGGCCCGTTGTAGGGTTATTAGATCTCCGGTTGATGACCCTTTTCACCAGTATGTGCCAGTGGTTTCACAGCCCCAGTCGGCGCAATAATAATCCCCAGGTCCCCCACATTTGTTCTTAACTTGTCTACTGCATCCATGGCCTGGACAAACGTAGATGGTGAGGCTTCGCATGCATGATCTGGGGCCGGGGTCTCGGCAGCCGAAGGGAGGAAAGGGGGTCTGGTAGTGAGGTTCCCATTCTCTTGCAAGAAAGGTGCCATCAGCCGATGAGCAGTTCAAGGTCAACAATAGACAGATTAGCAGGAAGGGTCTCGTCGGATGTGGAGCCTGAATGGATTCGAAGGGTGTGGGGATGCCTTCCAGGTGTCTCCCTTGTAATCCTCTGGGACTGCAAATGGGTCGGCAGGTTTTGCATGGGAGTAGTGTACCAAAGCCGTGACACCATCCACTTTGAGTGCGGTGGGAGTCGTCAAGAGGGTTTTTAATAGTCTTTCCCTCTGCAGTAAGGAGGCCCCTCTCTTGATAGATGGCCCCATGGATATGGGCAGTGGCAAATGCATATCTGCTATCTGTGTAGATGTTGAGTCTCTTTCCTTTACCCATCTTTAGGTCTTTGGTAAGCGTGATCAATTCAGCTTTTTGGGCCGATGTACCTATTGGCAGTGGCTCGGCCCAAATGACTCTCGAGGTGGTTGTGACCACTCCCCCAGCATGCCTTTTACCATTTCTGATGAAGCTGCTTCCATCCGTGTACCAGGTTTCTTCGACGTCAGGCAAGGGAACATCTTTCAGGTCAAGTCTGATGCAATGCACCTGTGCCAGAATTTCAGTACAGTCGTGGAGTGGGTCCCAGAGATTGGGATCTGGCAACAGCATGGCTGGGTTCAGGGTCGTTGGTACCTGGAAGGTGATCCTGGGCAGATTTAGGAGCAGAGCCTGATAATCAGTTAATCGGGCATTGCTCAACCATCGATTGGGGGGTTGCTTGAGCACCCCTTCAAGGGCATGAGGGGTTGCCACAAGCAGGTCCTGCCCCAGGGTTAACTTGTTAGCATCCTTAACCAGCAGGGCCACTGCTGCTATAATTCGCAGGCAGGGGGCCCATTCAGCTGCTACAGGGTCTAATTTCTTTGATAGGTATGCAATAGGTCT
>NW_008349228.1:99461-101232 GCF_000622305.1 Nannospalax galili | reverse complement strand
TAGTCAACCACCACTGCCCCTCCTTGAGGATGTACCCTAGGGAAGTCACTTCTTGCAGACATATCTGAGATTTTTTTGCTTAGGCCCAGTATCCCAAGTCCCAAGTATGTGGAGTAAGTCCTCTGTCCCCTCCAGGCAGGACTTCTGGTCTGGTGCCATGATCAATAAGTCATCTACATATTGTAACAGGCTTATGTCGGGGTGCTGGGCTCTGTACTCACCCAGATCTTCATGCAGGGCCTCATCGAATACAGTTGGAGAATTTTTAAACCCTTGAGGCAGTCGCATCCAGGTCAGCTGGCCACTGATTCCTGCCTCTGGATCATGCCATTCGAGGCAAAGAAGGGCTGACTGCTGAGGGCTAGTGGCAGGCTGAAGAAGGCATCCTTGAGGTCCAGAACTGTATACCATTTCTGATCTGCTGGCAGGGTTGGGGACAGTGGGATGAATGTCAATGGCTCTCTTGTTCACCTCCCTCAAATCTTGTACCGGTCTATAGTCCCCGGATTGGGGCTTTTTGACAGGCAGGAGTGGGGTGTTCCAGGCAGACTGGGTCGTTCTCAGAACCCCCAGTTCCATTAATCTTCTGATATGTGGAGTAATTCCACGTTTTGCCTCTAGGGGCATAGGATACTGGCACACTTTAACAGGGTCCACCCCTGCTTTGAGTTCAACATATACAGGAGGCCTGTGTCCCGCCAGACCCATACCCCGTTTCTGCCCAGGCTCGGGGAAATTTTTGGAGCCAATCTGATATATCAGGGTTAGGTTGAATCGGCTCTTGATGGAGTCTATATTCCTCAGTCAGGTCGTTGGTGACTAAAACCTGAACTGGTGCCCCGTCGTGAAGCAGGGTGGCTCCTTTAGCTATGAAGTGGATTTGTGCCCTCATTTTTGACAATAAGTCTCTGCCCAGAAGTGGGGAGGGACGTTCTGGGATTACTAGAAATGAGTGGGATACCCGGCCCTTCCCTAAATCTACTGTTCTTCGGGTAGTCCATGAATAGGGCTTTGTTCCTGTTGTCCCCTGTACTCATGTAGTTCTGGAAGACACTGACCCTCTTGGCTCCAATAGAACTGAATTCTGGACACCAGTATCTACCATAAACTCAATTGGTTTCCCCTCTATTTTCAGGGTTACCCTGGGCTCAGGGAGGGGACCTGAGCCCCGTCTCCCCTAGTCACTGTCTTCACCCCCAATTAAAGCCGGTAATACTTTAGCTGATCCCTTATCCTTCTTGGGGCAGTCCTTCACCTAGTGCCCTTCCTCCTTGCAGTATGCACACTGGTTTTTCCCTACCTTATTTCGTGGTCTAGATCCCACTGATGAGCTCCTTCCATACTGGGGGTTGGTTGCCAATAATATCTCTCTGAGGTCCTTCTTGTGGCGGGCCTGCTGTCTCTCCAGGACCCTGGTCAGGCTTGCTTCCTGTCTTTTTTCTTTTCTTTCCTCTCTTTGTTCTGCTGTCTCCCTTCTGTTATAAACCTTTTCTGCCACTGCTATTAAGTCCCTAAGGTTCTTTTCTCCTAGTCTATCTAAAGACTGTAACTTTCTCTTGATGTCAGGGCCTGCCTGGTTAACGAAAGCAAACATCACAGTTTGAGCTGATTCCTCCGCTTCTGGGTCATATGGAGTGAACTGCCAGAAGGCATCTTGTAACCTCACTAAGTATGAGGCTGGGCTTTCTTCGGGCCCATCTGACATCATAGACCTTAGACATATTGGCAGGTTTTCGATCCGCCATTTTGAGACCCGCTAACAGAGTCTGGC
>NW_008349228.1:97846-98716 GCF_000622305.1 Nannospalax galili | reverse complement strand
CCATCTGGGGGCCCCACTGGGGGCCCCACCGGCCGGAGGGGGAGGACAATGGTGTCAGGCTGGGGGGCCGCCCCCCTCCGGCTCCGTGTGGTCTGCACAGGTCCCTATGGAAGCGATGGTGGCTCCTCAGGGTTAGGAGGCAGGGCCTGCACTTGTGGTGCTGTTGGCGGGGTGCCTGTCTGAGAGGAGTAGGGTGGGGGAAAGATGTTCTCCTCTGTGCCTCCCTGGAGAATGGGTTTCTCTTCCGCCTTTGGTCTGAGAGGGAGGACCTGCAGAGGTGGAGGGGGAGCAGTTGGATTAATCAGGGGAAGGAAGGACTTGACCCAGGCTGGGGGCCATCAGGTTGTTCGATGAGGCCTTGCCAGGTGACGATGTATGGAATCTGGTCCTGGTGGCCCATCTGTGGGCGGAAGATGTGGTCCTCTACCCTGGAAATCAAACTCAGGTTAAAAGTCCCTTCAGGGGGCCATCCAACATTGAAGGAGGGCCAATCAACCGAACATAAAGTTGTCCATTTCTTTTTCTTTACATCTACACTATTGTTATGGGCAATCATCTTAACGTCCCCCCAGTGGACTAGTGTAAGATCTAGAGAGGAAGATGGGGTGTTGCCCATAGTATTTATCAGTCCCGTCCATTTTATCAACAAAGAAATTAGAACAAAGATCACAAGACACAAGAACGACACAGACAGACAGAGGGCCCAAATTAAACTACTGCAGCTTTCAGATAGTCTGGACTCTCAGCCGTGTGGATTCCCTGGCTCGATTGTGCCAAAGACCATCCAGATAGGATTTGCATGTCCCAACAGGGTTGCAAGGTCCTCTGAGGTTTCAGATGGACTAGTGTCCTGGTGGGGTGTCCGGTGGT
>NW_008349228.1:90388-97450 GCF_000622305.1 Nannospalax galili | reverse complement strand
TGCTGAGAGCCCAGAGTAAGGGAGAGTGGAGCCTTTTATAGGTTTTAGACAAAGGGGGGGAAACTGAAGATACATTTTGGTTGCTTTAAGGAACCCGCGCTTGCCAACATAATTTTAAACCGATTGGATGTATAAGATGCAGCCCTGGAAGTTTCTTATTGGTAGGTGCTATTCTCAGGGCTGTGGAATGTGCTGTTACCTGTGGGGCCAGGAGTCTCTGTTTTTACCTTATAGGGCAGTTTTTATGCTTGGGCTTGCTTAATCTATAATTTCCTAGAATGGGGGTGGGGAATAGCAGGCGGGGGTCAGGGCATGCCAGGGTATGTCTAGGCATGTCTAAAGCAGCAGCCAAGCATTTTACAGAAGCTAAAAGAGCAATTATTGGGGGTCTGGAGGGACTGGGGGGTAGCGGGTGAATGGAGAGGGTCTCAGGGTTCTACAAAACTTTAAAAAATATTATCTTTTTGGAGGAAAGGTAGTTTTCAGGCCAAGAAGCAGTTTGGCTTCATAAGGAAATTGAGGGTGCCAGTGACAATATTTGCAATGAAACTTTGGGAGAATAAGTTGGGAATTAAGCAAAGGAAACTTTGAGCACAAGTAATGAGACATAATCAGCCACTAAGCAAGGCAAGCACAATTAACTTCTGTGTTAACCTATTTTCAACATGCCCTTTCTTTTGTTTTTAGCTAAAACTTTGTCATGAAAACTAAGCAAGCTCAGAAATGTTTCTATCCACTATTTCAACCTTTTGAGCATTGTGTTGACTCTCTCTTCTTGACTTCGGACCTTAAAGTAAACACGCTCAGGAATGTGCTTTTTAAGAAATATATATTTTATTATTATATGTACATGAGTGTTTTGCTTGCATATATGTAAGTGTATCTGTGTCAGGAAGTGCCCAGGGAGGTCAGAAGAGGGTGTTGGATCCCCTGGAACTAAAGTTACAAACTGTTAGCTGCAGTGTGGGTACTGGGAATTGAACTTGGGCCCTCTGCAAGAGAAGTCAGTGCTCTTAACCGCTGAACCATCTCTCTAGTCCCAGGAATGTATTCTTAACTAAGCATGCTCAGAGATGTGCTTACCTCTACAGAGCTTTCCTTTATAAATAAGTATAGACTCTTGGATAAAATCCTCAAGCATACTTTACTCAGGAAGGGCACAGCTTTGGAAATACCCCTCATGCTCTCCCTATCTACTGTAGGTGATACATTTTTCTCCTTCCTTTTATTTCTTGGCTACATTTGGGTTGGGGGGCAGACTTGTAATCACCAAGATATGAACCCATAGCATTCAGCTACATGTTTACTTTGAGAGTAACCAGAAATAACCACAATGATTTGTGTAGAGGAGATGTATTGCCCTTGATATTCTGAGGAAATATGTACAAGAATGAAGTCGACAAGAAGACTGGCACTAGCTTCTAGATATTGGAGGGGTGCTGACTTACGAAGTACCTGTTTTCTCTTACTTTCTGAGTATGGGTAGTGGCCCTGGGGCTATGAAAACGACTTGCAGACCAACCCCTCTATCTTCCACCAAGTAAATTATCCTAACTGGACTGATTCATCTTCCTGTATACCATTTTCTCTGGTTCTAAAATAAGGGTAACAATATCATCTACTCCAAATTGTTATGAGAACCAAGTTAATTTCTGATGTGAACAGGCCTAGAAAATGATAGTGACAGGCAAAGTCTTGTTAAGCTGTTCACATCAGACTTTGATAATGCTGAATTCTTTATGGGGACTACAAAATTCAAGTTCCTGATTTTTCAAAAAGGAATTACTTTGAATGTTTTGTTTGAGGGCATGGCCTTTAAAAAAAAAAAAAAAGCATTAAGAGGAATTGGAAAGATGGCTCAGTGGTTAAGAGGCATAAGAGGCAGAGGACCTGGGTGCTGTTCCCAGGACCCATGTGGCAGCTAACAACCATGTAACTCCAGTTCCAGGGGATCTGATGCCCTCTTCTTACCTCTGTAAGCATTGCACGACATGGGTACACTTACATGAAGGCAATACACCCATACACAAAATAATAGCATATAAAATATTTTTAAAAATTAAAAAGCATTAAGAAAAAGAAAGCTGAAGTATCTTTATTCCAGAGTCAAATAAGTAAACAAAAGTCATTTATCAGAAAGTAGAAGGAACGGGGAAATTATTATCAGAAAGAATGCTTTTCTTTGTTCTCTTCATTACAAATGGTTTTAAGCGTCCACTTAAGACAGATCAAGACTTCCCTTCACATCCTTTAGTAAAGTTTATACAGCTACAAGTCGGGACTTTTGGCCATCTGCCAATATTTGTTCAAAAGCGCTCAAAGGTGACTTAATAATCAGACTGGAAATTTCTCTGTTTTCCACATGCAAGCACTCCACACTCCCTTTCCTTTGCCCACTCATTCCAATAGATGGGAGCCAATATACACACAATAGCACCAAACAGCACAGGCTTAAGTATTTCCTTTCTTATTGTATTTCTTATACAGAGAGAAGTGTGTCCATGTTTATTTTTCTTTTACTTTTGGGAAAAAAAAATCCAATATTCTTGAGACACTAGTGAAATAGCAAAACATTGTTCCTATTTACTAAATATAAGCGAGGGAAGGCCTTTGCATGTACGTTGATGTCATTTCTATTTTGAATGTGGAAAAAAGGAATGTTACCACATTCTCACTCTGGCCTCCCCTTGGCTTCCTGGTCCTTCTTTGTCAAAAGAATTTAGATGAGACACACAGCATGTAGTGTAGATGATAGTTTATTACAGAATAACATGAGCTACTCTCGAGAGGAAAGGGTGGACAATTGTGCCAGAGAGACAATTGTGCCAATGTATATGTTTAGGTAGACTTTATACTATTTTAAAGTTTCTGGAACAGACAGGTTTCCTGGGGGGGGTGGGGCATTTTCCTATCCAGGTGATTGGCAGGCCCATTGGATTAACTCTTAGTGGGAGGAGACAGTAGTATGCCTTTGTTCTTTAACAGAAAGCCTCTGGCTAGACAGTTGTCTTCCTCACAGTTCAGGAAGTTGTATCTCTACCCAGAGCCAGAGATACAGCTCAGATTCCCTTAATTTGTTCCCAAATCATGTAACAGAATAGATTTAAAAGAATTCAGGAAAGAAAAAGTTAGAAAACAAACACCAACTATGTTTCATCAGGATGAAATAGCCTCCTTCCCTGATGCAAAAACCCTGCTCCCTATGTACCTCCTTTTTTGTCTAATCTGTAGCTATCCTTTCATCTAGTATTTGTTTTAAATTAATTGAGTATTAAAGTTTCTGATGCTTTCTTCCCCATTTTGATATGATATTTCAAATTCTAAGACGATGAAGCAGGAGAAAAAGTTAGAGAGTAAAGTTTGTAAAACCTTACATAGAGGCTGTGAGGTTAGCATATGAAATAAATCAGTTACAGAAAGGAAGACTGGAAACTTCCCCAACCAAGGCTGATACATCACAGACACAGCATGCATGGAAAAGCTAATACTGTGCAAATGTCAATAAAGGTCACAACCCTTTGGACAGGAAGCCTTTGGGCTTCT
Source organism: Nannospalax galili (assembly GCF_000622305.1). Lineage (NCBI taxonomy): Eukaryota > Metazoa > Chordata > Mammalia > Rodentia > Spalacidae > Nannospalax > Nannospalax galili. The sequence continues at coordinate 93,907 of NW_008349228.1, read as the reverse complement.
AACCCTCCCAGCTCTGGCCAGCTTCCTCTCTTGGAAGCATATTCCTTCTTAATAAACCGTTCCTGCTTCTGCTGCTGTCTATGTGTCTCTGTTCAAGTTTTTGTTCCAGTACACAAGAACCTGGATATCACCAAGGGTGGAGGGTGCCCACCAGACTCCAATACTCACAGATTACAGAGGAGCAATTCTCATACTTCCTTAAAATTACTATGTTGAAAGGGACACAGAAGTATCCTGATTATGAAGAGAAGGCCAATCCTCAATGATTTTTCAAGCAAGCTGATTTCTAACTAGCTATCTAACTGTGAAGTGAAATGTTTTGGGGCGAAGACAAATCCACCAACACACTTTCTCCATCCTGATTGGAAAATGCAAACATAAAACTGCATCACACATGGACATAGCAGCTCAATAGCCTACCTCTGCCAGAAATGTAAGAGATGTATCTGAAAAGGCCCATCTTTTCTGATATTAGGGTAGAGCATCTCTAACGCTTATGAAATGATATTATGTATGAATCAGAAAATTATCAAATCAAATGAAGCTTATATGGTAACCTGAATTTAATGTTAAGATTTTTTATGACAAAAGTAATGCATTTTTATTCATATAAAGATATGTGAAGATGACTATAATGGGAAAGACTTTTTGTAACAAGCCTTTACAAATTGAAATTTTACATAACCTTGTAAACCAAATTAATCATGTCTTGAGAACATTTAGAACTATGTCTCCTCTAAGAAAAACCATGTAATCAGTCCTATAATTTGGAATCCTGTAACTAACTCTTACAAGCTAAGCTGAATGTATAGCTTTTAATTTTATACCATGTTCCCAATTTGTGAGTCTGTTATGCCCCTGACTCAGAACTATGTATGTGAGATTTGACAGTGATGACACTGTAAACAACAATGACATTGCAAACATCTCACAACATGGGGGCAGAGGTTGATGACATCTGTCTGGGCCTGTGTGCACTGATCTGAGTCAGTAGGGCCAGAAAAACAACTTCCTTTGGAATACTAATATCAAAGATTGTTGCTGCCTTTCTGGTATCATGCTTGATATGCTGCTCAATAAATAGGAAAGAAGGCCTTTTATTAGAGAATTCAGTTCTGAGAGAATAGTCCTGAGGGAAATCAGAGTGCCTCAGAACAATATTGGGCCCACTTTTGGTTAAACTGCTCCAAGAATGAAGTTCTTCATTAATGGGATAACCATCACATGGCTGTGCCCCTTGTGAGAAATCAAGCACCACTACAAAGATATAAATTATACCTATTTTAAAAAAAGGAAAACAAAAGACCTGCTCCATAATTTATCTCTTTAGAGTATACCATGTAATTTTTTTTATTTCTCAGAAGTCCTTATGTACATTTAACATGACATCACACTAAGCTTACTATCTTGTAACACAGGCAGTGGTTAAGAGTATAGGCTTCTATAGTTTGTTTGGGTTTGTCCCTAACAGGAATGACATCAGATAAGTTGCATTATCACACTGTTTATGGGAATGAAGGTTTTAAGAAGAGGAGTGATAATAGAATTGCAAAGATTAGGTAGTCATCCAACAAGATCAAAAGTTTGTGAATAAAGAATTGCAAGCTGAGTATGTGCCAATATACATGTAATCCCAGCATCTGGGAGGCAGAGGTAGGAGGATTTACTTTGAGGTGAGCCTGAATTTGGTTACATATCAAGTTCTAGGTCAATCAGGACTGTAAGCTCCCCCATCTCAAAAAATGCTTTGTATTGGGACAGTCACTAAGGAATCATCTGAATGGAATTACCAAGTGTACAGTTGGATTGTAATCTAGAGAAAAGCATAAAAGAGTTTGAAATGTAGAAGTTTTGGCCTTATAGCTATTTAGACCTTTGAAACTGGATAAAACTAAAGCAGTATAGAAACAAAGACTAAGGACTAACCTGAAGTATTCTAATACTTAGAACTTAGAAGGGAAAGACAGAGAAAACACAGAATGAATTAAGAGCTAAAAGGAAATTGTTAGGGTCCGTGACTCGGTGGGTCTCTTCAGGAGAACAAATGCATGAGTATGGAGATGCAAAAATCAAGCAGAGTTTTATTAGGCCAGCTAGCTGGGGCCGACCATCCTTCCAAGACACACAGGTCTGGTTGGAGCAATCGACCCCGAGGCAACTTCAGGTAAAGATTATATAGGCTCCCACAACCGTTACACAAAAGCCTGTGCTTATACAACCAATAGTTTCAAAGCAAGCATTTCACAAACCAATAACTTCAAAACAAGAAAAATGTTACAACTCCCTTCAAGTGTTTCAGTCAGGGAGGGGTGGGTGGTATGTGCCTGGCGCAACCCTTCCCTGTTATCTTGTGTAAGCAGACATGTCTACATGACATGACACATATCAGACAGGTCAGGCTCCGGGGGCTGCAGCACTTGCCCCTATCTCCAGATGCCTGTGTCTCCAGTTGAGTTAATCAGTTACAAGCAGTAAATTCAACCAAGCAGTAAATTCCTCTTTCCCTAACATTTCCCCCCTTTTTCTAGATCAGACTGAGGAATCTTCCTCAGCAGTATCTAAGGCTTGGTATTTCTGGTGAAGGACCAAGAGATGGACAATATCGATCTTTTCCTGAACAAACCTTAGTAGCCTATTTATTATGCAGGGACCAATTGTGACTAATAGCAGTAGGATAATTAGAGGTCCTGCAATAGCTGAGAGGAGAGTTGTTAACCAAGGAGATTGGTTGAACCAAGATTTAAACCATCCTTGACTGGTCTCTCATTCTAATTTTCTTTTCTCCAACCCTTCTCTTATTTTGGCCATGTTGTCCTTTATTAGCCCTGAATGGTCCCTATAAAAACAACATTCCTCTTTCAGGGCAATGCATAGCCCTCCTTGCTGTAAGAACAAGAGGTCTAACCCTCTTCAGTTTTGTAAAGTTACTTCTGCTAATGATCCAATAGAGTCCTGAAGCTTAGATATGGACTCTTCTATTCTCTGAAGATCCAGGTCTAAGCTAGTGCATAAAGAGTTGTATTGATCTCGCCCCTGTATTAATGCAGTGGTCCCTGTGCCCACCCCCGCAGCAACACCTGTACTGACTAAAGTCGCAAGGGTTAAGGCTATAACTGCAGGAGTCCTCTTAGAACACAGCAAGGGAGAGAGGGAGGGTGCATATGATAGTAAGAATTCCTGATCCAGATGATAGACCAGATGAGGAAGGAGGGTGAGAACACAGAAGCCTCCTGCATTGAGGACATTCATGGAGATGCAAGGTGTTAGTCCTGAAGAGCATGCCCACCACGCATTGGGAGGGGGGATAATAAAGATATCGGTGGACACAGGAAGAATCCTGGTCTGATTGCAGAGGGAGGAGTACTGTTTTGGGATCGTACCAATGCATAGTCCTGATCCCAAGATATATTCCAAGGTAATTTTTGGCACAGTGCCCCATGCACATTTGGAGGAATTATGAGAAATTTCATAGGGGCCAGAGGTGGCAATCCCCTCTAAGTAAGGAGGAGTCACAGTATA
>NW_008349228.1:87844-89346 GCF_000622305.1 Nannospalax galili | reverse complement strand
CATCTTTTCAGATGCAGCTTCAGGGGATTAGCAGGATCCTGTCACACCTCCCACTCCTTCAGTTTTGATTCTGGGTCCTCGGGAGGCAAGGCCTTCCAAACGTGGGTGTGATGGACCCAAGGAGTGATGCCGTCCACCTTAAGGGCCATAGGGGTGGTAAATAGCACAACATAAGGTCCCTTCCATCCGGGTTCAACAGTTTTTACTTTGTGTCTTTTGACCCAGACATATCCCCTGGGACTATGCCATGTTCCACAATCGGGGTTCTTTCCCCTTCATAGTGTGCTTTGATTAGGGGCCAAATTTCCTGCTGTACTTTGGCAGGGGATTGCAACACATTTAAATAGTCAGGGGCTGACTTTTCTTCCCCTGGGGGCTGTGCTCACTGGGTTATAGGTGGAGGGGCCCTGTACATTATTTCAAATGGAGTTAAACCATGTACATAGGGTGAGTTCCGGGCACAGAAAATGGCTAAGGGAAGGAGGGTCACCCAGTCACCGCCAGTCTCTATTACCAATTTGGAAAGGGTCTCTTTTAACGTCTGATTCATTCTCTCTACCTGCCCAGAGCTTTGTGGGTTATAGGCACAACGTAACTTCCAATCCATCCCCAAAGCCTGGGCTAGTCCCTGTAGGACTTTACTAATGAAAGCTGGGCCATTATCGGAACCTATAGCCTCAGGGATCCCATATCTGGGGACTATCTCCTCTATTAATTTCTTTGCCACCATCTGGCTAGTTTCATGTTTAGTTGGAAAAGCCTCCACCCATCCTGAAAAAGTATCCAACATGACTAGCAAATACTTGTACCCATACTTTCCTGGCTTTACCTCCGTGAAGTCTATCTCCCAACTTCTTCCTGGGGCCCTCCCCCTCTCCCAGATACCTGTCAGGTGGAGCCCCTTTGGGGCTGGTCTTAGCTTTGCACAGCTCTCGCATCCCCCCGTGATCTGACGTGCGGCCTCGTTCTGGTGTGGAAATACCAACTGTGTGTGCTGAAAAAGACTGAGCAACTTCTTCCAGCCTAGATGGGTGGATCTGTGTAGGTTGATGAGCATGTATTTTCCTAGTACTTCTGGTAAGATCAGTCTACCTTCCTGGTCCCTACTCCAACCTCCCTCCCCAGGCTTTTCTCCCAGAGCTTGTTTTCTTATCCACTCAAGGTCCCGTGGGGAATAGTCAGGTCTGGGGGTAAGGTGGGTAGTTCAGGTATGGGTACCTCTAGAGCTGCCAACACAATGGGGTCTAAGAGAGCTACCCTCCTGGCCTCTGCATCAGCAAAGTTGTTACCAATAGCCTCAGGAGTCTTTCTGGACTGGTGCCCAGGCACATGTATAACTGCCACCGCCCTCGGCTTTTCCACAGCTGCTAACAGTCTTTGGACTTCCTGCAAGTTCTTCAGCTCCTTTCCTTCTGCAGACGGGAATCTTCTTTCCTGGGAGATGGCGCCATGAACATGCACAATGCCAAAAGCATACCTGCTATCGGTATAAATGTTAGCTC
>NW_008349228.1:53689-85992 GCF_000622305.1 Nannospalax galili | reverse complement strand
CTTGCGTTATTCTGGATTTTACAGACACGAGGGGGTGACCCTCGAATTACACTGCCCTGTCCGGAGAAAAGAAACTCTGCCTCTGTTTGTCCTTTGTTTCCCCAGAAGCCCCCCCCCTCCCGAATCCAGGACGAACCCCCAAAATGTTAGGGTCCGTGATTCAGTGGGTCTCTTCAGGAGAACAAATGCACGAGTATGGAGATGCCAAAATCAAGCAGAGTTTTATTAGGCCAGCTAGCTGGGGCCGACCGTCTTTCCAAGACACGCAGGTCTGGTTGGAGCAATCAACCCCGAGGCAACTTCAGGTAAAGATTATATAGGCTCCCACAACTGTTACACAAAAGTCCGCGCTTATACAACCAATAGTTTCAAAGCAAGCATTTCACAAACCAATAACTTCAAAACAAGTTTAAAACAAGAAAAGTGTTACAACTCCCTTCAGGTGTCCCAATCGGGGAGGGATGCCTGGCACGGCCCTTCCCTGTTATCTGTGTAAGCAGACATGCCTATGTGACATGACACAGATCAGACAGGTCAGGCTCCGGGGGCTGTAGCACTTGCCCCTATCTCCAGATGCCTGTGTCTCCAGTTGAGTTAATCAGTTACAAGCAGTAAATTCAACCAAGCAGTAAATTCCTCTTTCCCTAACAAAATCAAAGTGGATGCATCAAGGAGAGAGGGAATAAAAAATTGTTTCAAGTGCTGCTGGTATGTCTCAGGCCTTCCTTCTGTAAGAAAAGGACTGAGGGCCAGGCATGGTGGCACACACCTTTAATCCTAGAACTCAGGAGGCCGGCAGATCTCTGGATTAGAGACCAGCCTAGTCTACATAGTGAGTTCCAGGCCAGCTTGGGGCTATAAGGAGACTCTTGTTTCAAGAAAAAAAAAAGAAGAAATGACTGAGAATTAACCATTGAATTTGGCCATGTGTTTGTTTACCATATCTACAAGGAGTGTAGTTGAAGAGAAAGTGTGGAAAAAGGAGTTGGGGGAGAACTGAGGTAAGAAATTAGAGAGCAAGTAAGGATGCATCTTTGGAGAAGACTTCCTATAGGACTGTGGAAATGACTCAGTGGGTTAAGTGCTTGTTATGTAGGCATGAGGATCTGAGTTTGGATCCCCAGAACCCATGTAAAAGGTAGGCATGGCACCAGGTATCTGTAACCTCAACACTGATGGGCAGTGGCAGGAGGATTCTAGGGACTCACTAGCCAGCCAGTATAGCCAAAACAGTGGGTTTCAAGTTCAGTGAGAGACCCTATCTCAAAAAATAAAGGGAAGAATGACAGAGGAGGACACCTGAACACCTCTAATCTTTATGCGTGCCTGAACTGGCTAGTGCAACTCACCACACACACATTTTAAAAAAGAAAGAAGCTGGGGGTGGTGGCGCACGCCTTTAATCCCAGCACTCGGGAGGCAGAGGCAGAGGCAAGCAGATCTCTGTGAGCTCAAGGCCAGCCTGGTCTACATAGTGAGTTCCAGGACAGCTGGGGCTACAAGGAGACCCTGCCTCAAAAAAAAAGAAAAGAAAAGAAAAAGAAAACTTCCAGTAAAGAGCAGCGGTACTTGGGATAGGTGTTGGTGGGGAAAGTAGATTCAGAAAACAAAATAAAAAAACAAAAACATTATTTTTTTCTTTGAAATGTTTGCAAATAATGATCCAATTAAGAAAATAAAATGGATGATGTAGGCCATGAGGAAATTTCTGAAGGGGTGTCCTTGAGCATGCAGGAAAGGACAAGACCTAGCATGTAAATGAGGAATTAGTTTTGATGTGAACACAGACTGTTTATGTTGGAGCAGTCAGGAAGACCAAGTAATGCGTCATCATTTTGGAGGGAGTTTGTTTTCTTCTGATTGCTTCAGTTCTCTCATTATGTCTTTGTTCATGTCAGTTGTACAGGAAGTGTTCGAGTCCCAGGCTTCCTACCCCTTATAAAGTTCTGTACTTCCTATAATCCATCTCCTCCTACCCTCACTCCTAAATTCTTCTTCCACAATGTCATTAGGAATGAAGAGTACAACATTTCATTTCTGTATATAAGCATCTGTTTACCTATAACTTGACAATTCTGAATGGTATTATTGCATGAAGAAATTTCTCCCAGTTTCATAGTGGAAAATGTGACATCATTATTTTTAATTTCCAATAAGGTTGACTATATTTTCCATATAATTGTTGAATATGCTTTTTACTAATTACTTTCATGTTAATTGCTTAGGCTTTTTTAAAGTTTATTTTTAAAATTTTTATTCATTCATTGTTTTGGTATTTGAGTCAAGGTTTTTCTATTTAGCATTAAGTCGCTGGAGACAAGTACAGAATATTCATTAAGTTTTTGTTTTGTTTTGTTTTTTATGAGGATGAATGTATTGCCTGCATGTGAGTACACCTGTGTCATGCAATGCCTCGGAGGTCAGAAGAGGGCTTCAGATTCCCCTGGCACTGGGGTTAAGGACAGTTCATAGTCGCCATGTGGGTGCTGGGAATTGAACCCAGGTCCTCTGCAACAGCAATCTCTGTTCTTAACCGCTGAGCCATTTCTCCAGCTCCCCAGGCTGGCCTTTAACTCACAGAGATCCTCTTGCCTTAGCTTCACAAGTGCTGGAATACAGGCATGCACCAACGCAGCAAGATATCTTTTTGGTTTTAGTTTTGTTTGCTAGATGGGATTTCTCTATCTCTGTAGCCCAGGCTAATCTCTGATTCTCTCCACCTCCCCCTCCTCCCCCTCCCCCCTCCTCCTCATTTTCATCCTCTTCTTATTCCCTCCTCCTTCATCCAGGCAAATCTCCAACTCAAGTTTCTCCACCTCAGCATCTCTGCTCCACTCAGCTCAGCTGTGGAGTTTTTACTGCAATTTCCAACTTGTTCTAATTGTTTTCTAAAATCTCTTCCTGTATTAGGATTATTAGTCTTATTTCTCATGCATACTGAAAATGTATTTACCCAAATTGTCATTTGTCTTTCAATGAAGTTTTTGGCATTGATACTTTTCAAAATGTTATTTTACATCAATAGGTATTTTATTTACGGACTCTATTTAGAGTACTTAGAAATCATTTAGCTTCTCTGTGAGATAAGGTACCCTAGGAAGCTCTGGAGAAAGGATTTGGCTGTCAGTTGTGCTGGGCCCCTCATCCATGGCAGCCTCTTAAGTTCTTGGCAGTTTTCCAGGGAACAGTTCCACTTAGAAGATTAATATTCACTGATATCTGAAGCCACAATTAGAAAAAAAAAAAAAATAACCCCATTCATTTGGTACCTAGGTAAGAAAGGAGAACCTACAGAAAGAAAAGTTTAGCTAAAAATTATAAAACCTGCAATGATATCATCAAGAAAATGTCTGTTTCTAACTGTGTAAAATCCACCCATGGAACTATTCATGCAATTAGTATTTTGCCATTTCCTACTGCATATCAGCTGCTAAGCTGGATGCTACGTAAAGGCCACATCCCACATACAGGAAATTTGCATTCCAATGGCAGTAAGCCCAGGGAGCATCCAGAAAGCTTCTGTCCCAGACACAGGCTGCAAAGAGCATCTAATCACAGAATAATTTAACCGTGCATGAACAGATGAATGAAGGTATCTAAATATAAAGATTGGAAACTACAGCAAGTATATAAGCATTAAAAACGTGGTAAAGATGGAATTAGGTAACTGGGGAAAGGATGGTTAGCTTTGCTTTGTTCGTTTTGAGTACTAGAGACACCTGGGGAGGGGAATGTGAAGAATATGTATTTGCTTTGGCTTGGCAACAGTCACTCTCCTCACCCACTCCAACACCTCTGTCTCACTGTGCCTCTACTATCGCAGTCTCGGAGATCCTTTGCATATCTTCTCTTTTTTCCTGTAGTTATTTTTTTGTTGTTGTTCTGTTCATTTTTGCTGCTTTAAATTACTTTATTATCTTTCTATTTTAAACCAACTGGAATCAGGTTTTCTGGCCAAACTTAACTTGCTTTCTGTCATCTTTTCTAGTGCCCTCTGCTCCACTCACAGCCTCCGCTTTCTCATCCCAGTAGCAGCATTTGCATAGTTGCTCTGCCTCCTACCTCAAACTCTCAGCTTTGCCTCTAGAGCTCCATTGATTCTCTTCCTGTCTCCAAGGGAATGTTTGTTTGTTTTTGCATTTAACCATCTTCATTTCTCTGATTTCAGAAAGCTGGAGTGGCCCTACCTTAGTTCTTGGAAAACTTCTGTTTTGTACTTTTTCCCTCAGTGATCTAATTTGATCTAATTTCATGAATGTAAATCTTCTATGCTAAAGACTCTAAAAGCTACATCTTACAGCCTGGCTTGAACTTCAGATATTCAGTTATCTGATATGTCACTTAAATGTCAAGTAGGCATCTGTAGTAGACTGTATTATTGTTAAAACAATGCTGCCTTTTCAGTGCTGGGGCTGTATTTATTCTGGTGTCAGGGTCAGCTACACAACTTGCTTTGGTCAGTAATACGTGAGTGGAAGTGGCACAAAACATTTTTCACAAGTGTCTTGATCCATTTTCAGTTGTAATAACAATATTCAAGGCTGAGTTTACAACATCTATAATCCCACCAACCAGGAAGCTAAAGTAGAATGTTTGCCATGAGGCTCTCCTGGGCTACATGGCCAGTACCAGCCTAGCAATGGCTCTGTATCAAGACCCTGTTTAAAAAAGAAAAGAAAATTATGCAAAAAGAAGATCATATAGCACCAGCATCTTCTGAGCTCTAGAAAGAACCTCAGAACGGATAGTATCACAATGTGGGAACATGAGCAAGTGATCATATGGAGAAACAGAAGAAAGAGAGACTCAGGAGCTAGGCTTGCTCTTTTTATAACAACCTGTTCTCTTGAGTAATAACTAGGATCCCTTGAGAACTACATCAGTCTCTTCTAAGGGTGATGTTCCCCAGTGACCTAATTATCTATGACTGAACTTGCCTCTTAAAGTTTCTACCCTGAAAATCAAGTTTCAAGCACACAAAGGGAGGGGGCACTCAAACCATATCCAAACTATAGCAGTGTCTTAATGGCCATCATGTGGTTCCACTGTGCTCATTCCTCTGCATAAACACCAGAAACAGATGGCCTGCAATGAACACAAATGTGAACAAGAAAAAAACAAACAAACTTGCTTTAAGACAGTAAGGTTTTTAGAATTGTTTACTGAAATAAGGATAGCCTAGCTCAGCTGATAAAGCATCTCAAAGTAACATACCCAGATCTGAATGAATGCCTGATCTTCCCTGCCTGCCCCACACCTGGAAGTGCTTCCTGACAGTTTCCTACAGAGTTTCACATCTTGGTGAAGGGCAGCCTTAGCCTTCCAGTTTTTAGATCAAGAACCTTGGAGTTGTCCTTGACTATTCCCTGAATCTCACATTCCATTAGAGTTACTACTGGTACATATATAAACTGGTACATATATAAACAAAACAGACACAAAAGTTAATCACTATAGAAATTACATTCAATGAAGACAAATCAGACAAGAATGAAAAAGCAGACTAAGTTAAATATATAGAATTTAAATATATATATAGCATACTACTATTTAACTTTAAATATTTAGCAAGTTACATATGCAATAGAAAATATAGAGCAAGATAAAGAGGAAGGAAGGGGTTGGGGTAACTTGCAAAGTTATACTTCATTGAGGAAGAAACTCAGTTCCTCGCAAGGAACTGAGAATTGCAGAACTCCTGACCTATAACCACTCTGTCCAAAGCTCTACATGGAGGCAACCAAATTCTAATATGACACCATCCAGACAGGTGCCTAGGATGACCCCAGCACCTACACCCTGCCCTTAAATAACCTAATTTAGAATCTCCAGCGCTGTCTGAATTTAAAGTCTGTTCTAGCCAACCCCCGACTAGAGACTCCTGATCTTCATTTCTTACATTTACCAAAAATGGCTTCTATTGTAGATGTGCATCTGTTATAATTCAAAAGCATTTTTCTTTTTCTGGGATCTAAGTCATTCCTTCAAAATGTAATCATCAAGATGATAGAACCTTGTCTCCTACTGTAATTCAAGGACAGAGCCTAACTTTGATAACTGACACTAGTATTCACAACTAGCTTAATCACATCAATGCTCAACAACCTTTTGTGATAGTTGACTTCTCTGGCGCTATCTGATCGCCCCCTCAGACCCCTGTTCTCCCTGCAAAATACCCACTCACCTCTTTACAAATCATAATGGAGTTCAGCTTTACCTCTACTGTTAGTAGTTACTAATATCTCTTTCTCTTGCCTTGTGTCCAATTGTGTTTACCTTTGACAGACTTAAAAAATGAATTGAGAAAAGCCATCCACATGATTAGTCATAGAGTATGCCAAGCAGAGGCTAAAGTGCAGGCATATGCCTGTCCCATACATAATGAGTCCACTGCAGAAGGGGCAGAGGGAATGATGGAAATGTTGATGGCAGTTGCTGCCAGGAAGCAAGTACATGGGTGGATGACACAGTGTAGGGACTATAGGCCCTCAAAGGCAAACACTGTAGCTTTTACTCTTAGTGGAATGGAGAAGCACATGAGGATGTTCAGTACAGAGAGTGGCATGATCCTGCTCACTTTTGCAAGGGTCACCCTGTTGAGACTAGGCAGTGATGGATTTGCAGTCTGTATTGGTTACTTTTCCTGTCACTGTCATGAAGTACCTGACAGACTGCCTTAAGGGAGGAAGGTTTATTTAGCTTACAGTTTCAGAGGGTTTAGTCCATCTTCTTGAAGGCATGCATGCCACAGGAGAGCAGTTCCTGGCAGTCCAGGAAGCAGAGAAATAGGAACATTAGCTTTTGGCTGACTTTCTTCTTCTAAAATTTTATTCTTCCTGGGCTCTTTGCCCTTTAGATAGTGCTGCCCACATTTAGGAGGCATCTAGTTCCCTCAATCTCCAAGGTGATTCTAAACCCAATCAAGTTAATAATGTAAACTAACTATCACAGAGGGTAAGGTTGGAAGTAGGAAGTCCAATTTGGGGGTTATTGAAATAATTCATGTAAGAGATTGAAATGGCAAAACTAACTCCATTTTGTTCTAGCTGAGTTTTGCTTTATCCTGTGTTTTTGCCCAGTCATTCTGACTGTAGCCAGCCAGGCAGGATATCACATGCAGGTAGTTTCAGGAAGTACATTGTTTTTACAATACTGGAAAACTTAGAAGTAGCCAGGCAGCATGTGTAGATAGCACATCCTCCTTCCCAGCTATACCTGCATCTCTATGGAGCCCATTGTTTCTACAATTCTGAGAAACTTGTTTGTTCCTTATCCAAACTTTTTTTAATTAAAAACCTCCCTGTTAACTGACCTGCCCCTGGTCTGGTGTAACTATGGTGATCTAATATAACTATGGTTATTGGCTTGGCTGCTGGCATGATGTAACTGTGGTTTTAAGCTTTATAAACCTGTTTCTCCTCAGGGTCTAGAATTCTTTTGGGTGTTAGCCCCTTCTCTGACAGCTGGCTATTAACAAAAGACTCCTAATTCGACCATCACTATGTGATATGCCTCTGTGCATCACTCTTGGTATTACATTTGGAGGCCCCTGTGAGATCACCACTCAGGGACTCGGCCTTGCTCAGGATCTTCCTGGCTTGCTAAGTTGTTACAGGGGAGGTGCCCCCTAAGACATTCCAGGGCCATGTGACTCATCAGAGTTGCAAGTCCTGGAACGATTGCTGCATGACCACAAAACAAAACTGATTGAATCTTTCTGATCCTCCTAGGAGGTAATTTCTGTTATTTCTGGTTTGGAGTTCCATTCTGGTCTAGTCTGATATTTAATAATGGGAAAGAGAACATGATGAAGACCCTCCTTGACCTTTCTCTATAGTTAAGACAGTGGCTGAGATCATCTGGTAAATTGATGCATCATTGGAAACTGGCTGCTCTTGTCTCTGTACATGTCTGTTTTCTAAATATAAATAATTGTATGACTAAATGAGTTATTGGGCAGTTGGACAAAGTAAGATATTTTCTGGACAGCACCTGTCCAGAGGGTCCTGACTTTTGTCTATTGTGGATTGAGAATAGGTTTCTACTGCTGCCCTGTGACTTTTACCTTTTCCTTCCTCCCTGATTCTCATTGAGGATGGGAGAGCCAGCCTGCCCTCTGAGATTGGCAGGTCTGGTAAACTCCACATCTCTACATTCTGCCACTGCTTTACAACGCTCTGTTCTGACAGGCTAGTGGCTGCTTTGCAGCTTTCTGCCCTCTCTACCTTCCTGAGCAGTCCCTTCCCATGCCCAGGCACTCTCTTTCCCCTTCACCCAGTCCTATCTCATTGGCCAGTCTCTCTCCACCCCCAACCCTTTTTTTCTGAGGTTTTTCTCTGCTCTGCAAGATCCACAGGGCTTTTCTCTGTGGCTCCAGTGGCAGCCTGGTTCTGAAAGCCCACAGTTGCTTCTGAGTTCCTTTCCTGTCTTCCCAGGCCCTCTACTAGGGAAAAGGGGGGAGGGAATGTAATGTAACTTGGGACTTGCAGCCAGGACGCTGAAGTCTGTCATCTGCCCCTTCTGTGCTGGAGATGAAAGAAAAAAGGTGGGAGTATTTTGGTCAGGCTGGACTGCCCCAGTCTGAGACTCATTTCTCTTCTCTGAAAGTAGTATTCCTGGATGTTAGGGCAGGTGATGAACTCTCCATGACCCTCTTTCTTTTACCCCTTCCCCCACCCTTCTGAGGGCAAAGGTTGGCATTTATCTGTAGATGACTAAGAAAATGCTGTTCTACTCTGCCTTATTTATAAAAAGAATAAAAGGAGCCCATTCACTTTTAACAGGTCAGAATGTCTACTGATTCTCCTCCTCCTCCCTCAGATATGCTCTTCAGGAGCTTGAAGGAAAGCAGGAATAGTAAGACAGGTGTATTTGGGACCCACATATAGAGGGATGGAATAGGATATGGGGAAGGCCTCAAGTTTTAAAATTGTCTAAAAAGCAAAAAAAAAATTTACCTAAAATTAAAGTGCTTGATTGTACTAGAATATAAAAGGAGAAAGGAAAAGTCCAACTCAAGGATATATAGTAAATTATAAAAGGCCAAAGAAAATGTAAACTTTATTTTCTTTGGTTTCATAAGAGAAAAAACAATGATTCTTTACTGCAAAATATTTCTGTTTAAAACAGGATTATATTCTTTAAAGGAGAGGAGGAGAACTAATGCCTTCTTTCATCCCAGGTTTATAATACTAATTCAAGTCAGTGTTAACCATTACATAAAATATGTCAGTAAAAATAAAAATTAAAAGAGTAAGTAAATCTCCTTAGTGAGTAATGGAATAGTACTGTTCCTGCCTTTCTGTACCTCCTTCATCTTCTGATCTTGGGGGCTGGGTGTGTCCATCTGTTCTGTTACTTTCTCACCTAGTAACCCTGCTGGCCTAAACAGGACTGACTGGGTAAATTAATGAAAAGCCATGAAATGGGATAACATAGCAGACCTCAGACCACCCTTGCTGTCCCTTCCCTTCCATCCTGGCTGTTTTCCTAGTCCTCCTCACACTTCACATAAATGGATTTGGGGAACACTAAAATAAAAAACAAAAACAAAAACAAAAACGTAATGATGATGGGATGCAATGATCTTCAGGGTCCTTCCTCCTTTATTCTGTAATTGTTCAAAAGATGCTGCTACTGCATATCTGTCAACTGGGGGCACTTGTCCCTTGGGTCCTGACCTAAGGTTTCTGTGAAGCAAGCTATGACTGTTCTATGGGCTTTTGTATGTACTTGCAGCACCCTAAATTCCAAGACAGCTGCTTATACCTTTCCTCCAAGTGGCCAAATTTCTTGCCACCCTGTCTACAGCAGGCAGATCAGTAAGTACACATCCAGCTGTACTGTGAAAGAAGGTCCAGGGATGTCTCCCTTGGTGTCACTTACCCAAGATGCTATAAATATGTACAGGTGTTCTGCCAAACCCCAGCTCTTCTCCCCATCTGCCTTTTTCCCAGAGTTCCAGTCCTGTCAGGGCCCCAAGGGAGGACATCAGGACCTGTGGCTGGGACGGTCACAAGGACTGTTCTGTTGCTGCCTCTAGGTACTTTGAAAAGATGTCCACCACACAATTTTTCTTGAAATGAGGGCTCCACTGTCTGTCTCTCACCCTCATGTATGCTGGGGAAAACTTGCCTGACCTCTTGCTCTTGGTCCTCCTCCGGGTTAGATGTATTCTTTATGAGTTTCACCCCCTTATAAGATTATGTTCAGAAGGCCACCTCCCCTACTACCTAGACTAAGGAACCCTATTCTGAAAAATTACTGATCAGTCTTTTTTTAAAGTACCTCCAGTCTCTCCAACAGGTCCAGGCTACAGTTCATTCTAACTTCTAAGACATCTTCCCAATTCTCTCCTCTACATCCTGCCACCTGTTCCAAAAGGAGAGTGAGGTCAACAGTTCCTGGTTCCATTGCTGGTTTGATTGGAATCCATGGCTGACTACCTTGTTTCCAGGCCTAACAAGACCTCTCATCCTTCTTCTATTGGGTTTTGTCTATTTAACTAGTTGTTAAACTTTATCGGACAACAGATAGCCTCTGTCAAATTAATGTACCTGAAAGCCAGGTACAATCCCATCATCTGAGGATATTGATTCAATGTTTTAACTTGGCCCTAAGACTGGGGGGGGGGATGAAATGGCAAAACTAACTCCATTTTGCTCTAGGTGACTTTTGCTTTGCCCTATGCTTTTACCCAGTCATTCCTATTGCAGCCAGGCAGACAGGGCATCTCATACAGGTAGTTTCAGGGAGTATACTGTTTCTACAATACTGGGATGCTTACAAGTAGTCAGGTAGCATGTCCAATAGTAGGTCCTCCTTCCCAGCTATATCTGCATCTCTATGGAGCCCATTGTTTCTACAATTCTGAGAAACTTGTTTTTCCTGATCCAAACTTTTTGTTAACTGAAAACCTCTTTGTTAACTGACCTGCCCCTACTCTGGTGTAACTACAGTGATCTGATGTAACTATGGTTTTTGGCTTTGCTGCTGGCGTGATGTAATTGTGGTTTTTAAGCTTTATAAATACTGCCCTGCTTTTCCTCAGGGTTGAGAGTTCTGTTGGGCATTAGCCCCTCTCTGACCACCAGCTATTAATAAAGGACTCCTAATTCAACCATCATTCTGTGGCATTCTCATTTGGTATTTCAAGATAATGGCATCTCGCCAGTGATGGAAAGTAGGAATAACATCAAATTGTGGATGAACTTTGTCCTGTTGGATTGGCTATGAAGAGTTAAAGGGAACTGTCAAGGATGATTTTGACATTCTAATGCCTTTTAAGTGAGGAGTTAGCAGGTTTTAGTGGGGGTGGGGAGAGAAGCTTGTATTAGTTACTTTTCTACTGCTGTGAGAAAAACACTGACCAAAACAACTTATAGAAGGAAGCGTTTATTTGAGCTTACATTTCCAGAGGTACTAGAGTCCATAAAGGCAGAGAGGCATGGTAGTAGGCAGCAGCCAAAGCAGAAAGCAGAGTGCTAACATCTTCAAGCAGGCACAGGAAACAGAAGGTAACTGGAAGTCCAGCAAGGCTTAAAAACTCTCAATGCCCACTCCCAGTAATGCACTTCCTCCAGCAAGGCCATGCCTCCTAAAGCCTCCCCACACAGTGCTACCAACTGGGAACAAATGTCCAAATACTTGGAGTCTATGGAGGATATTCACATTCAAACCACCACAAATGTCAAAATACTTGGAGCCTATGGGGGACATTCATATTCAAACCACCACAAAGTTCTTCACTGGAGTTTAGTTTGGGACAGGTCTATGACATATATCTGTGTATGTGATGGTAAAGAAATCAACAGGTTATTCAAGTTTAGAATTCAAGGAAGAAGCCTATACTACAGATTCAATTTTGGGAGTCTTTGGCAGATATATGGCATTTAAAAACCACAGACTGTTGGGGTTGGGGATTTAGGTCAGTGGTAGAGCACTTGCCTAGTAAGCACAAGGCTCTGGGTTCGGTCCTCAGCTCGGAAAACAAACAAACAAACAAACAAAACACAGACTGCATGAAATGACCAAGGGGTGAGTGTCAGTGAAAAAACAAATGAGAAAGAAACATGGGATAAAGCCCTCCAATGTTGACAGAAGTTTGGAAGAAGAGAAAAAAAGCAAAGGACACCAAGAAGAAAGAACTACCAATCAGGTAGCCAACAAAGTATGGTTTTCTGGAAACAAGAGAAGAAAAGTTTATGAAGGGGGAACAAATGACCAATTATCACTGGAAAGATGAGGACTGAGAAGTGACCATTATATTCAGTGGCATGGAGGTTACCAGTGACCTTGACAATAGTTTGGATGTAGTGGCAGCCAAAGCTTGAGAGGAAACAATATGAGAGAGAATGAGATGGAGGCTGGAAGAGTCTGGACAATGCTTTCCTTGTAAGGAGAAGCAGATGAATAGATCGATCTCTCTGTGATTGGGGAAGTAATGTCCAAAATTGACTCTTAGTGCTTGTTACTCATATCAGTAATCCGATTTTCAAACACAGCATATTTTGACATGTTATTACTAGATTTAGGAGACCAGAAAAAGGAAGGACTTTACAGTTTAGAAATAAGAGTCAGAGCCAGACCTGCCACAGCCAAGGAATGTATTCCTTTTATTTAAGGAACACAGTAAAGGGCTTCTGCTGTCCTCAGAAAACAGGCATCAGTGAAGAAAGGCAGAGCGATCTAGACTTATACAGGAACTCTGCTGAATGCAGCTGCAGGAATTTGCTCAGTGCCAGCGTCCTTGGGGGTAATTGAGGGTCTTCTTCCTGAGATTATTTTCTCAGGATGAGCAGGCAAGTTATCTTATGGCACCAAAAGGAGATAAATCGGCCCTGTAAACAGTCTCTGTCAGCCTGGAAAGTGATCAGTTGATAAGGCTTGAGCAAAGGCCAAGCTGCCAATTTGGACCAGTTGGCCACCTTGAGGAATTTATGTCTTCCTTTAAGGAAGCTTATGGCTCTCCTGCAATTTACACATTCTACCAGTTATTGTACATGTAACAGTCATACATTAGGCATTATATTATTCTCTTCATTTTATAAAGAAACAGAAAGTCTTAGCATACAAGTAAGTTAGTCTACATTTTCACAGATGGAACTAGAAATCATAGATTAAAAACTCATGTAGATTTAAAGTTAGCATGTTGTAAATCTGAGTGCTGTTCCCAAAGAAAGTTATATAAAACACTCATTGGACGTAGCTTTGTCTCTGTACATGCAAGGCCTTCACTTCAGCCTGTGTCTTTACCAGGACATAGCTTCCACACAATTTCCAAAAACTTTTGTGTTCTTCCTGATGCTTCCATGGTAGGAAGAGGAAGAAGCAAAGGAGACTAAGAGAAAGAACCAATTAGATAGGGAAAACAAGAGAAGAAAGGTTCACAAAATGGAATCAGATGACCAACTATCACTGAAAGATGAGGACAGAAATGACCATTAGGCTCAGTGACTTGGAGGTCACTGGCAACTTTGATAGTAGTTTCTAAGTAAAAATTTAGGCTAATTTATTTTTATGCTGACTTTCTTTATAAAATGAGAATAGTAGTGTCTAATGTATAGTTCTGTTACATGTACAACAGCATGTCAGAATATCTTTGAAATCTATGTCAAGTTCAAATTTGGGGAACTGGAAGAAAACTGTTTAATGACAGAAGCAATTTCAGGTGTCATCAAGAGTAGAGTCTGAACAAAAGCAACTCGTACAGGTATTTGTGCCAGTATGTAGATGAATGGCCTTCTGAATGTATGTGTATGGCCTTAGACACTAAATGTGGGTGTTTGTAGGAGTCAGCCTTCAATGCTCCAAAACTTCAGAAGGGGCCTAGAGTCTTCAGGCCTGTCTGTGTTTTCATATGTTAATGTATGTGGCGTTAATGTATGTTGTGCTTATGCATATGAATCTAAACCATCTTAGGCCCCTAAGAGTCCTTTTGTTCATTAGACAGTTGTAAAATGTCTACTTACATCTTTTTACTAAAATAGCCCCAAAAGCAAAGAACAAAACTTCTGCCTTTCCCAAAGCTAAAGCCAATGTGAAGGTGTTGACTGTCAAAATACCAGTGCTGAAGGGCATCCACAAGCCACAAAAATTAGATCTGCACATCATCTACCTTCCCGTGGCCCAAAATGCTGCAGCCCCAGAGGCAGCTCGAGTACCCTCAGAAGAACAAGCTTGACTACCACAACATCATCTAGTTCCTCCTGACCACTAAGTCAGCCATGGAAAAGATAGAAGACACTTGTGTTCATTGTGGGTATCAAGGCTACCAAATAACAGATGAAACAGGCTGTGAAGAAACTTTATGCCAAATCAATACCTTGATCAGGTCTGCAGAACAAAAGAAGGCATATGTTTGCATTGCTATTGATTTTTATGTTGCCAATAAAACTGGGATTATCTAAACTGAGTTCAGGATAATTATAAATATACATACAAAGTCCTGTACTTGGCACTATGAGATTGAAAGACACCTGTTCTTGTTGTCAAAGAACCTAATTCCAGGTAGGAAGAAAATAATATGTACATATCTAGGTATAACATGAAAAAGGATAAGTTCTACAAAAGAAGTGATGAAATTCTACTCAATTCTAATAAATTCATAAGGGAGTGTCCTTATTCCAATTTGGATAATTAAAGAAAATTCACAAAGGATGTGGCATTTAGGAGTGATCTGAAAAGTGGAGTTTGGATGTGCAAAGTTGGAAACAAGGATATTTCAGAGAGTGATAATGTAAATAAAAATAGGGCTCAGGGGTGGTGGGGATGGCTCAGACAGTAAATTGCTTGCTATACAAGCATGAGGACCCAAATTTGTTCCTCAGCACCCACATAAAAAGCCTTGACCCTGCTGTTAGGGAGTTAGAGGCAGAGGATCCCAGATGGTTTGCTGGTCAGTCTACTTGAATTGGTGAGCTCCAGATTGAGTGAGAGTGAGAGACCCTGTCTCAAAAAATAAAATGAAGAGCAATAGAGGACACCTGATGTTGACCTCTAGCCTCTGTAAGCACACGTGTACATCTGTGCATACCGATGCATATAGGCATACATACATGAACATTACAAATACATGTATACCACGCACGCATAACACACAAAAAAGTAGAGTGTTATGAATGCATAATACAGACAGGAAAACAGTAATACTTAAATTTGACAAAATCTAACTTTCTGATTCCGAATCCTGCCTCAGAATGTAGAGGGTCTATAAAGCTACCATCGTCATTACCCACCCAAGTGGATAACTGCAAAAGAAATGAAATGTGTCTTGATTGTGTATGTTCTTTTACCTAACATATTATTGGTTTTGATGATATAGTCATAAAAACATTACTGAATTCACAGCGCACTGTTATTATATATTTCTTAAATCAATAAGCACTAATGTCACAACTGTTATAATAAATGAGTCCAAGAAAATTTTCAGTGGAACAAAGGAGTTGTGGCCAGGCATGGAGGTACATGTCTCTAATGCCAGCACAGAACTAGGATGCTCAAACAGGAGGATACCTAGGTGAGGCCAGACTAGGCTACCCAGCCAGAAACCACACACACACACACACAAAAAAAAACAAGCCTATTTTTAAAAGTATATGGATTCTAAGATTAGATAAACCTTTATCTGAACTGTATCATTAATTAGATGCCTGGTAAGGAGAAAGTCTGAATCAGCTTATCTGTAAAGTTGGAATTAAAAAAACTTGCTTGGTTTCACAATTAGAAAACCTTATGTTGCATATTTAATGAACAGCAAGTGCCACATATTGTAAAAAGAAAAGCTGAGGTCAAATACCAAATGATTGCTACCAAAGGCTTTTTGTATGAACATCAGGGAAACCAAGAGCAAGTTGTTGCAGTGGTCCAGATGAGACAAACCGAAGAACTGGCAGGGAACTTCCAAAATATATTCTTTTCTTTGCATTTGCAAAGTCCACTATTTTGATCTACATGTTTGATTCAACAAAAAGTAAGCAGATATTCAAACTGGACATTTTGAGTTTAAATCTTAAAATTACTGACTGAGCAAAAAACAGCAAACATGAATTTTATCCATTTTCTTTAAATCTGCAACTTTAAAAAAACAAACTTTTAACGACCTACCCCCCCCCAACCCCCTAACCCTTGCCGGGCATAGTGGTGCACACCTTTAATCCCAGCACTCAGGCACATAGATCTCTTGGGAGATAGAGGCCAGCCTGGTCTACATATTGAGCTCCAGGCCAGCTGGGGCTATAGAAGATCCAGTCGTTAAAAAAAATCTCACTTTTATTTGTGTGTGTGTAACAGATGCCTAAGGAGGCCGGAAGAGGGCGTCGGATCCTCTGGAGCAAGTGTTGTGAGATGCCAGCAGTGGGTGCTGGGAACCGATCTCCACTCTTCTGCAAGGGCAAGTTCTCTCAACCACTGAGACATCTCTCCAGGCCCAAGACCTTACCTTTTGTAACCATAGCATAATCCATTATAGGGTCACACTATACTATGCCTTTTGGACCTAGGTTACTCTAACTCCCAGCAGGCCCCATTTGGGCGACACGTCACCATGTTGCGGAAAGGGCTCCTGCGTCTGCGCGACTTTACGTCATCACTAACGCGACGGGGGCGGGGCGACTCCCGGTAGTGCCCTTGCCCGCCCCCTAGTGGCGGCCAGTTGCGCCTGAGGCTGTGTGCGGTCTGGTGGCTCACTTTCTTAGGCAAGTCTGGGCTGGTGAGTGCGCCAACTTCCGGCAGGCGAAACACCAGGCGAGCCGCGGGTCGTCTGGAGGTGAGGTTGAGGGACCCCTGCGCTGGCCGCCTGGCCTTGACACCGCCTCTCGGCCGCCATGGCGGAGAAGCAGCAGGTCTTGGCCCAGAAGCCGGTTCCCAGCGGTAGGGTAGCCGCCGCTGCAGAACCTGAAGTGCCCTCGCCCGGGACCTCGAAGGTCGCTGCAAACCCCTCGGAGCCCGGGGACTACGACAGCAACTGCGTGTTCTGTCGCATCGCTGGGCAGCAGGAACCCGACACGGAGCTCCTGCACTGCGAGGTGGGCGGCGACAGGCCCGGATGGGTGGAGACCCAACTGCTGCTCGCAGCTTAGTTGCAGGGTGAAGCTGCTTCTGCCTGGGAACCCCTAATGTCTGCAGCGTGCCTTTGCTTCTGGGCAGGGAGCGAGGGTAGTGACACGCCAGGTTCCCCAGTTTCTCTCTGCGTGCATTTGCAGTAAAGCAGCACTTTGTGCCCGTTCATCACAGGGAGTCTTTTCTAAATAGTGATTTAAAAACTCTGCACACTTCTAATACCGAAACAGAGGCGAAAAGTCGCAGAAAACAATGGTAGTTGTGAAAAAGTGTCAGTTTGGCTGAAAATAGGCTGGGATGGGGTGGGGAGAGTGGTTTGAAGTCTGTTATTAGCTCCCAATTTCCCAACAGCAGAGATGTGCGGGAATGGATTTCAGAGACTTAAGACTTCGCCCAAATATTTTTAAACAGATAGTTGGTGTACTTTTGTCACACCTGTTCCACTTATTTTTAAAGAAACTTTCTGAGAGAATCAGCTTCACAGATTGTGTAAGAATCGTTCATTAATTTGGTAAAAGTAAATCCAGTTATGCACCTGGTTTTGGAGTCAGTGAGTAGACAAGATGAAAGGTCATTCTTAAGATTTCATAATGTTAAAAGGTGGGTCGAATATAGACGAGGAAGCCAGTTGCTTGTGGTGCTGTCAGGTGGATTTACAGTATTTTGTAAGCAGGTGGGAGGGGCACCTAACGATAGTCTAAGAGACTAGAAGTTTTTCAGATATATAACAGAAGATGGCCGGGTGGGAGTAGGGGGAGAATGTCCCCGGTGGAGAGAAACTCTAGTCCTACTTGTGTCATAAGGAAGCTGACCAAAACCGTGTGGCCCAGACAGATCTTTGTCTAATGTGGTCCAAAGGCAAGACAGCCCTGGTCTAACTGGAATGTGGAGTTTGAAGGAATGAGTGATGCAAGATGAGAGGGCAGAGAACAGAGGGTCAGATCATTGAATGTTGAAATTCACGTTAAGGAGTTTTGACTCAGGATGAATAGTTAAATGAGACACTCAAATATCTAATGCTGTAAGCTTGTTAGGAAGGGGTTGAGAAGATACTGGGCTGGTTTTGATGCTTGAAAGATCTTTCTGTCATTATGGAGGACGACTTGTAGCTGACCAGATAGATGGGTCTGGAGGTGTGGCAGCCTGTTAGGAAGATAACTGAAGTAATTTAACTTGAAGTAAGAATGTGAGAGCTGGGGTGAAACAAAAATAGATCACTTTAAGAAATGTTTAGGGGATAAAACATGTAGGACTTTCCAAATTGGACCAGAGGCTCTCCATTGGGGCCAGTATTGCTTTCCAGGGGATTTTTAGCAATCTCTTGAATATTTTAGGTTTTTTGAATATTTATGTGTGTTGTGGCATGAGGTAGGGGATGCTGCTACTGCAGTTGGGTAGGCAGAGACGGGAGTTAACATCATTCTGTGCACTGGACTGCTCCTCACAGCAAAGAATTACCTGCTGCCAAACTCAATAACACCAAGTTAGTTAAGAAATCATGGTATGTAGGAGAATTAGAAGAGCAACAGCCTGAGTTCAGGCAAGTGGACAGTTGTGGTAACTCGGGTTTGCCATGTGGTTTATAAAAATGCAGTGGGACAAAGTTAAGAATTCATGGCAAGAGAGTGGCTGAAGGGATAAAGCCATGGAGTTCATACTGGGAAGTGGGGAGAATGCAGCTGGTGGAAGGATACTGGTGGAATGTGCAGCTCTTGTACAAGTGATCACAGTTGCTGTGATTTCAAGAGTGCAACCAACATGTTTTCTTGGTAAGTCAGCATTCCACACTGTTCCCCCTTCCTCTGCTCATATATCCTCTCTGCCCCATCTTCTTTCATAAAGAATATTTTTAGAGGAACTAATCCATCTAGCATTTAATTTTTTCGTTACATATATGCCTATATAATGTATTCACATATTCATCATATGTATTCATGTAAACACCTAGAAACTATTGGGCTTATATCAGGTGTGGGATGCTTATAATTAAGTACAGAGGAGATTATTTGATTTGGAGTAAATGGAGTTATCAGTATCATGTGGGATTTGTTTGGGAAACCTTTCCAAAAAAAGTTTAAGATAATTCCTCACCATAGATCTCTATATAACATTGTCTTATTGTATTTTGCAGAGTTTAGTTAAGCAAAGGCTATACCATGCATTCTTAGCAGGGGACATGTCAGTTGCAAGGGCAGTATCTTACCTTTTTTATGTATGAAGTACAGATATACGTAAATACATAAATGGATACATATAGCTGTGATACTAATATCTCATGATATTGGGTCAGACATGGTAAGGCACATCTTTACTTCCAGCATTCAGGAGGCAGAGGCAGGTGGATCTCTGTGAGTTTGAGGACAGCCTCATCTACATAGTGAATTCCAGGCCAGCCAGGTCTGCATAGTGAGACCGTCTCAAAAAAAAAAAAACCAAAAAACCCAATATCTCACGATACTGATATAAATTATCTTTAAATGCTTTTAAAGTGGTAAAATAGAAATGGAATAACCATTTGAGAAACACTGCATTAAATTTCACCATGCTTGAGCTCATACTAAGGAAATATCTCAGTGCTAATGTGACTTCCCCTTCTTTAATCAAAATTGTCTTAGATAGCATGCTACTGAAATTTTTTTTCAAATGCACTTGACTGTTTGCTTTAGATAATCAGGGTGCAGTTGCTATAAAGGAACTATTCTAGCTATTTTGATAAACATTTTAAGGAATTGTTAGAAAAAAAAATCATTGAAAGGGTGGGAGGAGTAAGTTCTAGAATAGTCTGTAGGAATTACAACCAGAATAGCATTGTAGAACCTTATACAAAATAGCTAAATCACTTTTCTACTCCTTGCTTTTTTTAAAAAAAAATTCAGAGTCTATCATGGAAATAATTTCATCAGTATATAAGGATCTTTCACATTTCTTTTCATAGATCTGGGTGTGGTGGCAGGAGCAGGAGAATCTCTGTGAGATCAAGGCCAGCCTGATCTACATAGCAAGTTCCAGGCCAGCTGGGGCTACAGGGAGACCCTGTCTCAAAACAAAACACAAGTTTCTTTTTATAGATATTCAGTACTTCATTGTATAGTTTTACCATAATTTATTTAACCAACATTTTAGTTGAGTTATGGACGACATTTGGGTTCAGTTTTTTTGCTGTCATAAGTCATGCTGCAAAGAAAAACTGTGGGCTAGGGTATAGCTCAGTGGCAAAATACTTGCCGAGAATTTGTGAGGCCCTGAGTTTGATATCCAGCACTTGAAAAATTAAAAAGAATATATATACATATAGTCTCATATTTTTAGCAACACGTCTTTGGAAAAGGAGGATAGTGTTTCTGGAAATGAGAATCTGAATCATGGCTGAGGTCAGTAGTAGCAATGGAAGACTGCATGATAGCACAGAACCAGTTTCTATACTTTAAAATCATGGAGGAAATCTAATTCACAGCAAAGGCTACCTAAAACATTAGATTTCTTTGCTTTTAAATTAGAAAACAATTCTGTTGTGTGCACGTGGTGTTTGTGTATATGTGTGTATACACACGTGGAAGCCAAAGATCAACACTAGGTGTCTTCCTCTGTTGCTCAACACCTTATTTTTGAGACAGGGTCTCTCACTGAATCTGAAACTTGTGGATTTGACTAGACTCAGTGGTTGAGCCTCCAGGACCCTCCTGTCTTCATCTCCCAGCATTGTCATACCTGGCTGTTTATGTAGGTGTTGGAGCCCTGAACACTAACCCACTGAACCATTTCCCAGCCTAGGTTTCTTTGCTTTTGAAAAAAAATTTTTTTAATTGAATTTTTCCAATACATTTTGATCATATTTAGATCCCTCCCCATCCACATCTCTTACTACTCTCTTCCCAATTCAATATACTTTGTAACTATATATATATATATTCAAATTTGTGTCTCCAAATGACTTTCAGTTTGGGTCTATCCACTGAAGCCTGGTTAACTTACTAAGAGTCCCATCCTTGAAAGAGACTGTGTCTCGCCCTCCCAGCAGCCATGGATTGCCAATAGTTCCTCAGGTAGGGTTGGGGTTTCTTACCCATTTCCCCATGTCTGTGTTGGAATTTTGCTTTGACAAGAATTTTATCTTATCCTTTTCCAAATATTCTATAGATATCAATGTTTAAATTTAATACTTAGAAAGACCATAATAAAATGGATCAAAATTTATGATTGTTGTGCTTATTAGGATAACTAAGAACAACTAAGATTACTAGTGTGGGTATGAGGTCCTTATTCAAGTTGAATTCTGACTCCTGGAATGGAGAATTGATGAGCAATGTACGCTCAGGGAATTTTGCTGAGAGAAGCTATGTTTGTTGATTTTGATTTGATTTGATTTGATTTTAATTTTGAGTAATAGGATGGGAAAATGAATAATGAAATTAAAACAGATTTTGGTAATGAAATTTCAGTGAATTTTACTCATAATTGTTTCTTGAAATTGACTTTATGTGATATTTTGTTCTTTGGAATAAGTATCTCATGACAGAATCTGAAGCTTGTTTTTATAAACTTTAGGTACAATCATAAAATTACTCAATAGGCCTGAATTGTAACATAACCCCCTACGCCCCTTTCACAGATTTATAGTCCCACCAGAATAATGTTAGGAAATTAATTTTAAAATTCATTAACAAATGTGCTTTTCTCTTCAGAATGAAGATCTAGTTTGCTTCAAAGATATCAAACCAGCAGCACTCCATCATTACCTTGTGGTACCAAAGAAGCATATTAGAAACTACAAAGAACTAAACACAGATCAGATAGAATTGGGTAAGATGATGGCAGTCTTCTTATATCATCTTGAACTGGCTTTGGCCTTGGCAGTGATGATTAAAGAGAAACATCCAGTCAGGTATTGTCAAAAAGAACAGTAGGACTTTTTGAAACTTTCCATTGTAAGACATCAAGTAGACCCAAAAAATGAAACAATATAACCCTCATGTATTTGTCATACTACCTTCATTGTTTACTAACTTGTGGCCAGTCTTTTATCATAGATTAACCTTCCAGAGTGGATTTGAAGTAAATTCCAAGCATCTTATTTAATCATTAAAATCTCTAGGAGAGGGAGCTAGAGAGATGGCTCGGGGGTTAAGAGCACTTGGCTGCTCTTGCAGAGCAGGTTCAGTTCCCAGCACCTATGTGGGTGGCTAACAACTCTTTGTAACTCCAGTTCCAGGGATATGATGCCCTCTTTTGACCTCTGTGGGAATTGCATGACATGGGTTCACTTCCATACATGCAGGAAATACACTCGTACACATAATAAAAAATAATAAATAAAATATTTTTTAAAAGTCTGTAGGAGATAGTGAATGGTATTTTTTTTTAAATAATGCTTTTCTTGACTCTAAAATGAAAAGATGCTATGAAAAATAACAACTTGTGGTATAGCATGTGAGCTTATATTGCCTGATAGTCCTGTTTATGCCTGCCTGATAATCTCAAATGCAGATAAATTAGTACCAGAGTTTAAGAGATTTTAATGTTGAGTTTTTATGCTTCTGAGAAGATGATTCTGAGTTTTGTTTTCCCACTCATGGCTCCCGTGACTGCTCAGATATCTTTTCCTAAAACATTTTTCAGTTCACTCCCAATCTGTTTAGTAGGCTTTATCACAGGGTCTTAGATTAGTTTTGTCAGTACTGTAAGGTAGGCTACAATATATGGAAAGGGGGCCAGACTTTTAAAAGGTAGCTAAGAATACAGTTCATGAACATATAGGTGTCAGAATTACCAGTTTTAAACTTGATTCTAAATACTACAAAGCTCTTTATTCATCTGAAGTTCTATCACTGTGTTTGAGAACATTTGTGATTTATAATCACAAGATCACTTAGGTTTATAGATATAATATTTAAACTAAATTTACCTGACTTACTGATTGTTAGTTACTGTATGATTCTATGTAATTCTTTTGGTTATATCTTAGAGAAATATTTTAGCTCCTTTGGAAGTTTCATTTTCTCTTCAAGGTGGAGTTAGGTTGGTGGAGAATAGACACTGCTGTAATAACTAGTTTTCGTAAGTATTGCATATTAGATTTTGAAGTTGATTTGGGATTTCATTATATTGCTTTTTATGCTTTTATTTCAGTATTTTCATATCAAGTTTAAAAGTTGTTGTAATTACCTTTTACATTTTCTATAAGTAATAGAAATAAAAATCACATGGCAGAGCTTGATAACACTGCCATACCCAGTGACTATTATTTGTAGAACTCCACTTAGTTGCAGAATACATGTTTTTTAAGAACATATGCTCACCAAGGTACATTAAAATATAGCTTGTCATATTTCTTTTTGTTTTGTTTCGTTAAGACAGAGTCACTTTAGCTGGCCTGAAACTCATCCCAGGCTGGCCTCAATCTCATCTCAGGCTGGCCTCAGTGTCATCCCTGGCTGGCCTCAAGGTCACAACTTCCTCCTTGCCTCTGCCTCCTGAGTACTGGGCACCATACCCCTCAAAGCTTGCCACATTTCATGTGCTTGAAGTCTTCCAGAATTTATTATATGACGACAGTAGAATGAGGTTAGATATTTAGCATAGCAGTAAATTTATTTTATTTTGAAATAAATTTAAAATTTTTATTTAATTTTTTTAGCAGTAAATATTTTTAAATTAAACAGATTTCTAAATAGTTACTAAGGGACTGGAAAGATGTCTCAGCAGTTATGAGCACTAGCTGCTCTTGCAAAGGACCAAGGTTCTGTTCCCAGCACCCTCATGGCAGCTAACAACCATCTGTAACTACTACAGTTCCAGGGGATCTGACACCCTCTTCTGGCCTCTTTGGGCATTGCACAACATGGGTGCACTTATATACATGCAGCAAAACACATGTTGAAAAAATTAAATCAACTAAATAGCTACTAAGTAAATATATAGAAGATATTTTTAAACTAAATAATACTTTTTGAGGGCTGGAGAGATGGCTGAGAAGTTAAGAGCACTGACTGCTCTTGCAGAGGACCTGGGTTAAATTCTCAGCACCCACATGGCTGCTAACAATTGCCTGTTACTCCAGGTCTAGGGCATCTGATGGCTTCTTCTGACCTCTGTGGACATTATATGACATGGGTGTACTTACATGCATACAGGTAATACACTCATACACATAAAATAAAAATAATAAAATATTTTTTAAATAACACTTTTCTAAATCCTAAATAAATTTTAAAAGACAATATTTTGGATTGCTAAATAAATATGCAACATATTAATATCTGTGGGATGCAACTAAAGCAGTTCCTAGAAGGAAATTTGTAGGCTTAAGTGCTCATATTAAAAAGTGAGTTTTAAGGAGCTGGAGAGATGGCTCAGTGGGTAAGCATGCTCACTGCTTTTCCAGAGGACCCAAGTTTGCTTCCCAGCATCTGTGTTGGGTGGCTTGTAATTGTCTGTAACTCCTGCTCCAAGGGATCTGATACCCTCTTCTGGCATCTGTGAGCACCTGCACACATGTAATATACATATACACAGACATACACACACACACACACACACACACACACACACACACACACTCACACACACACACAAATAAAAATCTTTTAAAAAGGAAGAGAGTTTTAAAATCAGTGATTTCAGTGTCCACTTTTAAATACCAGAAAAAGGCAAATTAAGCTCATGTTAGTATCCAAGAGGAAATAAAAAATTTAGTGAGCTTAATATATCCATAGTATAATGTAGTTTCTTTCCTGTTTTATAGTTAAGAACATGGTAGCTGTTGGAAATGCTATTCTTGAAAAGAATAATTTCACTGACTTCACAGATGTGAGGTATGTATGCTTTGGGTAGAAATCAACACATATTATTGACTTTTCTGAAATTTGTCTTTCATGAGAAGAGATGCATCAGTGGCAGATTCGTTCTTTAAATGCGGTATTCCTGAAAGTGAGACACCTCAGCATCTGAATACCTTCACTTGTAGTTTGGACAGAATAGCAAGTACATATAGTGGATAGGTAAAACAGTGTAAGTCTTCTGTGGTGGTGTTTGTTGTTGTTGTATGTGTTGATTCATACAAAATTGTGGCTAAAGGGTATTTTCTTAGACAAATATATGATTTAAAAATGCATTAATGGGGATAGGGAAATGGTTCAGTAGTAAGAGAATTTGCACTACAAGCCTGAGGACCTGAATTTGAGACCCCAGAACCCAAGTAACAAGCCAGGCATAGCTGCATGCTTGCCTGTAACCCTAGCTCTGTTAGGGGCAGAGACAGGAAGATCTCTGGGGCTTGCTGGCTGCCAGCCTGGCTCCAGGTTTACTGGAGGATCTGGATTCAAAAGTATAAGGCAGAGAGTGGTAGATCTGGACATCAAATGTCCTCCTCTGGCCTCTGAGTGCACCGCACACCTGTGTACATACCATACACACATGCACTCCTCCCCTTGTTACTCTCACTCTCTCTATTACTAGATTTCCAGAATAAAATTAACTTGAATTGTTGGGTGAACTGAACTACAATTTAACAAAGTTCAACTGATTTTTAAGAGGTTATATCATAGTTTAGATACATTTTTATTTAAAAGAATCATCTTAATACATGTTTTATAAAGCAAACAGTTATGAATATATTCCATCTAAATTACCTTTATTATTTAACAAGAAATTTATATGATGATAGTAGTTTTTTTTTTTTAATGATGGTATGATTGCTTGTTGGAATGACTTTTATTAATGGACATAATCTGGACTAATGACTTGTAATTAACCCCAGCAAAACCATGCATTTGCTGTTAGGTCAGATGACTAGGGTATCTCCCTGGCAACCTCAATTTGGTACTCCATTCTAAGATAATGGATGACTATGAGTATGCTTGAGAATTAACATACCAAAGCACTGCAAGGCACACCCACCTACTGGTAACTGCAGAGGTTGGGAAGAAGTGTGACCTTGGATGAATTGAGGTACTAGGAATGGTCTATTGAGATAAGGGTGGAGCTGAAGCTGGAGAAAACATTTTGAATAAAATTTGGGTGGGCAGTGGAGGTGTACAACATACACAGGAGTGGGACAGGGACAGAGAACAGGTATACCACACCATGGAGGCAACAGAGTTCCAGAGTCACTTCCGTCAGCATTGGGTGAGGACACAGACAGCTCCATCTGCACGTGCTGAGGGGATGAGAGATCCATCAGCACAGTTCTGGGAGACAGCCAGTTCTAATAGATGGCTAGGGGAACAAGTGTCCCTCGAGCTTGGGGTTTGGGCCTACTTAAGAATCAGGCTTTTATTTTGTTCGGGATAGTTGTAATGTTGGTGTAGTAAGACCCACATTTGCTCTTATTACTGAAATATTGTTGGTTACTTAAATGTCCCCACTTTATTAAAGGTGAAAGCCTGCCATCTACTGGAAAGGTCTTGGACTAAAGGAACACAGCTACTTGACTATCCAGTAGATTTGTTTTGACATTCATTACAGGGTCCTAACTTCACAAAATTAAAGCTTAATATGATAAGGACTGGCATGATTAAAAAGGATGTCAACTCACACTTTCTAAAGGTTGTACTGAGGTATAACATGCTGTTAAGACTTTCTTTGATAAAAGGTTTATATTACTGTGAATTTCAACATGAAGAGGAACTATGGGAATACTCGAATACATAAAGAAAATAATAAAAGATCTATGAATGGTGATTTGTCTTACTTTGGATATCTTTAATGTTTGTATGATTAAACATGAAAAGGAATTAAAAATCTGGAAAAGTGATTTATCAGTTATCTCTTATTTGTTTCAGGATGGGTTTCCATAAGCCTCCATTCTGTTCCATTTCTCATCTACACCTTCATGTTATAGCTCCAGTCAAACAGTTTGGCTTCTTATCAAAGTTGGTTTATAGACCAGATTCCTTTTGGTTCATCACAGTAAGTAATATTGTTATACTAGCAACATAACAATACATTTAAAGTATTTATCCTTTTTGTTAGTTTTTCTTTTCTTGACAACATTAGTCACACACACAGCTCTCTTAATCTTGACCACCCATTTTAACAAATTGCTTATACACAACCAGAAAATGTATACATATATTTACTTTTTTTTTTTTTGTCTTTGTGAGACATGTCTCCCTGTAGCTCCAGCTGGCCTTGAACTCACAGAGCTCTGCCTGCCTCTGCCTCCTGAGTGCTGGGATTAAAGGTGTGTGCCACCATGCCCAGCTATATTTACTTTTTATTTATTTATTGGTGATAATGATTGAATCAGGGTCTCATTATGCTAGTAGGCAACACTTTCTTCTACTGAGTTATAACTGAAGCCACTCCCTCAACCCCTGTCCTTTTTGATTTTATGACAATGTCTTGCTATGTCACTCATATTGGCCTTGAACTTGAAGTCTTCCTATCTCAGTTTTCTAAGGAGCCAAGATTACAGTTACATGCTACAATTCCCAATTCCAAATAATATTTTTAATTTGGGGGATTTTTTTTTATGTGGTATGATCTGTAGTAAGAGAAGCTATGAATAAACCTTTGTAATCAGGACACACACACACACACACATACATACATACACATATATACATATACATACATATATATAAGAGCACTGGCTTTATATATCAGAATATCAAGAATTCAGATCTGTCTCAGAACAGACAAAATGACCTAAGAATTCAGAAATGTCTATAAATTCTGGCTCCACGTGCTACCTGAAAGACTACATACAAATTACTTTCATTTTTAAAGACTCATTTTTTTTTGTTTGAAGTACTGAGGGTTGAGTGCAATTCAATATTCTTGTATATCCTCTGCTTGTACACACACAGTCTTCCCCCTTATTGTCCCCACCACAGTGGTACACCTACAATCAGAGGACCAACACTGACACATCATCATTATCCAAAGTCCTTGGTTTACCTTAGGATCCACTCTTGGTGTTGTACATTCTATAGGCTTTGACACATGTCTAATGATATGTCATACAGAATAATTCCCCTAAAAATCCTCTGTGCTTTACCTGTTCATCTCACCCTCCCCTCTTGTCCTTAGCTACCACTAATCTTTTTATGTCTTCAAAATTTCTACTCTTCAGAATGTCTTATAATTGGAATCACATAGTATGTAACTTAAGATTCACTTACATCATTTAGTAAAGTATACTTGTTTCTTCAATGTCTAGTTTATTTTAAAAACTTTTATTGAGTACCTTTATTATAGTTTATAAAACTATTATATTTTCTTTTTGTAAGATTTTTTTTCATTTAAAAAATTTATTTATTTTGTATGTATGAGTGTCTTGCGTGCATGTATGTAAGTGCACCCATGTCATGGAATGCCTGTGGAGGCCAGAAGAGGATGTTGGATCCCCTGGAACTAGAGTTAAGAATGGTTTAGCCACCATGTGGGTACTGGGAACCAAACCCTGGGTCCTCTGCAAGAACAGCCAGTTCTCTTAACAGCTGAGCCATCTATCCAACCCCTTGTAAGATTTTTTTTCTGGTTTTTTGAAAAAGAGTCTCCCTGTAGCCTCAGCTTGCCTGGAACTTGCTATGTAGACCAGGCTGGCCTTGATCTCACAGAAATTCATCTGCCTTTGCCTCCCAAGTGCTAGGGTTAAAGGCATGTGCAGCCATGCCCAGATACTTGTAAGAGACATTTAAAAACAAAATATGTAGGTCATTGCTCTTTTGGTTTCACTTACTATAATAGGAATGCCAAGAGAATTATTTGGGAGGCAGTGATATGTAGAATTAAAACATATGCCTTTTTATCTTTTAATTTCAGGCTGAATATTTGCTTGAAATGCTAAGAAAATAAAAATGTGAACAGAGGAAGGTTTTCCTAACCTGGTTCAGCATGAGCTACTATTGGCTCTTTGAAGTCTAACTGCAATTGGAAGGTTTGCTGAGTTTTATATGACATTACTACTGAGCAGCCTTACATCTTTTCTGAATGTCTATTTTCTGAGATCTGTAATATAGTTATATGGATACTTTTTCATTGACTTAATTGTTTTAATGCTTATTTATGTAATGGTTTTATTAAGATACCATAGCTGAAAGTTCATTTAATACAAATTGTGTTAAAATGCATACTATATTTTTTAAAGTTCAAATTTCACTACTTACTGTTCTTAATAATGATTTATTTATAATGAATATACTGGCATTGAAAGTTGGAATTTTAAAATTTTAAAATTTCTTTTTATTTTTATTTTATGTGTATGCGTGTATTGCCTGCATGTAGCTAAGTACACCGGTGTTGTGCAATGCCTGCAGAAGACAGAAGAGGCTGCTGGATCCCCTGGAACTGGAGTTACAGACAGCTGTTAGCTGCTATGTGGGTGCTGGGATTCGAACCCAGGTCTTCTGTAAGAACAGTCAGTGTTCTTAGCCACTGAGCCATCTCTCCAGGCCCCCAAAGTTGGAATTCTTATTGTTGTGCAAGAGATAAAGAAATTAGCTATTTCCTGATAGGTCTATAGTTTTACACATAAGTTTTCAAAATAAAAAATGCCATACTACCCAGTATTCTCTGATCTTCCTGATGGAAACAGTGAAATATGTGTCACTTTTCACTCATTTCAGAAACTGGTTTCTACAAATATATGTATGCATAGACATACATATAATATACCCTTAGTCTTTTGGGAAGACACCCTCTAAGTCTTTTAGTGCGTACTTGAAACCCAGGCTAATACCACACCCTATCCCATTTCCCCCCTATATATACATACCTGTGATAAAGTATAATTTATAACTTAGGCATAGTAAGAGATTCATAACAATACTAATAAAACAATTATAAGAGTATACTTTAATAATATTGCCAGTGTCAGTATTGTGTTTTGATGCCATTAAATTAAATACAAGTACTATAATACTATGACAGTTAATCTGATAATTGGGATGTTACTATAGGTGAGTAGTATGTACAGACAGTATAGATGATTCATATTCCCAGTGGGATTGAGTGGGATGGTGTGAGAGTTCATCTTTTAATTTAGAGTTGCATGTAATTTAAAAATGCATGAATTGTTTATTTCTAGAGTTTTATTTAATATTTTCAATTAACTACAGGTAACTAAAACAATGGAAATTTAGGCCTCAGAAAGTGAAACCTTAGCTAAGAGAGACCTCCTTTAATGTGTAATTTTTAATGAGAATTTATAGTAATAAGCAATTTGGTTATCTTATCAGAATTTATGTGCAGTTTTACCTATAAGGACATAAAGAAG
The DNA here is from genome assembly GCF_000622305.1 of Nannospalax galili. NCBI lineage: Eukaryota > Metazoa > Chordata > Mammalia > Rodentia > Spalacidae > Nannospalax > Nannospalax galili. The sequence goes on along the minus strand of NW_008349228.1, from coordinate 55,715 downwards.
GAAGAAACATAAATTAGTAATAGTAAGAATGACAGAAACTGTTGCCGTATGGTTTGTTTTTGTATCAAATGAAAATAAAAAGGGGTTAGACCTAGCTTTTGTTATGAAACAGAACTGATTTGAAAGTAGAAATAGATGTAGATGAGGAAATTCATTTTAATAGATATTGTTGATGTTTTTGGTATGTCACTTCATGAAGAATGTTTATTAAGAATTGCCTTTTGGTATCTACAGGCACGTAGTGAATGTGAATGCAGACTAGGTACTGGAAGCTGATTCTATTGTGTGCCAATGTACACAGAAAGGAAAGGAATGTAAAGATGAGTGCATTATTGGAAACTGGCTAAGATTACTAGTTATTGTTTCTTGTTTTGACATGATACTAAACAATTTTAAGGAGCAGAATACATATTACAGTACTTAGTTACAACATTTATAATTGATGTTCTCTAGTTTGATTAATAATTCATTAATTCAGCAAGCACTTATTTAACATTTAACATGTACCAAACACTTTCAGTGTCTAGAAATAAATGATGGAGAACAATTTTCCTTCAGTTTCCAGAAATCATTTAGTAGATTTTAGTGTGCTAAGTGTGGTGATACTCAGAGAACAGGCTGTGAAGGGGACTACTGCAGAGAGTACGTGGTAGATGACAGTAGAACTGAAATTCAAGACAGTGTTGGGCAGATAGTGAGTGGCAGTGGGGCTGAGAACCTTTTGTTCTGCTTCTACTGTTATTTTGCATGAATGTCTAGATTTCAGCTGGTCCATTAGACGCAGAGAAAGGGATTTGCAAGTAGGGGTTATGGCCTCTCAAAATTAGGTTAATAGGTTTTACAGCACTGCCTTGCGTAATAGCTCCCCACACATTTACATAGCTAATTGCAAGTTTTTATGTATATACCAGTTAAAACATGACAAGCTTCTGGGAAGGTGCAACCTTTGAATGTTTTATTCTGTGAACTTGGAGTGATGTTATTGACATTATGATAGCACATGAAAGGTATTTAAGGAATTCTCAAATGCCTTTATGGACCTTTAAAAAATGTGATTGGCAGTTGATTCAGTTTCTATAGGCTTATACCCTCTCATGGGCCAGTGAGATGGCTCATTGGGTAAAGTGCTTGCTGCCTGACAACATAAGCTTGAGGACCTGAGTTTAATCCCTGAAGTCCTGTAAACATGGAAGGAGAGAAAGGATGCCACAAAGTTGTCCTCTGGCCAACAAATGCTGTGACATGAATACCCCCCCATACACATAATAACAACAATGGCAATAATAAATACGGTTTTAAAAAAGAAAACCTTTGACCCAGCACTTGAAAGCACACTTTTAGTGTGAGTTCTCTTTAGTTATAGAGATGAATAATTAAATTACTACAATTAAAATTGACTTAGCCTTTTTGGTAGTGTTTGGTAACTCTTTACCTGTCCATAGTATTAGTTCAAAGCAAAACTAAAGCCTTGCCTTAAAAATATTTAAAGTGGTACTGAGAACATTATTTATGCATGTGATACTATTTGTATAATTGTGAAATTGTTATAAAGTAACTAGACAAAAATGAAAATAAAAATGAAGTACCTTGTCATGTTTTGCCTCTCTGGACTCTTTTGTCTGAAAAAAAATTAATATTTTTTATGAGTATGACTATATTGCCTACATGTATGTAAGTGCACCGTATAATGCAATGTCCATAGAAGTCAGAAGAGGGCATTGAATTCCCCTGAAACTGGAGTTGAAGACAGTTGTTAGCTACCATGTGGGTGCTGGGAATTGAACCCAGGTCCTCTGCAAGAGCAGTCAGTGCTCTTAACCACGGAGCAATCTCTCCAGCCCCACTTTATGAACTTTTTTAAAAAATAATTTATTGAGAATTTCATACATGCATATAATCATAAAAGGTGTTTTGTTCAAATCCATGCCTACTCCCTCCCCTCAATCTCCTCCCATAATCTCCCCATCAATTTTTTCTAATAACTTCATGTACTCTTTCTTTTTTTTTGATACTCTAACATCTCCCC
>NW_008349228.1:47849-53580 GCF_000622305.1 Nannospalax galili | reverse complement strand
CATTCCCCCCTCTGAAGAAGTAACCCTAAAATCTTTCAAGGATTAGATACAAGCTCCCAAATACTTTTGACATTTTGGGCCTTTGGAACAGAGTATGTTGCTAACAGGCCCAAGGATGCTGTGAGTTTTAGCCAAGAAACTGACTCCTTTTCTTTGGGGTCTTTTTACCCTAACTGCTTAGCCAATTCCTACCTCCTATTCTTATCACACCATCTTCTGAAGAGGTTACACAGCTTGCTGACCGCTCTGGCTTCTTCCATGCTGAACAGGGATGCAGGGTGAGGCAAGTATAGTACCCCTTCAGTGGCTCTATCCAAAAGACTCCCAAATTGCATAACTCTTATCTTGGGGGTGGGGGGCGGTCCTTGAACCATGAATAGGAGATGTGAAGAAGTAAAGGCAAGAGTAATTAGCATTACAAGTTCTAGACAGGGAACTAGAAAAAAGTCAGAACAGGGCAATTTTCAAATGTTCATATGAGAGTCCATTGGAGTTTCTTGACAAGGGCTTCCAAAAGCATCCCTCTATTGGGTTCCTCCTCATTTTTCTTTTGTCTTCCAAGGCTGGACTCTAGAGTGATGGATTCAGGATTTGCTTTCAGGTATTTTGATAGCTGTTGGAGTGGTTAGAATCAGTGTCAGTTCTCTCCCTCTCAAAATCTTCTAGATAGGGGGAGAAAACAAATTTATCCATCATTTTAGAACAATAGCAGGTTGTCTCCCTTAGCTACAGGTGGGCACTACAGAATTGGAGACCAAGATTTGAAGTCTTACATCTGAGCCGCACTTTCTGGTTAGGAACAAAATCATCAATGAGAAATAATTGTCAATAACTTTTTATTTTTATTTTTTGGTCTTTTTGAGACAGTTTCTTCCTGTAGCCCCAGCTGTCAGTCAGTGGCCCCAGCTGTAGCCCCAGCTATCCTGGAACTCGCTGTAGACCAGGCTGGCCTTGAACTCACAGAGATCCACCTGCCTCTGCCTCCCAAGTGCTGGGATTAAAGGCATGTGCGACCACGCCCGGCTTAAATAACTTTTTATATAGACTTAAGCCTGATGTCTGAGAAGTATAATCTCTTGAACTCTTAAAGAAATACACTGATGACTTTACTCTTTGGTTATACCTTGCCTTTGGGTGTTTAGGACCATACATTTGGCCCAAATAAATCAATTTATTTTTACACTTAAGGTCATTTGAGGATCTGTTCCTCAGGGGTCACATGGGCTTGGAGGAACTCCTGGCTCCTTTCTTTTACCAGTTCCATCTATGTGAAGATAAGTCAAAGGTCCTGTTCTACCATGTCTGGCTTCATTTGGAAGCATGAATGAGATGCTTCCTCTGAGTTGACCCTCCTCTTTGTAGACTGGATACTGGTTCAAGTCCATCTCGTGGGGGTCTCCATGTCCTCCATAAACAAGAGGACAGGTGACTCACCTTAGTTACAGGACATTTTGAAAGATGTTCCATAGTCCCCTGGAACTTAGTCGACCTTGGAGGGCAAGGAGCAAAAACTATCCTTTAAGTCCCTCTGACCACATTAGTATAGGCCTCAACTATGGCTGTTAAGCATCCAGTAAAGTTAGTTCCATCAGTCTGGTACTTTTAATTATCACGTGCTATGTAGATAAGGCTTGGGTAGAAAACCAAATAATCTCAGATAAACCTTGACTAGATAATATATTTTGTTCCTTAAACTAGTTGACTAAACTATGACCATAGAAATTTTAAGATTATGTGTATATTATTTTTGTTTCATCCTTTATATAGCATAACAAACCTACACAAACCTTCATCACTTGCTTAGGCGTTCTCATTTTTTTCTGTCTATTTAGGAAAATATCTCCATTCCCATATCCTTTTAACATCTTTTACATTCTCATTTTCTTTTTTTCGAAACAATTATGAGACATAATAGCATTAACAAATAAATTTTCCATCTGTTGTGAGACTTCTTATCAGAATTTAAATCATAGGCATTTGATAAATTGGCCAAACAGCATATAAAATTTCACTGTCAGAGATGTAGACATATCTCCTCTTAGAAAGAATCTAAGATCAAGAGCACAAATATTTATTTATGTGACAGTCAGGTACTTCTAGAGTTTTATGTCACAAAAGCATCCACAAAGTTGATGTTCTCCACTTTAATATTTCAGTATGTATTAGGTATAGGTATACCAAATAACTGAAATGAAGCTGATGTATTTTCAGCTATTCATTGTAAAAATATAAATACATAAAAAACCCAGATCCCAGATTCTGACTAATGAAAATGGCTAAGTCCCCCCCGATTAAGGTGAATCATAGCTAACTTATTAGCGAGTCTCTTGGCAATATATTTATTATTTGACCACATCTTACCAGTTACACTGCTGTGTCCTGAGAAGTTACTTCTTAGCTAGATTATGCAGCAGCTTCCTCCTGGTCTTCCTTGTTTTACCCTTGCTCACTCTACAGCCCATCTTCAATATGTTCCACCAACACACATAATTGTATGAGTGTTCTTTTATGCCCTGTGGCTCCTAAACTTTTTAACATACAGGCTTTAGCACCAGGGTCATCTTGATGGGACCTAAATCAATAATCAGCTCATTACTTTCAGTGCCTTTGTTTGTCTTTACAGACACTTATCCATTCTTATCTTGAACATTACTAGAATCTCACTGCTGGCCTGCATGCCTATGTTTGCTCTTTTTAACAACTTTTCAGCAGCGTTTTTGCTAAATTAAGTGGCTAAGTTACTAAATTGGATTTAGGGATACAGCTCAGTGATAGAGTGCTTGCCAGCATTAAGTGACTCCCTCCATTCAACCCTAAAACTATAACAACAATTACTAAATTGATCGTGCAGTTTTCTGGCTTATAAAAACCTCATTTAATTCATCAGCTTTATTTCCCAAACTTGTATCTAATGTATCAGCCATTTTTACTGCTATAATTAAACTATTTCTTTGGAAAATCTGTTTGCTCTTGGACTCCAAGTTCACTCCTTTCTCTGTAAAGTCTTTTCTGGTACCTTCCATAGCCAGCTACAATGATTCACTTTCTGCAGGTTCTAACCACAGTATTTTATTTTCTTAAACAGACTTCTATACAATGTAGCCAAGATAAAATGGGTTATTTCTTGACATTTGATTTTGAGGTCTTTTTGCAGTTAGGGGAGTTATGAATACTTTAAGGCTCCCATAACAAACTGAAGTTTGATGGAAGACCCTAATGCCAGGTAACTTTCAGTCTGAAAATCAAGAGTTTAACCTAGATGCAAACATTGGTCTTCCTAGCCTGGTGTTCTTTTAACCCTCCTTGGGTTTCTAAATCCATCCACACTGGACCTTTGTTTTGGTCTTTTTGAGACAGGGTCTCTCCCTGTGGCCCCACCTGGCCTGGAACTCACTCTGTTGACCAGGCTGGCCTTGAACTCACAGAGATCTGCCTGCCTCCTGAGTACTAGGATTAAAGGCCTGCACCAACACATCTGGCTCACACTGCGCTTTTTTTTTTTTTTTTTTTTTTGTCTTTTTGAGACAGGGTCTCCCTGTAGCCCCAGTTGTCCTGGAACTCACTATGTAGACCAGGCTGGCCTTGAACTCACAGAGATCCACCTGCCTCTGCCTCCCAAGTGCTGGGATTAAAGGCGTGTGCCACGACACCTGGCTGCACACTGGGCTTTTAAAGAATTAAATGACCATCTTACAAGGCCATTAGAAAGGGTCATCTAAGGCACGCCATCTTGCTGACTTATCTTCTCAACTTGTATGTGAAACAAATCCTGTTCTCATTATACTTGTTCTTAACTTTCTTTGAAGCCTTAGTTATAGCCAATGTCTCCGGCCCAATGAAATCACTTAACTGGAAAGAATTCTTGTTCTAGTTTGCTCTTCTGACCAAAAGCAACTTGGGGAGGAGAGGGCTTATTTCATCTTGAAATTTCCAGGTCACAGTCCATCACTTAGGGAAGTCAGGGCAGGAACTCAAGGCAGGAACTTGGAGGCAGGAACTGAAGCAGAGACCATAGAAGAACACTTTACTGGCTTGCTTCCCCTAGATTGCTCAGCTACCTTTCTTAAGCCAGGTCCCCCTGCCTAAGGATGGCACCTTCCCACGTCAATTCACAATCAAAAAATGTTTCCTCACAGTAATGCCTACAGGCCATTCAGTTGGAGACAATTCCTTAAGGGAAGGTCCCTCTTCCCAGGTGTCTCTAGTTTGCATTAAGTTGACCAGCACAGTTTTCTCCCAACTTAGCTCAATCAGGCACACATATTTATTTGTAAATGTACAGCCATTTATTATATTTGAATCATAACAGAATTGGAGTTTAGGGATAACCGAGAGAAGGCTGAGTCTCTAGCCTATTTTTCTTTTTAATGAACAGAACTTGCTTCACAGGAATTAGAGAGCAGAGTTTACAATTATGTCCTCAGTTTAGTTCTAGGAAATCTTTAGATCCATTTTTCTTCACTTCTCATGATTTTCTCTGCTGGAAATTTGACCTCAAGAAGTGGAGTTGAACTTAATGTTACCTGCTGAACAGGTGCTACAGAGTTCCACTTGTTCTGTCATGCTTGCATAGAGCAAGGAGTACTATTCCTCTTTCTTCATGAACTATATTTGTTAAGACTGATGGTATTAGAGACCCCTGCCATAATATGAAATTTGAACAGCTTCAAAATACTTCACTGTAATGAAATTCCCCAAATTATATAGAACTTGTTCTAATAAATCTTTATTCTTAATCTGTTGAGCTCTTTGTGTTTTGTTTTTTTCTAATTGGAAAAAGCTTTGTTTGCTTCTGTTTTTGTGGTTTGGTTTTTATTTTCCTTTCCTTTCCTTTTTGTTTGTTTATTTTTTGAGATACGGCCTCATATATCACAGGGTGGCCTCAAACTGGATATCTAGCTGAGGGTGACCTTGAACTTTGAACTTCTGACTCTCCTGCTTGCACCTCCCAAGTGCTGGGATTACAAGCATGTACAACCATGTCTGGTTTTATGTGGTGCTGGGGATCAAGTAGGTTACATGTTAAGCAAACACTTTACCAATTGAGCCACATCTCCAGCCTTCTTTTTTGTGGGGCAGGACCTCACTATGTAGACCAGGCTAGCCTGGCATCAAACTTGAGATTTTTTGGCTCAGTGTTAATTACTTTTCTGTTGCTGTGATAAAACACGACTAAGGCAACTTATAGAAGGAAGAGTTTTTTTGGCTTCTGGTTCCAGAGGGCTGAGTTCATCACAGTGGGAGAGGCAGCCAGAGCAAAATGCCAAGATGCACATCTTCAGGCAGGCACAAGAAGCAGAGAGACTGAAAGTGGGCAAGCTCTATACTATCAAAGCCCATTCCCAGTGACATGCTTCTTTCAGCATGGCCACAACCTCCTAAAGGTTGTCTGACCCTCCCCAAGAACAGTGCCACCAACTGACCATGTGTTCATATACTTAGAGCCTAAGGGAGACATTCTCATTCAAATTACTACCTTCCATTCCCTGGCCCCCAGAGACTCATGACCATATCAATGCAAAATGTATTTAGTTTAACTTCAAAAGTTCCCATAGTTTTCAACTGTCTCAACACTGTTCAGAAGTCCAGAGTACAAAGTCTCTTCTGTGACTCTTAACTATAAACTTCTGTAGAACCAAAAAGCAAATTACATACTTCCAATATACACAGAATACGTATTCACATTCCAAAAGCAGGGAATCGAATGAGGAACTATCAGATGAGAATGTCT